>NC_141697.1:272100541-272400541 GCF_964263255.1 Lissotriton vulgaris | reverse complement strand
CTGCTCACAGGCGATGCTGCTGATGTACCAAATAGTGCTCAATTGAAACACACGTTTTCTTTGTGCCCAGTGGTGAGGTAAACACTCGCCGGTCACCAATTAATCAAATAGGTGGAATATATTTATGGTTTGTATACAGGTACCAGACTTGGGATGGGCAAGGTATGTCCATCTTAGTCAGCTGACAGTGGGTAAGACTGAATATAGTGGTGCAATGTCAGGGGATTTTCCCATTTGTAAGGGTTGTGTATTATCAAAGTGAATGCAGGTGAAACAGGCTGTTGGGCATCACATGAACTATGCAGCAGAATGGACTTAGTGTACTGTTATGTTCCCAACGACCGTGCCTTTCGAAGGGCTGAGTTTCCAGGGACCCAGAGCCATTCCTCCGCCCACCGGTGATTGCAGCCTCACAAAGCACCTGGCAGCGGGGAATCCTTATCCCCTCTTGAAAAACAGATTGGTAAACTGATAGTGAGAGAAAGAACTGAGGTTTCAAGCAGCGGGTCACTGTTGTGCTCTCCTCATTACATGCAGGAACTCAGGTCCTCACGCTTGTGAGTAAATTTTCTTCTGTGATGTGGTGCACATCCAATTAATATGCCCGCAGCACAGACCAGGGCAGTGTGCCAGCTTAGCCTGCTAGGACCTCAGGTGGCAGCAGCTGTCTCACTACTGACATGGCCTTTTCCTACAGTACTACCTTGGAGTGCAAGCTCTCTGATGCAAGCTCTCTGACACAGTCACCACACAGTGCCTGACAGTACACGGTGATGAATATATGTTACTAGATGCGTAAAGTGCAATAGTGGTAGAATCACCTAGTGTACTGTATACATGAAATCAGAAAGCATTTGTTCTTTCTAGGGCGGTGCTGTGACCGACTGCCCTCAGGACATGCCGGAATAGCTCATTGACTCCAGCGTGGACTTCCCTACACTTAGGTCAGTGCTCTGCATGCAGGGGAGTGCCCTTATCTTCCCAATTCTTACTTCAAACTTCCCAGCTTTTGGTTAAGGAAAGATACTTGGGTAACATGATGTTGCATCTTCACCAGCCACATGGCTGCAAAGCAGACCGGAGATTAAACCAGTGGCCAGGGAGGAGCAAAGGAAAATACCATCTTTATCCCATGAATGACAAGTCCTTCTGCATTGTGAAATAAGTTTGAGACTCACTTGTAAGCTGCGCTAATAAAGCTTCTTTACTCACTGGAAATGTTTAACGACCAGGGAGGGGTCTGTAATCTCCTTTGGCATCTGGGTAATCATCAGTGTTCTGGCAACCTGCAGGAGGGAAACCAGAAGAACAAGTTACAAACGAGCAAAAGATTATGGGGTATATTAGGGTCACAGAAGTTTTTACGTTCCATGTTGGCAGACATCATCACCTGGACATAATATGGGTTTCAGTACACACTGATCGACATGTTGTATAGAGCTGCATTATGAGTTTATATTGAGCTGTATTAATAGAGCGGCATTCCTGTTCAATAACGTACTCTAGATACTTCAATAGGACTGATCCATAAGTTACTTTAGGAGTCTGATCATTGTGGGACTTGAGCTGCCTGCAGTTGATCAGAACGGATAAAGATTAAACTTCGAATTTCTGCTGGACTATGTACATATGTAATGAGCCGAACTTCATCTATAAGACAATTGTCACTTCTTCCACCTGTAGTCACACCACACCTCCAGCCAAGGAAGAATAAGTGGCCAACTTGCAGGCTTCTGCTGTCAAATTATGTGATATTTCTCGACTATCTATACATGGAACCTGCATGTTTTTTTCACTCTCATAGTCACCCGCTCCGGCCCCTTATTTTTCTAGAAACATAGGGCCACACGCATGAAGCTATTGTGTATTCACAACAGGTCGATTCGCAGAATCGGTCCGTTTGTAAATGCAAAAAAAGTCTTTTCCTATGTACCAATCTCTAATTTGCGATTGGGTAACCGGTTACCGAATCGCAAAATGGGTTTGCAATTCGGTATTAGGCCTGGGCATGTTTAAGGTGCCCCTTCCTAATACCGAATTGTAGCGGTATGTATGAATTTTTTGCAACCAAATACCAGTTGCAAAACATTCGCAGTTTTTACCATCAGATCCAATTTGTGAATGGAGGCGAATTTTTTTTTTTTTTTTTTTTTTAAGAGAGACCACTGCCCGCTCTTGAAAAATGAAAACTTCATTTTTTTTCTTTTAAACGCAACCTGTTTTCCTTTAAGGAAAACGAGCTGCATTAAAAAAAAATTATTGCTTTATTCAATAGCAATCACAGACATGGTGGTCTGCTGACCGCAGCAGGCCACCATCCCTGTGAATTTAGCGATTCCTAATGGGTCGCAAATTGAGACCTACATCATTAATATTAATGAAGTAGGTCGATTAGTGACCCCCCTAGGAATCACTCAATGAAACTCATGGAGTTTCATACTTTAGGAATAGCGATTACCTTATTGCAATTCGCATCAAATCGCAATTAGGTAATAACTATTCCTAATTGATAAATGTGGCCCATAGTGACTTACCATGTGCCATTAGAAATTTCTAGCTCTTGTGAGGAGAGGAATGAGTGAGGACAGGTAGGGTGTTATCATTATGGGATGCTGGGCTCCAATGGGGGTTTAAACAAAATGGCTGCTACTGTCTTGATCAAGTAGCTGAGAGTCCGCTGTAACCACCTTAAGTGCCATTGTTAATACAGTAAGCAACGGTCTATAGTTCTCTATGTTTGAATGTCATGGGCTCTTGATACTATATCGGTCATGCTTCAAAGAAGTATTTCCCCATATAGAACAAAAAATTGCACTTTTCTTGTCATGGGATGTTTATAAACGAGTAAAATGTTAAGTTGGTAGTTTTGCTTCCACCTGCGATTCAGATGAAGGGCACGAAACATCAAAAGCCAGTGGGCCTTTAGAGGAGTCTACCTCATCTTATGTTAAGATGCCAGCTCGTCAAAAAGTATGTGCTGTCAAGTGGAACACGGGTGCTTGCCTGAATGATGGCTTTCAAATTTAGTCCATAGACTTTGGAAACCAATTCTCTTTTGCAGACGCACATGAGGTTTTGGGATGACTCAGCCCCAAAAACACACAGCTGAGCTCCTGGGAAATTTGGTGAGGGAACTTGATTCAGAGCACTATTAAGGAGGACAATATGATCTTGGCGGGAAATGGTCAGGCGGGCCAAAGCATTTTGCAAGCGTTTGAAGTTGCAAAAGTTTTTGCAACTTTCTAGCCATGTCCCAGAAGAATCTCATTAATTGGCCTGTTAAAATGTTTCACCGTGCCAGTGATGTTATTAAATGAGTGTCTGCCAATGATATCACAAGCAGCAACTGAAATGAAAACAAAACAAGGGCATCTGTTATATAAACATATCGACTGGATCCTTTCTATCAATGTACTTAGATGAATTGACTGTCACATTTAAAAACAATGAAGTTGGTTGAATGTAAGCCTTTGGGGATGCTGTCACATTTACACATTTTTGGAGTAAGAGAATATCTGGGTCAAAGGGAGGAGTAACTAAGTCTATTCTTACTTCTTCTCAAACTTTACGCAAGGTTCACGCGCTACAGATTGTGACAGCCTTCCAGGAAAAAATTACTATTTCTGCTACTGGATAACAAAGGACTAGAACAAGTTTAACATCAAACTTTACCGCATTTTTCACGTTAGCGGACCATTTCATATTCGTGCAAAAATAGTTTATCTGATTTCTCAGGAAGGACATTTTGATAATTTCTGGCACCTGAAGAGTAAATAGATGTTGGGGATCTTTGAGTCTAATTTGCTGCAGTGTCTAAGAGGTTCTGAAACCCAACACATGCATACTCTTTATATGCATTTTCTGCATTCTACCATTACTTTTTGGAACACTCTGGGGATGGAACTTCTTTGTGGATTCTTTGTGGCTTTATTAACAGTTTTCGTCAATGGTCGCAGAAATCACAGAACTAGGTAATGTGTAAATGGAGCAATTTCTCATACCATCTGCAGTGTATGGCATCCATTGAAAAGGCAAACATATGTAAAAAATGGGGCATGCAAGGAGGAAAGGTGGTGGAGTAGTTATGTACAAACAGCTGCGATATAGATCTCACATCTCCTGCTCTCCTTGCACACTAGCTGTACAGGTGATGTGCCCTGCATAGTAGAGTGGGAATAAAGTGGGACACAGACAGGTGCGTGGTGTGCATGAGTTTATGGTGTGCGAATGAGTTTCTGCAAGTTGTGTCCGTGGATTATCTGGTGTAGTGGGATGATGCTTTAGGAAGCTTTTGGGTTTGACGTTTCATCAGATGCTGGAAATAAGGGGGACAAAGGGTAGATGAAATAGAATGAAATTTGTAAAGCGCACCAAACTAAACCTGAAGCATCAAAATGCTAGTACAGGTGAGGAAAACCTCAGCGGTAACCAAGGAACTACTCTCATGGACGGGGAAAAGGGCAGGTTTTAATTCCTTACGGAACAACAAGAAAGAGTCCAGAGTCGCAATATGTGCAGGCAGTGTTTTCCATAATTTAGCTGCTGAAACTACTGAAAAGGAGCAGACACCCCACTTGGCTTTGCAGAATCTGGGGATGATCACTTTCCTGAGAGAGGATGATCTGAGCAGTTTTTTTGGGGTTACCATGGAACACTGAGGCGCAGGCCCTTGCTGGTGAACATCATGATATTTCATGCAGAGTTTTATTTATCACCCGCTTTCTGACTGGTAGCCAGTGAATGGAGCGAATGCCTTTTCACACCAAAATATGCTTGGGCACATTCAGGACCAGGCAGGCTGCCACATTCTGAATGACTTGCAGTCTGTTCAGCAAGGACTTGTTGATGTTCAGATATGAAGCATTGCAATAGTCCAGACGAGATGTAATTAAAGTGATAATCACTGCCACTCAGAGTTCAGACGGGAAAAGAGCAAAGATTTTTTTTCAAGGTTCTTATGATGAAAAAGCAGGAGCTCAAAGTCCGGCTGACCTGAGCTTAAAAAAAAGTGCCATTAAAAATAACCCCTACATTTCTAGCAGATTCAACCAGCGATGGTAGAGGGCAACATATCTCTGGCTACCAATGTTCAGAACACACCAAATGCTGTGCCCCAAACACTAAAATCATTTTTTTCAACATTCTGTTTAAACAATTTTCCTTCATCCAGATATTGATGCCATCCAGATATTGGTGCCATTCAGTCATTGTTTGAACAGGTCAGCTACTAGCGGCAGATCGTCCAATATAGAGACAATAATTAGAGTGTCGTCCGCATAGGATAGCATCAGAAAACAAATGAGCACACTAACTCCGCAAGTGAGGAGACATACATATTCTGTAAGGTTGGGGCTGAGGGAGGACCCCACATCGGCATTTTAAAGCCTGCACTCTAAAATTTCCGCAACTGACTATTTGTACCCAGTCCGCCAGAAAAGTACATAGTAGGTCCAGAGCAGTGGCCCTCACCCCCACCTGATGTAATCTTTGGACCTGGTGAGAAGGTGATATCCTGTTAAATGTTGCTGATAGGTCCAACATTATCAAGATTACAGCACCCCACTGGTGTACTTGGCAACAAATGGAATCTGCATCAGCAACCAACACTGTGACCATTCTGAACCCATTCTGTGATGGATCTAAGAGGTCCTGTGAGGTAATAAACTCAACCTACACATTGTTTATATGTTTTTCTAGCATTTTTGCTGGCGTTGAGCAGTAAATAGAGAGGGCGAATGTTCTTGCGATCCTCTGGGTCCCCATTTGGTTTCTTTTGAAGAGGAATGACTACAGCTTCCTTCCATATACAGGGATACACTTCCGTATTTGATATCTGATTGAAGACTTTGGCCAGAAAAATTACAATCTGATCCAGAGCAAGTTGCAAGATTTTAGGTGGACAAGCATCATCATGTGAGCCTGATTTCATATTCATGGGGACATTTTCAACTTGCAAGGAGGAAATGCAGATAGAACTGTGGTGGGTTCAGGTCCGCAGGGTCACCCGAGTCAGACGAAGGGAAAGACCGGTCTTCTTTGGCATTGAAGTCTGAGTAGATATTCAGGATCTTGTCTCTAAAGTAGAAGAGCACTTTGTTGCAGAACCAATGTGAGTAGGAGTAGAGAGCTCTTTTACCACTTTAAAGAGCTCATTAGGGGAGCTACATGCTGACCTAATTTAATTCACATAAAAGTAGGATTTGGCTGCACCAATAGCACATTTATATTGGAATATCAGACCTTTATGTTTTTCTTTATCTTTCAGGGTGAGAGTCACCCATCATTTCCTTTCTTGCCTCTGACACTGCTGTCAGAGGTCTTTCAGTTTGCCCGAAAACCAGGTGACAGATTGTTGGACTTGGCCCTCTCTGCAGGGTCATCCCTGAACTTTTTGCCTTCCTCCAATATTCTCTCTGACCTGTTTTTGTTGGTTTAATGACTCTGGGCACTTTGCCACAGCTGACCAGTGCTAAAGTACATATGCTCTCCCTACTGTAAAGTGTATATGTGATTGGATTCCATGATTGGCTTATTTGGTTTACTGTCAGTCCCCAGTAAAGTGCACCAGGAGTGCCAGGGCTTGTAAATACAAATACTGCTAGTGGGCCTGCATCGCTGATTGGGTCACCCACAGAAGCAGCCCTTTAAAATGTGTCTAAGGTCTGCCATTGCAGAACCTGCGTGCAGTCTGGTACTGTCATGCTGGCTGGGCAAGCGCACACACTTGCCAGCTTCTAAACCTTTCCTTTACTTCATGTGAGTCACCCCTATGGTAGGCCCTAGGGCAGGGTGCATTGTAAGCATAAGGTAGGACAAACCCTGATGTGTGTGGCATGTACTAATAGTGAATTACAGCCAATTTCGTTTTTCACTATTGTAAGGTTACCTGTTCTCATAGGCCAGAATGGGCTGCTGGAATTATTACACTCTATAATCCCAGCAGGCTCAGGGAACATGGTAGAAAGTTAAGTTTAGTATGCCTGAACTCAGAATAATAAAATACTTCTTTTAGTAAAGTTTATTTTAATATACTGTGTTTGCAAATACTACTTTTAGAAAGTTAGTCTTTGCTTACCTAGCAATTTCAGCCCACCTCTGCTCTTATGTGTATCTGCGGTCTGGATTCTGTGAGTGACAGGGCTGGGGATGACAGGTGGTGAATAGAGGGATTACACCAGGATGGGTGGTGGGAGTGCCCCTTGACTCAGAATAGGGCTGTGCTCTGCCACCACAATGCTGGCTCCGCCCCCTGGGAAGCGACAGATGACTCTACCCTGCACCTGGTCCAGGAAGAGGGAAGACTGTCAACAGAGTGCTCCTGACTGTACTTGTCCCCACAATGCTGGCTCCACCTCCTGCGGAGCGTCTGATGTGACTGCCCTCCTCACTGAAAGATGAAGCCAGGAACAGCAAAACAAAGTGCTCAGAGAATGGAATGGACGATGCAAAGGCCCCCCCTGGCCTGAAAGAACAAAAGAAACGGACTATAAATGTAGGAGCCCAGCTCCTAACAAATCAGATCCAGTTTTACCACAACGAACCTCCGCCCAACTAGAAGGACCAAAGAAGAAGCTGAAGGACTGGCCTGCAGTGGTGCCTTGCTGAGGAAGGGGAGGAAAAGACCAAAGAGGACTTTGCTTTATTGTGCTATAAACTATTTCCAAGGGCTTGACTGAGCTTGCCCCCTGAATTGAACCCCAGGACCAGTGGGTTCATGGTGCTTTGGCTCGTCTGCAAATTGAGCCATGTGTATCCTCCCGCCGGAGCTGAGCCTGCGCCCCCTCACCCCCTCCTAGGACCGTGACACTCGGGAGCTCACCGCCTTTCAGCCCGTGGAGAGCCTCGCTCTGCCAGAGCCGCTCTGTGCTCCTCGGTTCAGGCCACCTGCTCCTCTGCCACCCCGCCCGCTATTGGAGTGCGTGGAGTGCTCCCTCGCTCCTCCCGCCGGAATCCTGGTCCGAGCGCATCTCTACGCCTGGACGGCCGCCCTTACGTGCCTTCGTACCCTGCCGTCCTGCTTTGTCCTCTGACCTCTGGAAGAGGCCGCGCCGCACCTCCAAGGGACCCCCCAGTACTGACCGTACTGGAGGCCCCGTGCAGCGCCTGCCTTCTCGAGACCACCAGCCTTAAAGTGACCCCAAGGTACGCTTTGCCCCTGGTGCATACTCACAGAGTACGACTCGTCCCCCTGACAACGCCGTGTGGTCAGGAGCGCACAAGAAACCTCACCCACCTGCCAGCGCTGTGCTCATCACGGACACGGGTTCCGCAACGTTCTGATTTCCCCGGGAGCACTGTACGCTGGCATCTGTCACCAGGCACGTGCCTACTGTTATGGTCTAGTTGTTGTGATCAGGAAGTCCCTCCCATTGGTTGTTAGGCACGCGCTAATAGGTATGCGGAGTATGTATAAAGCTGACGTCACCCAGTGCCATTGTGATTCCGTGACTCTGCGTAGTCACTGCCGCATAAGCTCCTTTCTTTATAAATAAACTTACAAATAATTATATTCTTGTGGACATCCTTTATTTGAATAATATATTCATTCTACGGCGAATCCACTTCACAACAATGGCGACGAGGGTGGGATGCGATTTCACTAGGAGCTTGTGTGGAAATTTCTTCAGAGTTTCTACAGTTCGTTTCGAAGTTCGTCAGGAGTTCTACATTTCATTGCAAGGCAAGTTAAGGCATTTCTTTCTTAAGCTAATTCAAGGCTGATCGGTAATTCTTTCTTTCTACATTTCGAGTTGTTATAACAGGATTTCTGACGGGAAAGCGGTGTCGTGATATTGACATGAAGTTCATTGTCGGGGCGGCGTCTGAAAGATAACTAAAAGGCAAGTGCGGATGTTCGTGAAGTTTTTGTGCTTAAAATATTCGGCATTACAAAGATTCCGATGTATTTCAGAACATCAAGAAGAGGTTGAGAGGCGTTTGAGGGAATTCATTTGTTAAGCGTAATTGACAGTTTCCTTCCAACTGTCAGCTGGAGGTGACGCATACCTCATCCGCATTCAGTTATCCGCTTCAGTGTGAGCAGCTGGTCATAGCGCGTCGATACGTCATTGACATAAGTACGTGCCGCCATTTTGTGCAACAAGTTTTTTCCAATTCTCGTCAGAGGTTCTTTCAAGTACTGAATAGTGGTGTATTCACCGAGCTCACTAGCGCCGGTTCAGTGCACAGGAACATTAAGAAAATGCACTTCACAACACCTACCTTCCCAGAGCTGTACGCCTTTGATGCGAGGCGTGTACTTTGAGGAAAGGCCGCTGTTCGTTCTGGAGTACGGGTCGCACAGAAGTGGTACGACTCGTACCCCGCGCACCGCGAGACGCGTGCAAGTTAGAAGGGCTTCCCCGTGCGACGCGCTCAGAGTACGCCAGAGAGCTACGGAGTGCCCAGCCTGCTGGGAACTATAACCAGAGATCAGAAACTACTACAAGGTGGTGTGAGACAGTATTCTAAGTAGTAGACCTCGAGAATTAAGCATTTCTTTTTATGAACTATAAAGAACACTTGCCATTTTGAAATCCTGTGGCCCCCATTCTAAAAACGTTATAAATGGTCTTGTGATAACTTTGCCTACCTACATCTATTTTTACATAAAGACTACGGTACGTATTTTTATAGAATTACCGCCTGGAGACTATTTGTGGGGGGATCAGTGTTTTTACTGTGTGAGATTGCAAATGCTTAACTGAGATTAGCCTTGACTGCTCGCGCCACGCAACCTAAAGGGTGAGAAGGGGTTATTCTTAAGGGGTAGTTCTCTTGCCCTGACTAGAGGAGAGGGTCTCTGTTTACACAAGTGCATACCTGTGCCAACCAGAGACCCCAAATTCTAACACAATTGCTTTTGGTGCAGATCTTCGTCTTAACAGGCGCAATCTAATCAATTACGGCCTTCATCCAGCCATTAAATCTTCTGCGGTCAGTTCCTGTGAATAGTTGTTTTTCACTGAGGACTTTTTAAAGCACAGAATCCATATCATTAGGAGAACTCTTGCTTCAATTTCTGTATGAGACAGATTTACACTTCACCTGTTCAACCCCTGTCTGCATTACAGTTCCAAAGATCACTGCCCGGTGGTTAGCCCAACTTAATAGGAGGCTTTCCCCTACTACCAGGCCCAAAAGGTTAGTAAAAATACCATCCAACGTATGGCCAGCAATATTAGTGGGGATTTAACCATCTGGGTGAAGCCGAAATTAGTCATGGCTACGAGAAAGATGTTTGAATCTTTGCACAATGTATCATCCAGGTGAAATTTCAAATTACACCATAATGTGAAGATGGAATTTGCAATGAAGGGTTTCAAAACTTGACCCCAGGTCTCGAGAAACTGAGTTCGAGAGCCAGGGGGACGGTAGACCAGGAGCCTAGAGAGAATGTTTTTCATATCTGCTTTAATTCTAAACCGCACCATCTCACATGTGTCTTGCAAGTCAAACTAATAGGTTTCAGCATACAGTTAACTACATTTCTATAATGGCAATCTATCAATCAATCAATCAGGGGGCTTGTAAAGAGTGACTACTCACCCAAAAAGGGTCTCAAGGCACTGAGGAAGTGGGGGAGGTGGTGCGCAGCTCCTTGAAGTTCACTGTGTTTCGTCGAAGAGCTGGGTCTTTAGGTCCTTCAAGAATTTGGGGGGTGTTGGTGTCTGTCATAGGTGGGGGGGGGGGGGGGGGGGGGGGTGGGGAGTTCCATGCGTTGGCCACGAGAAGGGAGAAGGAGCATCCTCCTGTTCTGGTCTTCTTGATGTGTGGTACTGTTGCAAGGGAGAACTGGGCTGAGTGGGGGAATGTTTAGGATGTGTTAGATGAGAGGCCGTGATTCATGTAGGCAGGTCCGGTGCTGTGGAGGGCCTTGTAGGCACAAGTGAGAAGATTGAAAGGGATTCTCTTCTCGACGGGGAACCAGTGTAGTATTTGTAGGTGTTGGCTGATATGGCACTGTAGGTTGAGGACTAGTCTTGTGGCGGCGTTCTGGAGTTTGCGAATGAGGTTCCTATTGATCCCGGTGTATAGAGCGTTGCCTCAGTCCAGTCTGCTGCTGATGAGGGTGTGGGTGACTGTTTTCCTGCCTCTATTGGCTCAGCCAACAGACGACTTCCTTTGATGACCTAAATAAGTAGAAGCTGGCATAGGAAAAACATTACACTATATTTAGGGTAGATGGTGTAATGCCTTTTTTCCTGCCGATCACCACCATGACGAAATAATGACCAACATAACCTAGGAGAAACCTTACATTGTGTGGGGTTAGGCGGAGAACTGGTCATTCGTATTTTTTGTTGGTCTGTCAAAAGCATGCTACTGAGAGTTTCTGAAAAACAAAATACATTTCAATAGTTTAGCGGACACCGGTCAAATCAGTCGGTGGCCAAACACCAAACTTTTAGTACACTGAAATTAACCACTTTAAAGGCAGTTCCTTTCAGTGCACTGAGATGACCAAAGAGCCAGTAGTCCTCTCTAAAACTGGTGGGGAGACAACCCTCAGAAGTAGAGGTAATGTCTTCCGCCATCCCGACAGGCTTGTGCAGTGTAACTTCATTCAAATGATTGGTCTCTCGGAACCAGAGAAATTGGTGCGAAATGGAAACGTTATAAATTTGGGAATATCACATGTATTGGATGTTTTAAGGTGTATTCTCTGTAGGGTAAAGTGTGTTTAGAGGGCAAACTTTGCTAATATATACACAGAGATAAGACACAACCAGGGGCCAACTATACTATCATGCCAAGGTTGGCAGTTGTTCAAAAATATTAGTGATAAAAAAACAGTAAACATACTAGTGCGAGAAATGATGTAGGTGAGATCATAACCAATGTGAACAGTGACATTTCTTCTATCTGCAATGTCAGATTCTGACACACTAGTAGTAGGGAGGATCTGTATAATGCCAAGCTGAAGAGAAAGTACAATGCAGTAGCTGCTCAATATATATACTCATGCATTGAAGGGTCATGGTATTTTGAGAAGAGGGTACACTGAAAGAATAGAAGTGTGGAGAGGAAGGTTTATGTGACAAAAGAAAGTGAAGTTTATATTGGCTCTGTGTACCCAGGAACAAAATAACGAGAGTGTTGAATGCAACACAAAGAAGAGTATTATATAGTTGCTTTGGGGTTTTTTAGCCAAAAGCTTTGGGGTCCATGGCGGAATGGATGGCAAACAAGGCAACAAAAAGGTGCAGTTGGTCTTGCCACTTTAAGAAATTATTTGAATAAGTTGTCAGAGTAACACCTAATTGAGGAAAATGAATCAGAGGAATGGGTGTAACAAGTGGTTTGGGCCGGAAGGGAATGAGAGATTATGCATAGACTTAAAGGACTTGTATGCTGGGCTCTCACCTCCCACCCAACATAGAAGAATTGAACAGCATGTTGAGGGTGGATTCCACTGTGTCTATTATTATAGAGAAATATTAGTGTTTCACCAAATTGAGCTGCACCCACAAGCCAGGCACCTCACAGCCTTA
Organism: Lissotriton vulgaris; assembly: GCF_964263255.1. Classification (NCBI taxonomy): domain Eukaryota; kingdom Metazoa; phylum Chordata; class Amphibia; order Caudata; family Salamandridae; genus Lissotriton; species Lissotriton vulgaris. The sequence continues at coordinate 272,388,047 of NC_141697.1, read as the reverse complement.
TAACACTCGAAAAGTTACTACAGTTTAAGAGAATGTCTTTTGCTTTGGTGAGGGTCTTCAATTTTGTTTAGCATGCCAAGCACCATCTGTTAATCCTATGAAAGATTATGTGGATGCACCCCCGATTTCAGATTACCATTAGTCCAGATCCAAGATTTCTCCTGTACTTCAATTTTGGATCCCCTTATCTTGTATGCTAAAAAGTCGGGTCCTGCATCCAGACCCTGTGCCAAACCCACCACAGGCGGCCAACCTAACTCTGAGGACAGGAGTCATCATTCGACGGTGTGGAGTGGGCCTACATCCAGATCCAATGCACAAACTCCCCCCCCCCCCAAAAGGCCGCCAACACCTTGTTCTTGGCCAACCCTCAACAATCGCACAACACCATTCACCCCAACCATTCCCATCTCCCCATGGGCAACCACCACACATTTCCATTTTGCTTTGTGTTATCATGGTATTCCTTTAGTGCCACCCACAAGCAGCACTCCAAGGTACCACGGAACAGTGTAAGCTTCACTGTTTCATGTTTGCAAGCTCCTGCGGTAGCTTACAGTACTTCAGTAGTACCACACAGGAGAGCCATTCTGGGTCTTGAGGAAGTCCGATGGTTCCATACAGGGCTTCAAACTTTTTTTAATCTTAGCGTTGGAGGTCTTCTCTGGGACCCCTGTGCTCCCCGCCCCCCCCCCCCCCCCCCACCAAAAGGGCCAGGGGACCTGGGCATACCTACCTACCCTGGCCCCTTCGAGCACATTTTATTTTTCCTTTTTTTTTAGCTTTAGGACAGGAGTATTGAGTCCCAGTGTGCTGTATTGGCAGTTGCAACATTTCTACCACAATACTCCAAGGGGACAAACTGTTCAGATATCACTTTTTTTAGGCCTAATTTCTCAAAAAAAGCTGCACAAAGGACTAAGAAGTGCGCTTTTCACCCTCTTGAGGCAACAGCCGGGAGATCTCTCTTTCCCTTTATTTTAAGAAGTGTTTTAGCGAGATTCGTAATAGCTGTCTTTTAAATATTGCACTGAGTTTATTGAACCTGTGTGTGTGTCTCAGCTTGACTACAAAGCTGTTCTATTTTGGACACTGTGTGGAGACCTCGTAGAGATCTCTCTCCCCCTTCCCTCGTCACCGGGCCACTCTCAGCTGAGTACCGACGCTGAGAGCTGGTCTCGGGCAGCCAATCACGAATCAGCGGCCATATTGGGTGTGGGTGAGCGCGGTGACGCGCTCCAGCTGAACATAAAAGCAAACAATCATGCCTCCGCGCAGCGGACGCGGTCAGCGGACGTGCCGGACCTGTGCCGGAGTCGTGCCAGAGTCCTGCCCGTCTGCGCCCGTTTGCGCCCGTCTGAGCCCGTCTGCGCCCGTCTGCGCCCGTCTGCGCCCGTCTGCGCCCGTCTGCGCCCGTCTGCGCCCGTCTGCGCCCGTCTGCGCCCGTCCGCGGCCGGCCGGGGCAAGGGGCTGTTACCCTAAGTCCTGCAGATAAAAAGTATTGGAGATATGACAATACTACTCTACATTGTCTTAGATCTACTGAATTGACGATATGTCAACACTCTTTGGATCCTGCCACGTCTCCTCTATTATGTCAACACTGTGATAGGCACTTTACAAAGCAAGATCATCGAGATAGAGACCATACGTCTACCACAATCTACAATCTAGCACTTCTAAATTGCAGATCTTTGCCAAAACATTGCATAGAAATAGGACTCCTAATAGAAGAACGGGAATTGGATGCTATATTCCTAACTGAAACCTGGATCCAAACAGGAAATGAACCAGATATTGTTCGCGCCCTGCCCTCAGGGTACAATATCTGTAGATTAGACCGTGGCACAGGCAGAGGTGGAGAGCTAGCTATTATTTTCAAGGACAAGTATAGCTGCCGCCTCTTGCCATCAATCTTTACAGAAGGAGAAAAACTTTTTTTTTCCCTAGAGCTATCCTCTACAGATTGTCTGTCTGGCACTCTGATATACCGCCCCCCCTGATACACTCAAGGATTTTATTCCTAAATTGATTGATTTAGCCTCTGAACAAGTGATAACCATGGCTAATTTTACCACTTTAGGAGACTTTAATATTCATCTAGATGATGTTTCATTGTCCACTACCAATAATCTCCTATCTGGCCTTCAGGCCTTAGGCTTGGAGCTAAAATGCTCATTACCTACTCACGAGAAAGGCCATCTACTGGACCCCGTATTCAGTAACCTGCAAAACCTTACAGCGGGAGATCCCACCCCCTTACCCTGGACTGATCATTTTTTAATTCCTCTGTAGTGGGCCACTAAAAACATGCAAGTAATATTCCATCCCAATGTAATACGCGATGGGAAGTGGGGTAAGTTACCTCTAGATAAATGGCAAACCTCTTTAAAAGCTACTCAACCCGTAATAGGAACTAACATTGAAGAAGCGAACATCAACTTCAATATCTGGATTCAAAATACGCTAGACTCCATTCTTCCGAAAGTTACTATACAGAAATATGATAGGAAAAACATCGCACCTTGGTATAGCCCCCAATTAAGATCGCAAAAACAAACTTGTCGCAGACTTGAAAGAATTTGGAGAGCCTCTCCATCGAAAGACACAAAAGAGAAATACAGGCAAGCTATCAGGAGCTATAAAAAAGAGATAAAAGAAACACAGGCCAAATTCTATGAGGAAAAAATTGCCACTGCAGCAAACTCTCCAAAGGAGATTTTTCGAATAGCGAAAACTCTGATTAATCCAATTAAAACACCCCCTATTAAAGAAGGAGCACTGGAACGCTGTAACAATCTCGCAGCATTCTTCAGAGAAAAAATAGAAATTATATATAATACCTTCCCCCCCACCCAAACTGATGCAGACACTCAACACTACATCAACTTAATTGGAGTGCCTGTCCTAGACCATCTGGACCCCCTAACACCAGAGCTACTCAACATTATCATTGGCAAAGTAGTCTCAGGATCGCCAACAGATGCTTCACCGCCAAATCAATTAAAAACAATAATTAATTCTGTCCAAACTACCATAATGGATATATTAAATCTCTCCCTTTCAACTGGTATAGTCCCTTCACTATGGAAGTGCGCAATGGTGAAAGCATTGATCAAAAAGCCTAGTTTGGATCCCTCCATTCTATCCAACTATCGGCCAATCTCTCTCCTGCCTTGGCTTAGTAAATTAGTTGAGAAACATGTAAACAACATTCTCACTAATCATTTTGAATCAAATAACCTGCTGGATGATACCCAGACAGGATTTCGAGCTAACCATGGTACGGAGACTGCACTGTTGCTAGTAACGGAAGAGGCAAGGAAATTGGTAGACGAAGGAGGAAGGGCAGCTATCATCTTGTTGGACCTTAGTGCAGCGTTCGACACTGTTAAACATTCCATCTTAATTAACTGTCTCAGAATGAGCGGGGTGTCGGGCGCTGCACTAAACTGGATCTCCTCCTTCCTCAGTGATCGCCATTTCCAAGTCTTTGAGGGAGATACAGTTTCATCAGTCCAGCGGTTGGAATGTGGAGTTCCTCAGGGCTCGGCATTAAGCCCAACATTATTTAATATTTACATGAAGCCGTTAGCAGCAGTGGTTCATCCCTTCGGCATTAAGATCGTCAGTTACGCAGACGATACCCAATTGGTGGTATCGCTGAGCCAAGATATGGACTCGTCTGGTAAACTGACACCCTGCCTTGAGGCAGTAGCCAGATGGATGGAGAACTCCTGCCTCCGTCTTAACGGAGAAAAAACTGAAATAATGTTGTTGGGAAATGTCACCCCTACCGCCATCACGTCCTTATGGCCTACATGTTTGGGACCAGCTCCACCACCCAAACCACATATAAAGAGTCTGGGAATGTGGCTCGATGAGAAATTGACCTTCAATCATCAAGCCACTATGTTATCAGCATCATGTTACACCCTGTTAAGGATGATGCGGAAAATTCTCCCTCTCCTCCCTTTTGCAGCACGAAAAATCATGATTCAGGCCTTAATTTTGTCCCGATTAGACTATGGGAACTCTCTATATCTGGGAACTCCTTTGTCCACTATCAACAAATTACAAGTGGTACAAAACAGTGCAGCTAGACTCCTCCAAATTCCTAGGAGACAATCGGCCAAACAAGCTCTCCGCCAATTACATTGGCTTCCAATGAATGCCAGAATTCAATTTAAAACATTGTGCATAGTTCACAAAGCCATCTGGAAAACAGGCCCAAGAATTCTCCATTCTTTAATACCACTCTACCTTACATCCAGGTCGCTTCGATCTAGTAACCATTTTCTAGCCTCCATCAAAAGGATAAAGAAAGTGAGATGGGGAGGCCGCTCCTTCTGCCATTTAGCAGCCAAATCATGGAACGCTCTTCCCCAATCTTTGAGAGAGATGCGCAATCTTACCGCCTTCCGTAAACACCTGAAGACACATCTTTTAAACTAATGTCTTCATTGAATTGTCACTTCTGGTCTTGAAGCGCTACGAGGCCTCTGGGTAGTTATGGCGCTATACAAGTACTCTTTCAATTCAATTCAATTCAAAGTTACACCAAATTACAAAAAGCATGCTTTCTGAGTAAAGATATAGGGCCTCACTATGAGTTTTGCGGATCGGGACCGCCCCACTCCTGCACCGCCAAACCCATGTAGAAACCACATGCCAGATTAGAAGTTTTCTCCCATCTAGCAGGAGTTTTTGTGGCATTCCCCTGGCGATGCCTATGAAATAATCACTGCAATGAGAACATCAAAGGCAGTACCTGCCCAGCATGGACTACTGCAGTCCATGCCATGCAGGTACTGGTGTGCATGCACACAGGGGGGCAGGTTATGCTGCTGTCTGCATCCACATGGCGTGAGGCACGTGGGGGGACCTTTGTTTTCTCACCGACACATTTTTCATGGCAGTTGCCCACTATGAAAAGTGTGGTGGTGAGGAAACTCGTAATATGCTTGGCGGGGCCGCAGCAGCCCGCCAAGCATATTGCGGCCTAAATATCACTGCCATCACAGCCAGCGCATATCTTGCAGACAAGCTCATCATCTCTGGTGATTCATAGCACACCCGCAGCCAGGTCACCATCAGAATGCAGTCCAAGAAGTGTTAAAAAGAAAAATACAAGACAACAATCTTTTACCATCTATGCACCCAGGATCTGGAACACATCCCTAAATCAATAAAAAAAAATAGAAAGGAGGTAGTTACCCCCATAAAACGGTGTGTGATATGTACTCTGGAAAAAACAAAGGTTAAAAGAGGTGTTATAGGTAGGTGAAAATGTTAAATAAAACCCACCATTTTAAACAAACAAAACCACTGAAATTCCTCTATTATAGTTATCTCAAGTAACTATAGCTCATGCCATAAATTAAATAGCTCTCACACAAGTCATGCACAGTTTATCAATTATGTAATTTCGGATGTTGCAGATATGTTATCAGTGATGTTTCAGAGCATGTCAAGAGACATGTAATATGTGAGGTAATTAGCTATGCACGGCAAGGGAGCAAATGACAACTACTTTAGGGCACGATTTATAGTTTTTAGTGTTTAAAATAGTGTTTTAACTTACATTTTCACCACACAATACTGTCTCTTTAACCTTTATTCTTTCATCAAATTTGAACGTTTTTTTATAGAATGCAAGACAGATATTACTACAATTCCGAAGCATAATTTCACTTTAACCTTTGTGTTTGTTTCAGTGAATTTCTCTGTAAGATGCCCACCCCTGTGCGCATTCTGGAGTAGGGCATGCAGCTGACTATGTTACGCAACAATATACTTATCGCATTTTAAATAAGGTAGACTCGCTGAGTTTATCAAATGGTTGGAACACCAAAATATAAAAAGTGGCAGCCCTATTGGTTTTATCAAGGGGTCAGCACATCAACATAAATAAAGCTACCTATTAGCTTCGCCAAAACATCACGAGGGCCTGGTAAGACTTGGGGAGGGTGCCACATGCCCTCTGCCCTAAAAAATGTAATGCGCCGATCCACCTGGCCATCCTCATTCTGAGGGGCTTAAACATCAACAGTACACACATCCATGGTACTGCTAACAAATATTTTTTTTAAACTAAGTTTTTGGACCCAAAGAGGTCCCTTTGGGTCTCCCCACCACGTCTATGAGGACAGGTTATTCCCACCATGCCCTTCTATATGTTTTCCCAGGATAGGGTACTGGATCCCGGAGTCCTTTGTTGTTGTGGTGGCAACCAATCAGATTTTATCTTTAGATCTGTAGGCTCCACAGAGGATCCGTGCCCCTGTATATACACTAATATTTTAAACCTTCATTTCTCAAAAACACCAAATCACAAAAAGCACACTTTCTGGACCAAGATCTAACTTTTTAGCCAAATTTGGAGTAATTACATTCAGCCATTTTAGAGGTATCGCTGTTCAGTTTTCCTATGGAAAATAGTATAGGGAAAATGCGTTCTGCCCCCCCTCCACCACTTTTCTATGGATCACCACAAAATGTTCCAGAAAGAAGATTTGTCAAACTGTGCCAAAATCATAAAGAAGCCTACAAAAAACAGTTTTCCTTGGAAACGTGGTCTTAACTATAACTGCCCAGTGGTGACCATCACTGGATTATATATCTATTGCACACCCACCTTGAGCAGTGTTGTTCTAAATTATGTATTTTTTGATGTTGCAGTGATGTTTTCTACAATGTCATAGAACATGTCACAAGTTATGTAATAGGTGAGATTTTTAGCACGGCCTGGTGAGGGTGTGAGTTATAATTATTTTATGGCACAAGTTAAAGTTACTTGAGATGACATAATTGGTGAATTTCAGTGTTTTTTAACTAACATTTTCATGCAAGTAGAATACCCCTTCACCCTTTGTTTATGCAGTTAATTTCCACATTTTTTTACGTAAAGTAAGATGTTGAAGGCAGTGTGTGGCATGTGGTTGAGTGCATGGCCAAGCCTGCCGCCCGGCCCAGTACCATACCCCTTGTTGATGCACGGCATTTGGTCATGCCTGGCACGGGGTTGGGCTAAGGGCCAAGCCATGCCCCCAAGCACACTAGCCCCCGCAGTGCACAGCCTTTGGAAGTGCACAGTGTGTGGTTGGGCACAGGACCTGGCGTCTATTCATATTTGCAATGTTGTGTCTGTTTGATGGGGGTTTCATTTTAGGCTCTATCTTGGTTCTATTCCAGCGCTATGCTGTGGAATTAGGTTTGTGAGGGATTTTCAGAATGATGGCTGGTCATTTATATGGAGCGGTGTGGAGGGTTAGATGGCTTGTACTCCGTCTTTAAGTAAGATGTTTTTCATCTTAAGAGATCCCATTGTTTATTTGCAATTATTGATTAGCTTGTGTGCTTCTAGTTCATTTATTCATTTGAATGCATGATGCTTATAAAGGCATTCACAATACCGATTCTGGAAGTCAGATTTGCAATATTATGCAATTTATTTGCATTAGATTAAAGATTCTCAGTAGTGGCAAAACAGTTGCTCATTCATTTTGAATGCAATTAAAACATTTGCAAAAGAGCGGTGTTCAGGTTTAGGGAATGAAGGATGGAAAGTGATGGTGATTAAAGAGAGGGGGTAGTATACAAGGACAGGGTAGTGTGACATATATATACATCGACCTTGCGTATTAATTGCACGTCCATCTGCGATCCCTCAGACGCAGAATCTAAGAATGAATGCAGTATGTATGATGAATAAGGGATGCATGTACTTGTGAGAGTGTTGATTGTTTTGCATATTGTTTTCCCTGCATTTAATAATTTTTTTACTGATGATATTACAAAATGATGTGTTTTACACTATGTGTTTTTTGATAAAATATATTAGCTGATGTGATAAATCGATAAATGGAAAAATTATTTTTGTACTAAGAAATACAACTAAAAAGAAAAAATAATAAAATGATAAAGTTATAAAAAAAAACTTTCTTGTTGTTTGCCCTTATGTATTAAAATAGTAGAATTAAAGTGTTGGATATATACCGTTACAGTTTTATAGGTCAAGGGGGAACATATTTATTGTTAGTGTTTTACTTTTCCCCTCTTTCCCTGACCATTGAAGTAACAATAGAGGGGGTCCCATTCTTATGCTAATATATATACACATCAACACCACATGATAGTGCTGGTCCGGCCTCGGTGAAAGGTCAATTGTTCCAACGGGAACACATAGCAGTCTATGAACACTATCACATTAATTTACAGTTATTCTGGCTTGTGTGTTGGTTGAGGTCGACGTTTCAAACCCTAATGAGTAAACTAGGTAAGCCCAACCTTAGGGTATGGTCTTCATCAGGACTAGCAAGGTAAAGAGCACCTAAAAGTTAAATGAATAAAAGGTGTCAAATAAACTACTAAGGGTCACGGGAATAGTGAATGTGTGTAAAATGGGATTTACCAAATTTGGCATCCAGGGTGTTCCTTAAGGTCTGGGGAATAGTGTTGAGGTGGGGCTCAGCCGAGCGCCTAAAGACAGAGAAGACACTTATGTATTAAAGACAATGAATGTTTGGCTGGAGGAGTCTTTAACTTTTAACGCCTCAGCACCGCGAGTACGTGCTTTTTTGCACCATTCCACAGACGGATGAGTTAGAACGCTCGACGGCCGTCGAAGCGCTTCCTTTACCATTCAGTGTGTCTTCCATGAGAATGCGGCCCCCATGAGGCCATGTGTCTCAATTAACTGTTTGAATACGCAGCCCTGACATTAGGCCCTCACTTTAACCGCTGCATTTCACGGTTTTTGTAGATTTGTCTTGAACTTGACCGTGATCTATCGACCTGCATTTCCCTTTCGCCCGTACGCGCACAGATGGCCGTACGCCCACCCGATTTTTGAGTAAGTGTAAACTTTGTGAAGGGTGTTTCCTTGACCACAGCTAAACATTCATTGTTTTTAATACAAAGGTGTTTTCTCGGTCTTCAGGAGCTCGGCTGAGTCCCACCTCGACACTATTCCCCAGTCCTTAAGGAACACGCTGGATGCCAAATTAGGTAAATCCTTTTACCCCATTTTACACGCATTCACTAGTCCTGTGACTAGTTTATTTAACACCATTTATTCATTTAACTTTTAGGTGCTCTTTACCTTGCTAGTCCTGATAAAGACCCCATCCTACTAAGGTTGGGCTTACCTAGTTTACTCATTAGGGGTCGAAATGTCGACTTCAACCAACACACAAGCCAGGACAACTATAAATTAATGTGATATTGTGCTTAGAATGCTATTTTTTCCCATTGGAACAATTGACCTTTAACTGAGGCCGACCAGTACTATCATGTAATGTTGATGTATATATGTCACACTACCCTGTCCTTGTCCACTCCCCCTTCACTTTAATCACCATCACTTTCCATCCCTCATTCCCTAAACCTGAGCACCGATCTATTGCAAATGTTTTAATTGCATTCAAAATAAATGAGCGACTGCGTTGCCACTACTGAGAATCTTTAACATAATGCAAATAAATTTCATAAAATTGCAAATTTGACTTCCAGAATCGGTGTTGTGAATGTAAGTGAATTTCTTTGTTTCTGCTATAAGAAATTTGTGCTACTTGACCGCTTCTGTATTGTACCGTATTCGTAACCCAGGTCTAGTAGCCCATTGGGTACCCCAATCGATATATAATATGATATATATAAGGCTTTAATGTGGATATATGAGTGAATTTTCAAACTTTTCTACCCAATTTAATTCGAGAATCACAAGGTTGATATTTCCCAGACCAAATTGTATGAATTATACAATCATCGTTCCGATTCCTCTCAGCAAGAGAGTCAGGAACTTTGGATCCTAGGAGGAGAGAAGCTCTTCACATTAATGAAACAAGGCCATTATCTCATAACAACCGAAGCTAGAGAGACTCAATTCAGCCTCGTCTCAGGTGAGGTCAGGAATCAGACAGTCTGAACACTGGGAAATAAATAAAGCCCAGGGATGACAACATCTAAATAATGAACCATCATACGTGGTTAGAGGTTTAAGGTTAGCATACTTATTAGCTAGGGTTTGATGTGCAGCATCCTCAAATGTACTATCGTTTATGTATTCTGTGCATTAATGTTTGATACTAGGGTAATTTCCACAATATTTTCACATTTATTCTGAACTAAAATCAGTTTTAAATTAAGCCTTAAAATAGTAATGGGGGTAAAGGGGTGGCAGTAACTAAAAATAAAATGTGCAGTCTGTGTCAGGTTTTGTTAGGCGCCTAACATGCATTCTCTCCAGGTAACATAAGAGGTGTGTGTGCCACAACTTGTCTGTTCACCCTGCTCGAGCCTATGAGCTGGTATATCTGCAATTGCCTGAGGATCAAGAGGTACTGAACTGGGCTCTGATCTGGATAAAATTCCCCAATATTGTACTTCTTTGGAATAAAGACGTATCCAGAATACACAGTGAACTGTTGTCACTACAGGAACACGGTGCTCACCTTCTCATCCTCCTTGTACTCCAGCTGTAGAGAGTGATGGACCATGCAGAGCACAGTGAGGATGAAGTACAGCAGCGAGATGATGCTGTGCAGCCAGAGGAGACGATCTCTATGAGAGAAAAGGGAGAGCAGGGGGTGGGAAGGGGGTGCAAGCAGGAGAAGTACAGAGGGTGAGAAAAGAGGTAGTCCAGAAAGAATGAGAGTGGAGACAGGGTAGGAAGAGAATGGAATAATGGGAGAAAAAGCAGCGAAATGTATGGGCAGAGAGGATAACGCGTTAGAGCAGAAGGACAGTGGAGAAAGAACAAGGGGCAGGGAGAGAAGAAGCAAGGTAGAAAGTGGAGAGCGCGTAAATGGAAAGAACGTGAGCACCGAATGGAAAGAACACAAGGATGGCAAACACACAGAGATTGGAAGAAACGGATAGTAGCAGAAATAAGACAGAGTGAGTGGGATGCAAAGAGTAAGGGGGAAGTTTAGGTGAAGAAAATATGGATAGCGAGTATGAGAGACAATGGGGAGTGAAACAAGTGAAGGATTCAGAAAGAAACAATGAAAAAGAGGAAGGTAATGGAAAAGTTAAATATTGGAGTGTTGGATGGAAGTTGAGAGAGGAAAGGGAAAAGGTTGTGGAGATAAAATGGGTAGTAAAGGGTTTGATGCAAGTGGAGCACATGGGGAATGCAATTGATGCAGACAAGGAAGAGGAGGGGTATCAAAATGAGAGTCATGATTGGTGGGAGTATGGGAGATGTGTACATGAAAGAGGAAAGAATGAAGAGAGAAGACAGTTACTCATGTGGATAATTCACAGAGCAATTCAATAACTTAAAGTCCATCCCAAGTGTACCTCCCCTCTGGAAACACCACTCACTAATGCTGCCAACTAACAATCGTATTCCAAACAGGCTAGTAATGGTCCAGAAACAAAAATGTACCCAGCAGTAATGGGGCTTCCAACCACATCTGAGTCCGAGCCTGCGCCGTAACTCTCTCCACTGCTAATGCTTACGCCACCCATCCCCAGCACCCCCTGAAGAGCCACTGGTTGCACTGCACAGCTACACTCCAACATCATAAAAATGAAGAGTGAAAAGAAAAATTGGAAAATGTAATGAGGAAAGTGGAGAGAATACATTTCTCTTTTGCATGATACTACAAAAGCCTCTAGTTGCAAACATTGCTTGCACGGGATAGGACGGTTCTTTCAATGGTTGGTTCAGGTTATGTTAAATATGAAGACTCCAGCTGTGGACAGAGGGTATGCATACGTTTAGGATTATTTTCAGGTTCAAGATTATTGTTGTATTTTGGGTTAAGCCTAGGGTTAGAGTAAGGTTGGGTTTAAAGCTCAGGTGATGGTTGTTTATCGAAGATTATTATTTCAGTGCTTGGTATAATGGTTCATAACGGTTAATGAAATGTAAATGCACTTTGTTCAGTATGCTCAGTATATAATTACAAAATACAATGATTTCCTCGTGTCTGTATGGCTGATGAATTCAGGGCTCACTTAGTCACATTTATCTTGCTTTATGTGTCTTTTAGGACTCAGATGTATATATCATGCATGTGCTTAGGATCAATAAATCTTTTTTCATGTGCATTAGCTGATGCACTTATCATTAATGTGCCACAATGTGTACATTTATGGGGTGTTTTGATAATATGCTTCTACTTCATAAATTCATATATTTATTTGAATAGATGGTGCTTAGGAGAAAGCAGAATAGCTTTAAGCTTTGACATGAGTGGACAAAGAAATGCTTACGTTTCTCTCACCTTACATCACAATAATTAGGTATATTTCTCTCAAAATAAGTGGCTTCTAAAGTATTATTAACTGTTCACAACCCTCTCTGAGGTTGCGAAAGGCACTATAACATTTCAGACATTAGAGGATTGCAGCTTTAAGTTGTGCTATCCAATGCTATCTCCAGCTCTTTGTCTCAGAATATATTTTTTAATAAAGATAACTTAGCCTGATCTTGCAGACGACCGTACAAACTGAAAATCATGTTTCTATCCTATCCCATCTGATCCTATCGAACTATTTAAAGCCTCATAATGACGATACTTCGATGCTTAGGGATTAGACATATAGAGGGATTCTTTCCAAGACAGGGGAAGCCAAGTGAGTCAATTACGTTTTCAGGTGATTGAATCAGTACAGTCCAGGATGGACCAAGACAATGTAAAAAGAGAAACTTATTGGATCAGAACTTTACCAGCTTGCACCTCAAGGGCTTAATGACTGCATTGAGATGGCATGCTTTCTTTAACTATTCAATTATTAGATTGTCAACCTAGAAATGATTATGTTAACCATATTTATAGTTTTATACTAGAAGTATTTTTTGTATGTTGAAGCTATCAATTTCATTTGCCAGTTTTAACCATCTTGTAGTTTTTCCTACCTGTACATAGGTGGATTCTTTTTATGTCTAAACCACTTTGTTGTAATCTACAAGATCAAACACCATGGGTTAATTTTACGATATGACACGTTTGTGCCTGCTACTTTTTCAGATTACTTATTTTGTTTCATTTCTGAGATACCATAATGCTATTTTTTTGGTTAATGGTCCTTCCAATATGGAAACCATACCACTAGAACAGTTAGTGTGCATGACACAATCCTGGTCATAGGACTTCTCTTATGTCTGGTTCCAACTAATTTCAGATTTAAAATGGCCACTGGATGCTATTTGTGCATTCAGCCTTTGGATACTGGTATTTGTTCCATCATTGGATCAGCAACCGGCGCCCCCTGAGACAGGTTATATTGATTCCTGTGCTCAAACTTGGATCTTGGTTGGCCGCATGGGAGATGTGTCATCTTCCTACCATAAGCTCATCTCTTTGTAGACCTTTAAATAATAATAAATTAACTCAGCTTCCTCTCCTATGACTTGTTGCTTTTCTGTGACCCTATACAGCGCTCCACTGCCTTATGGTTAGGTTTGTGCTATATAAGTGTCATACATATACACTATGATTGTTTCCTCAAATTCGCTACACTGAAACTCATGGATTAAATTTGGAATGGGCAATGCTCATTAATTTAATGTTAGGACAATGAGCGGCAGCACCCGCACCTAGGGGCGTGGTGCCCTTAGTGGCATCCAGAGCGGGAGCCAGAATAGGTGTCCTAAAAGTAGAAAGGGGACAGGGAGGTAGAAGGTGAGGCGTGCCCCACGCGAGCGCAACGTCATCGGAGAGGAGGCAGGGTTGACCTCTCCTCCCAAGGGGTATAAAAGTTTGGGAGAGGCAGGATTAACCCTCTTTGTCCTCTCTAAGCAGCTCCGGCGGCAGCAGACCAGCGATGAATTACGTGGAAGCTGGGTCGCTGCAAGGGGAGAAAAGGAGAGGGCCTCACAACGTAGTCTTTTGGTGAGTGTTAGTATATGTCTGAGTGTACAGTGGTTGCTCATATACGAGACACAAATATTTTTCCTAATATGTTCCCACATAGGAGAGCAACTTAATTTGTTTATAGGACTGTCCCTCATACTCACTCTACTCAATGAACAGTTAAAATCAGGACACATTGAATTAGTGTATTACCTTTGCATATGTGTGTTTGTCGTATACATATGCTTAATCATGAACTAGTGAATGCCAGTTGATTTAACATATAGAACCTATAGCAAAGAAATGGTATAAAAAGTTTTGAATGGGCTCTTCAATATAATCATTTTGTCATTAGACTTGTGAATATTATTTGGGTTAACAATAATAGTTTATGTGATGATTGGCAATCAGGATATTATTTGGAACATAGCATGACTTTTCTTGAACATCAATTTTCTGATGAATAAGGCTAGTAGGATATTGCTTAATTATTAATTGCATCATTATTTTTAGAGCATTTCCCAGCTGCTTAGTCCCCTGATGATGGGAGGACCTCAAAATGCACTGGAGCATGGACATTGGCGTCTTTAAATTTTGAACGATAGATTTGTAATGGAATAAAATATCGCTTTGATATGAAACCTTTTAAAGAACTGACAATGCTTTGTGTATGGGATGCTGTGCAGTGAGACACAGATCCAGACAACACTGAGTGCAACAATTATATCATAATATTTACATTTTGTGCTTATGCTATTGTTACGATTTTAGATTTCGGCAAGTCATTTGTCACATTTATTCTGCATTAATTTAGGCTTACAATAAAGGCTTTAGGATCAACAGTGTGAATTTATTGTATGTCTGGGCATTTGTGGTAAAACAGACAATGATAATGGAATAAATAGGCCTGAGAGTCTCGGGCATTGTTACGCACCGTATTCGCATTATCTCAAGGTAAGTTGAGGGAGATGCAAGGGTCCTAATTTCCTCGTTTCTTCAGGCAGGAATTAGCACATTAGCCCACACCTGCACTAATCAAAGAGCCACAAAGGATCTTCTTGGGTAGTGTTCACATAATGCTTGTAAAAATAGTAACTGCATTTGCCAAAAAATACAATTACGCTTCCCCAACACCTGCCAAAGGGGGTGTTTTAGAAGAGAAGAGTTGTAGGTAGTGGCCTGGCGGGCTCGGCAAGTCGGCAAATGCTGGGTTCAGACATTGGTTCTTTAGTCAGATGTTGATTGCGTATGAGGGGCCTGTTATACTGGCATGTCTAGCAGATTGTTAGAATAGAGACGCGAATGTGAGAAATCTCAGTCCTGACTCTGGCATGCAAACTATCAACCGGAGCCTGTAGGGACTTTGAGGGCCCAAGGATCTCTGCAGCTGTCTGACCGAAGGAACAGAGCTTTACTCCTGAAGGTGGACAGTCAGGAGGAGGCAGATGTGGAAGACAGAAGACTGCAGGTAACCTGCTGAGGAAAGAATGTGTAGGGAAACCATGGGAGAAGAGCAGGCAGACAAGGGTCTATCTATGGGTAGAGAAGCTTTTCCCACCATTACAATAATTCCTGTATGCTACAGCCACAAGAGAGGCTCTTTCCATCAAAGTGAAACCTTATGCAAAATAAAGCTACTCAAAAATCAACATACACCATTTTCATACATAAATCTTCCATGAGTGTTCCTGAGTTAAGAGTCCTTTGTGTAAACATGATCTTTTGCGTATGAAAACACTGAGTTAGAAACTGCAAGTCCATTTTTCCTTTCTATGCATTTTACGGAATTGTAACTTTTCCTAATTTCTAAACAATGGTTTGTAAAATGGCAAAACATCTTACCAGAAACAGTATTTCTGCTCTGCAACTACCTTTCATCGGTGCAACCCCCACATGACCTGTACGCTAAAACTACGTCTACCCAGTTTTCGCACAACTCTACTGAACCACAGTCCCTGCCCTAAACAAGATCAGCGGTTGTAGAAGTAAAAAGAAATGTAGTCATAAGGCACATCAGAGAGCAGAACATTGTCCGTCTCCCAAACCTGGACATTTTGCAAAGACCCTTGCCAGGTCTATGCTAGCAATAATAGGCGGATTACAATTTAGTAAAATGGTTAAAGCCCCAAACACTTCAAGAATTTATGCTGTCTAAATCTCAGGGAGGGAAGACTGGAGTGGGAACTCTGTGAGAGGCAGTGCCAATAATCAATAAACCGGTGTACGCCAAACCCTTTCTCATGTAAAATATAAATCAATAAAGTACTGTACAACTTTATTATAAAAAAACACTAAATCTACAATAAATGAATAATTTCAGTGTTTACATAGAATTCACATGCACAACACAAATTGTACCACGAAAGGAGGATGGGTCTTATCTAGCCTTCGAGAGTTAAGTTTGGCCAACCTAACAATTCATCCGTAATGAGGGAC
The DNA here is from genome assembly GCF_964263255.1 of Lissotriton vulgaris. Taxonomy (NCBI): domain Eukaryota; kingdom Metazoa; phylum Chordata; class Amphibia; order Caudata; family Salamandridae; genus Lissotriton; species Lissotriton vulgaris. Next base: position 272,371,803 of record NC_141697.1, on the reverse strand, counting down.
ACGAGGAGGTCCCCAAAACCAAGCAAAGTTCTTTCACACGCTCTCAAAATATAGAAAAAACATCCATAATGAGGACAACATATGCTCTGCTCTACAGATCCTGACGCTTTGATAGAAATAGACCATACATCATCACTTGAGCTATGGGACAAGAAAGGGTCTCGGAATGCAGTCATCACATTGTCACTACATCCCCAGTGGCAGAAGAGGCCCCATAACCTGCCACGACACCCAATAGCTCTGTGAAGTCAGATGAGGTATCAAAACCACCACAGCAATAGACCAACAACCCACATCCCTCCCATAGCCTGGGGTTGTTTCAACATACTGTGTAGGCACATTAGCAATGGTGGTGCGGCCAAAATGAGCTGGGCTGTCACCTGCAAGAAAGGGAATGAAAGGTATAGTGTCAGTGTTGGACTATACATTTATATTACTGTATTGAGATCTTCAGACACACTACTCTATACCCATACCGAAACTGCAACACCGACAGGTTATTTCACTTCAAACATCCATTGACAAACACAGCACAAAGTAGCAGTGCCCAAGGTCTATGCCATTATAAACATTTACACATCGAAGATCAGGTGCTGAGCGCCCTGCTCAAGAGCCAGGAGACTGTGGAGGTAGAAGGAACAGCTGGGAAGCAAAATAGGAAAGGAGGGAAGCAAAAGAGGGAAGGACTGGAACCAAAAGAGAGAGGACTGGAACCAAAAGAGAGAGGACTGGAACTAAAAGAGAGAGGACTGGAACTAAAAGAGAGAGGACTGGAACCAAAAGAGAGAGGACTGGAACCAATAGAGAGGACGGGAACCAAAAGAGAGAGGATGAGAATCAAAAGAGAGAGGACGGGAACCAAAAGAGAGAGGATGGGAACCAAAAGAGAGAGGATGGGAACCAAAAGAGAGGATGGGAACCAAAAGAGAGAGGACGGGAACCAAAAGAGAGAGGACGGGAACCAAAAGAGATAAGATGGGAACCAAAAGAGAGGATGGGAACCAAAAGAGGATGGGAAATAAAAGAAAGAGGTTGAGAACCAAGTGGAAGGAGGCTGAAAACAAATGGGAATAAGGCTGAGATCCTTGCGCAAGAAGGATGAGATTTACAGAGAACCAAAATGGAGATGTGGATACCTGGAAGGAAGATTAAGAACTAAAGTTACTTGGGACCTACAAGGGCTCCACCTCACAATATAATGAGCAGTTGCATGCCACGGATAGGCCAATCACTTTATCTCTCACCTGGATGCAATTCTGCCTAGATGCTACACCCACATCAGACATTTCCCTTAAAAACACCAATCGAGATGAATAGTCATCTTCCCTTTAGAAGTGATATGCCATCTCTAGAAGAGAAAGCCAGTACATCCCCAGCTTACATGATATCATCAGAGAGGAGGGCTCAACTCAACTCCTCAAAACCAGAACAGGAATGTACTCTCCTCGGAGGAAACAAATACTCCAAGGAGGCTCATCTTTCATGCCACACTATAACTTAACCACATTCATACCCAGCAGGTCTCCGGAGAAGTTGACTGGTAGGATGACTGCAATGGAGAGTACGCACATAATCATCAGGAGCACAAGCACATGCCGCTGGAATGAGAGGTAGGTTGTGGCATCAACACCGCACTTGTTTTGGATCTCCTCATCCCTGAAAAACAGAAGCAAAAAAGTCTTTCAATTGAGCTTAAAACTTGGGGCAGTCCCATTTCAGTAAACTTGGGAACTGAGATAAAAAGATTAAAAAAAGTATTTTACATAAATCAATCTGATTGTATAAAGCTCTGCTTTTCGCTCCGGGGGTTATCCAGCAGCTGGGGATGGTGCGAATTAGTCGAAGAGGCAGGTCTTGAGTCCCTTTGTGAAGCTGGCGTGTGAGGGGGTGGCTCAGAGGGGGAGTGGAGGTCGTTCCAGGATTTGGAGGAGAGGTAGGAGGAAAAACAAACTCCACTGTGGATGTGTCCATTCCGGGAGATGTGTGCGAGGGAGGGGAATCGCAGTTGTCTGGGTGGCTGGTGGAAAGTCAGGAGGTGGTTGATGTAGGAGGGTCCGGCATTGTAGGCGTGAGTCATGTAAAAGCGTATAGGGCTTAGCACTAATAAGTCCACATAACCTGGGCTAAGGGCAGTATAAAGACAAACTGGTATAACGCTGGAACCAATTTAAACAAAAGTAGTTTTCACCGTGAGAATATAAATTAATCACTGGTGATGGATTTGAATTTACAACTCATCATTTATTGTGAACTATTATAAAGCAGACTAATTATCACTCTTAATCCAGGTAACTGGGGTGTGCATAGATGTACAGAAAACATTATACATTGTAGATATACATGCAACATTCAGGAAACAAAAGGAAAGAGAACATGCAATTGACTACGTTTACAAAACAAAACATGAAATGAAAATAATAAATGCGCAGACTAGAAACTTCACTTTAGTCTTCCAGTTGTTCAGCCTATTATGGCTGTACTGTTCATTTGTAGCACAGAACATAGGGGAGGTAACCCATCGAGAGTACACACATGAGGGCCAACATTGCCCTCTTAAGTCCTAGTGTGTGTTTACAGATTCCTTAGTGTGTTTGAAGTTTGGAAGAACTCCTCCAGTTAGAAGTGTTGATGCATTTCACCCATGTTACTTAAGACCTCTTCTGGACGGTGGAAGAGTGAAAATACTATCAAATGCACTGCAGGGGGTGAAGGAGACCACTCGGGGTCCTTAGGTAGTCGATCCGCAGGGACTGGCCAACTGCAAAGGGATGAATGGACTGATAGAACTTCATTCTGGTCTGTCTTCGTACAGATAGCCACTATCATGCGTCCGGGGGGCGATCACCATGGTACAACGTAAAGATATGATAGGGAAATTCAGGAGAAAGTCCCATGAGTGCGCTGTAACACCGGTGGCATTAAACTCTCTGTAGGAAGTAACAATCTCTTACTCCTGCGGCTAAAAAGTCCGGTTACTAGAAGCCGGGCGAGTCTGCAAAAACTGGCCAGAATACGCTTCAAAGTTTATGGAAGCAGGCCGGTGTTCTGGATTAAATAAGCCTTATTCTGGCCAGTTCCTACAGATTCGCCCCCATAACGATCACTCTCTGAGCCACCCAATAGCCTCCCTCCGGACAAATGATAGGGGCTATCTGTACTACGATAGACTTGAACGAAGTTCCCTCAGTCTGTTCATCCCTTTGCGTTTGGGCAGTCCTGGCAGATCGACCACCTAAGGACCCCAAATGGTCTCCTTTTGCCCTCCCTGTAGTGCATATAATAGTATTTTCACTCTTTCACCATCCTGAAGAGGCCATGAGTTAGCAGCTTGAACTGGTAACTCTTCTGGAGAGGGAGCTAGAGGACGCTTCTGGGGTGGGGTTGACGCTGGTCTGTTTGGGAAGGTTGAGGATAAGTCTAACTGAGGTGTTCTGTATGGTCTGTAGTAGTTTTAGGAGATGGGAGGTGGTTCTGACAGAGGGCATTTCCGTAGTCCAGTCGGTTGGTGACGACGGCTTAAGTAATTGTTTTCCTGGTTCTGGGAAGTATCTACCTGAAAATCTTATGTAGCATGAGGAGGATGTGGAAGCAGGATGAGGCTACTGCATTGACCAGGAGCTTATTGGAGAGGTCGCTGTTCAGGATGATGCCGAGGTTGAGGGCTTGATTGTCGGGGGTGGGTGAGGGTCAGAGTTCCATGGACCACCATGTTATGTCCCATGGGGAGCAGTTCTTTCTGAAGATAAGCATTTCTGTCTTGTACGTGTTCAGCTTCAGGCAGTTGGCTCTCATCCAGTCGGCGACGCTGGTCAACGCGTTCTGCAAGTTTAATCTGGTGGTGGCGAGGTCTTCCGTGAGAGAGATGAGTTGGGCGTCAGCAGCATTGAGATGATGCCGAGTCTGCGAGTGCAGTCAATGTTGGCCAATGGAGTCATGTAGGCATTAAAAAGGGTGGAAATGAAGAAGAAACCTTGGGGGACTCTACAGACGATGCTCTTGGGTTCAGAGGTGAATGGCAGTAGATAGATTTTCTTTGTGCGTCCTGTGAGGAAGGAGATGATGCATTTGAGGGTGTTTCCTCTGATGTTGATGTGATGGAGTCTGGTGATAGAGTGTGGTGGGATACTGTGTTGAAGACTGCTGAAAGGTCGAGGAGGATCAGGCCTGCAATCTCGCCCCAGTCAAGGATGGCCCTGATGTCGTGAGTTGCGGCTATGAAGGTGGTCTCTTTGCTGTGGTTGGTATTTAAGCCGGACTGGGTGGCGTGGAGTAGGTGGTTTCCTTCCAGGTGAGCTGGCGATTGATGGCCTTCTACAGGACCTTGGCCGGGAAGGGGAGCGGCAAGATGGGGTGGTAGTTCCTGAGCTCACTGGGATTGGCGGAGGGTTTCTTCAGGAGGGGTTTCACCTCTGAGTGTTTCCAGTCATCAGGGAAGGTGGCTGTGGTAATGGAGGAGTTGAGGATGTTGAGGAGTGCACTACTGATTTTCTTCTGTCCCAGATTGAAGGCTTGGTGGGGGCCAGGGGTCTGTCTGTGCTCCGGAGGGATGGAGGTCATAATCACTGTGGTGATTGAAGTGGTGAGCAGTGTCCAGTCGGTTAGGTTGCTGTGGGAGTTGTCGCTGTGTGTCAGGATGGGGCGGAGGTTGGTTGGCTGTGGGTCAAAGTTTCTGTACATGTCTGCTATCTCATTGTGGAAGTAGTCCACTAGGTAGTCGCAAAGGGCTTGGGAAGGACTAATCATTGTCTCGGTGGCCGACGGGGAGGAGAATTCTCTTTTGATGTTTAAGAGTTCTTTTGTGTGATTAGTGCTGGCCTCGATGCAGTGGTTAGGGTGTCCTTTTTAGCTTCCATGAGACGGTGGTGGTATTTGCAGAGGGCAGACTTGAAGGTGGTAAGGTCTGAGGGATTCCCGCAAGAGCGCCATCTTCTTTCCAGTCGCTTACACTTCAGTATGAAAGCCTAGAAATTGGGGGTGAACAAGCTGGTGAGTTTGCTGGTACTGGCCATTTTCATGGGTGTGATTGTGTCGGTGCAGATGGAGATACAGTCGGGGGAAGTTTCTGACTTTTTGTTCAAAGTTGCTGGTGGTGTGGGGTATGATGGTGTTGAGAGCGGCAGTCCATTGGGTCTCTGTGATGTTCCATCTGCAGCGAGCAGGGATGGGGTGGGTTGTGATGATCCTGCAATGGCAAAGTAGACAATGCTGTGGTCTGTCCAGGTGAGTTTGGTGGCGTGACTGAATTTCATTCTGTCACTGGCTGTAAAGATGAGGTCCAGGGTGTGTTCTGCACAATGGTTGGGGTTAGTGATCAGGTGCATGTGTCAAATGTTGCTCATGCTTTCCAAGAGGTTGGCGGAGTTAGTGTCATTTGGGTTGCTGAGGTGGAAGTTGAGGTCGCCAAGGGAAATTTAGTGCTTGGAATCTATTGACATGGGGGTTGACTAAAACTGCGATGGTGTTGCAAAAGTGGGGGCCTGGAGGTCTGTAAGTGAGGGTTACTTTGACAGTGGTGTTCGCGTCGATTTCGTTTTGGCAGTTGAGGTGCTCCTTGATGGATGAAATGTTGTCTTCTGTGGTGGTGCATTGGAGGATCTCTTTGTAGATGATGGGGATGGCTCCTCCGTGCTTGTTGGTGCGGTTTCTGTGCATCATCGTGTAGCTGTGGGTGTTGCGGATGCAATGTCGGGTGCTGAGGGTAGTATGAGCAAGGTCTCTGTGATGAGCAGGAGGTGGGATGGTGTCCCAGATCTTGGTGGCGTTGTTGCTGAGGGGTAGGACGTTGAGTAGCATACACTGGAGTTGCTCGAAGGGTTCGAGGTTCGCTGTGCAGGTGCAGCAAGGGTTTCGGTTTTGTAGGTGAACCAGCACTGGTGGCAGACGAAGGGTCCTTCTGTGCGTTTCAGGGAGGAAATGCAGCAGTTGTTGCGGCCCCTGAGGACCAGGGCTAGGAGGTGGTGTAGCAATGGGTGGTAGCAGATCCAGGGTTCCTGACGCTAGGCACGTTCCAGGCATGGACGGGGGCAGACGGGCTTGCCTTTGTGTGTTAGCTGCGCAGCGGCTTCCATGAGTAGTTCTGGGAAGTAGGCCGGGTTGGCAGAGAGGCAGAAGGGTGTCATAACAGCAGGAAGCAGGAGTGGGGAAAAACGGTGGGTGGGAAGAATTCGGAAAACATGACCTGATCAACTATGTACTGGGTCACAGGCAAGCAGTGCAATGGAATCACTTAAATCCAAAATGAACAAAAGAAATGGTAGGAAAATACAATGAAAAGCTATACAAAAACAAAATAACAATAACAGCAGCAGGCCTGAACCAAACCTAGGAGGGCCTCGAGGGCTTGGGCCGAGAAGTCATCCTCAGTTTACAGCACTATTACAGCGGTCAGGGGGGAGAGGGACCAACGTAACTATATGTGTAACTAAAGTTCTCCAATACTGGTATCTTTCAATATTTCCAAACTTTGGTTATTTTAGCCAATTATTTGGCAGTTTTCTATAATGTAGATGAGATTCAAGCATCCAGTAGTGCTCTACAATTAACATAAGTAAGGAAGCACAAAGCATCTGCATAAAAAAAATCATGCACACCATAAACCCAACAGGCATTTCATATATACAGAACAATTTAGGATAGAGCCTAGTTACATGAACGATTAGATTAGGGGTGGCAGAGATGAGTTTGAGAGTGTATGTCTCTTTGTGAGTGGATTCATGGATTAAAGCTCAAGTCAGCTGTTGTTTGGAGGACTCCGATCAGGCGATCCCTCAGATTGAGGGTGCCATTTTCTAGTATGACCTACTCCTACTGGAGTATATGCATTCTTCGTAGCAGATGGCCATCGCATTGCAACTTCTATGTACAATGATTACAGACTAGTTTTAAAACACACATATGAACATCCTCAACATTTTTTTTTATTCCCCCCCCAATCCAGATAGTGGATGTGATTTAAGTTCTGTCCCTTGAGGCCATCTTAATTTCCGGTCGTTGCAATATGTACAGCGCAAATTGCACACACTTGACCAAGGAGGCTAGTGATCTGTGAAAGATACCAAAGCTGGAGAAATGTAGATCTAAATAAACAAGTCTCCTCTGACATTGGACCCATTCTACATTCACATGCTATGAATAGAATATAGAGGACTATGTACCTCGAAGGCGAGCCTTCAAGAAAAAAATGCATTCAATTATTTCCTCCAACCCTATATCAGAGCTGAGATTCGGGTCATAAAGGTCTTTTAAAGGTTTGAATAGGAGCTCAAACAGGTAATCTACCACTTTAAGTGTAGTGAAACACTATGAGGTGATCATGTGAGTGCAGCCTGCTTATATTCTATCAATTTTGAAACTGAAAATATAAGAGCCAAAAAATGATATGGCTAGCTTACTGATTTAAAGGTTGGACACACAATCATTTCATTCTGATAACGTGCAATATTGAAAATGTGAATCTATGTAAGAACCGCTATTTTTTTCCACAAGAACATAATTTATGTAAGTGGAGAGATAGAAAATAAAATTCTGGTCTCTTTGACCTAACACCTAAAATGCATCTTTTTCCTGGTACAGAAAAGTCATGAACCATTTTGAAAATGTGTTAACAAATATACAAAGAGTCGTATGTTAGACACCAATAACCTGTTAAAATGGACCACCACGGGGGTGAGTATCACAAGTGCATTGAGAGGATGGCTTCCTTCATACTGCCCTGGAGATTTTCTTATGTGTTTTCTTTTATAGACATTGTGTGTCAATAAAGAAAAGAGTTATACAGTCTGGGACGATGTCTCAGAATCCCGCTGTCAGGGGCGAGGACATGAGAAGATGCCTGCAAATGGGTGAGGTATAAGAATGGAAAACTACTATTTTTGAGGCATGGGAGAGAGTCCATTGTATGGAGGACACTAAAGACCACGATTAAAGGGTTAATTGGGAGAGCCGAGGACCACAGGACACTTTAAGGGAGATAAGTAAGGAACCTAGGACAATGAGGACAATTAGGGTTAATGGTTCACAGGAAAGAGTTTGAAAACTAGGAGGAGCAACCTGTTTACAGGGTTGTGCTTGAGTACCAAAAGGATAACATTTCACAGGGACTGGTTGGAAGACCAGTCGGGATTGTATATTGCAGAGATGAGGGTTGAGGACCACAAAGGATGGGCCTAATAACAGAAGAGAAAGGGATTGGAAAGGAATGCCCTCACAGGAAAGCATCTGAGGACGGATTTGAGGACCAGGAGAGAAAGTTCCCAACATTTGTTGAACAACATTGCAGCTTGCGGTCAAATTCAGAGGGGAGTTTCAGGATTCCTATAAATTCTGAAAGGAGCACAAGAAGAATAAACAGCTTGTGTATATTTATTGGAACAAACTGTATGTTGTAATAGCAAAACTAACCTATTCAAACTTGGAAAAAAGTTGTAAAAACAAATGGAACATGGGACTGAGTTTTGTTAGTACACACTCAATACAATAAGAATGCTGCTTAAAACACAAAGTCAACAAAGACAGCTCCTTCAATGAGGACACTGTTTTTTCATTCATGAGGGAATTGGTTTTTGATATGGTGTTACTTTATGGACTGTATGGAAGAGAATTTGCTCTCTGGAATATTTGGAACAAAAATGTTCACATTTTTCACTGCTGGTTACAATCCGAAATTGAACAAGGTAATTTCTGAATACAGAGGTAAAGTTACTATTCAAAGCAGGTTTGTTGTAATATTTCAGCCTAATTATTTATACATTTTTATATACCGCAAACATGATCCTGAAGGATATCAGGATCAGTGGTTTCATACAGGGAAGCTGGCAGCAGACAACTAGCAGAAACGTATAGTCTGCCATCTACCTGGCCACTTGAACATAGCAATATTCCGTTATTTACGGTTCGGCCCTTGATTTCTCATCAGGAGCTGAAGAAGCAGATTCTGTGCCATTAAAGTAGGAAGAGTAATGCACAGAGAACGAGGGATGATGGTACAAACACGGCAAAAAAAAAAAAACGTTTCCAGAAAAAAACAGACCCTCAGCCACAACAAACCATGACCCCAGGTCGTGATCTTGTGGAGAAGTTCCTTGCCCCCAGGTGAACAACCTACCTTGTCATGTTGACACTTCCACATGGACCACAGCCACTTACTTCAATAGTTTCATGCCCTCCTATTCTTTCATAGAAATAATTTTCGATTGTACCTTACTTGTTTACTATGGGTTTTGTCTTATTTACTCCTTATATAGCTCTACCTACAATAGTCCCTCCCAAAATTCCATGGGATGGCCTTAAAAAGATCCATACCTTACTAATACTTACCAAACTCTGCCACATATCATTACATCACTCTCAAAAACATTCTTACAGAATGTCACAATACAGGTATCAAGATAATCCCATCCACTATCTATTTATAGTAAAACACACTTGGAAGGCCAGAAAAATCATCTAGAGCGTTTTGTCCTTCTGAAAAACCATTACTTACTTCATATGATATATCGAGGTGAGCCATGAGCAGAAACCCTGCAGATAAAAGTCAGAGAAAGAATAAGAGGTTCATAACAGTTAAAACACTATTCTGCAAATGCAGCCAGGTGAGAACGCTAAATGACTAAGGACAAATCAGTAATATAGTTCAATTTAGCACCCACTATTGAGATCTGGGTGCAATCTAAAAATCACAGATTCAAATATTTGCATTGGCGACTGTATTGGGTGAAAGGTTCGGAAGTGTGACAGGGCATTAGTGGCAATGTAAAAGAAAACAATACAACCTACAATCCATCTACTTACAACTCATTCAGTTGTTTTTGAGGCAGCTGAGAAAACCTAAAACAAACTATTCCATCCAATGAGTAACACACTTGATTAATACACTTGACTGTATCATTCTATAGTTGATACTTCATGGACAATGCATCAGATACTATCATCATTTGCACTCAGACATAACCCATAGTTCTAAGGCCATCACAGTCATCATATAAAACTCCATCTCAGACGCACACCTTTCGACCTTTAACCAGGCATTCACCTGCATCCATCATTTTCAAACTAAACCCTTTTTTGCATTAATGACTAAAGATACCTTTTGGTTACACCTTGTCTTACTAGTCTTGATCTCTATGCTGCCACCAAGTCTTGGCCATTCAAATCAAACAGATGGAGGGAGGACGAAGCAGAGGTTCATTAATCTTATTTTCCTTATATCATTTCAGTTATAGCCCATAACCACATCCCATCTCGAGCAAAGTGTGCTCCCTGATGAAGACAGTTGAGCTACTTCACCCATCTACACAATCACGGAGGCCCTAAAGTATAAGGCCTCCCCACTTCTGGTCCTGACCAAGGCCACAGACCTGTATGGGCTGTTCCAGGCCAAAACATGTTGACCCGACGACTAGGTGTTGTGGATCTGTGACTCATCCACTCCTAGATGGGGGAGTGAGTGGGCAGATGGAGGGGCGGTCTTTCTTCTAAACTGTTGTTTGCATGAAACACTGAAGGGACTCAGAGAAACCGAGAGCCAAAATAGATGCCCAACCTTGAAATTCTTATTGACCTGGCAAAATTGGAAAACCCCACAAATACAGCACACTGTTTTTGCTATTCAACCACTGCTAGGAACCGCTGCAGTTCCCGATAGATGAATAAAAAAAGAAGGTATCTGACAAGAGCTCTAGGAAGCTTGAGTGATATAAGGAAGATTAAACAGACGAAGGAATGCTGTATAAGCTACCATTTCTGTCAAGAACATTCAAGTACAAACACATCAGTACAACAACACTATTGTACACCCAAAAGGCTGTATTCCTTCCATCTACAATTCTTGAATTAGCAAATTAGCATCCACAAGAAAGGCCAAGGGACACAAGAATGTTTCACTGTATCAAAAGTGTTACAGCATTTGGATTTGTAATAATAACACATTGAAAAGAGCAAAGGCAACCCTAGACTTGCGTTTCATGTTTCTTTTTCATTAAAATACTCAGCAAAAAATCTTAGTCTAGGCAGAAGCCAATAACCCGTTTCAAGTGAAACAAAAGTGATAGGAAGGCACAGGTAGGAGGGAAAGGACATTCTGAAAGCAACACATGAATCCACCAAAGGACTTGCTTAACCCAGGGATGAAAGGTCTCTTTGTGGAGAAGTGTGGCTCAATGATTGGAGCGGCAGACCCTGATGCAGAGGTCTAGCGCAGGACCAGGGTTCAATTCCCAGCCTCAGTGGGTCTTGGGCTCAAACTTCCACGGACCTGATAATTCTCGCCTTGGTGCCTATTCCAATAATGGAGTCCCACTCTGCAACTCTGGGCAATAGCTTGCTTAATCTCCACAACGGCCCCCACAACGCTAAGGATGCCTGGCCTCCACCTTGGGGGTGCCCAGGAGTGGATGCCTCACAGGGAAAGCCAGGATGGGCTCCACAGCGGTATTCGTACAAGCGCCTTGAGACCCTTGCGGGTGAGTAGTGCACTATACAAGTATCAATTTACATTTTAGCACAAGTATCTTGCTGGAGGGAAGAGGCAGGAAGACAGATCTAGTGTCACATTAAGAACCCAGAGTAAACTTCCTTTTCTGAGACTTTGCTTTAGTATGTATGCATTAAAGGTCCTATTTTTTTTTCACAGGAATCCGGTGGGAAGTAAACAGGATGTCTGTCCGTATCAGCCCATAAATGTTAAATTGACCTTGCCATAAAAGCTTTTATATTCAATTGGTGGGAGCAAGCATCTGCCAACTAGTGAAACATTTCACTGGTGAAAAGTTTATCCTTTGAGAGATTGTTGTGTGAATGGTGAGTACATCTGTGTTGTACCAGGTCAAGACGAGCCTGTTGAGGAAGGGAAGTGCCTCTTCTAGACTCTGGAAATGGGCGTTTGGTACAACATGGCGAAGAGGGACAAGGGTGAGTGAAAGTCATTTAGCATTGGATCGTTGATAGATTCACATACTTTTTAAAATATTCAAGCAAACGCAGGTTAGGGATCCACTGTATATTTGCCATTGACGTACTGAAGAGATACATATAAGAAAATAATGTATGCAGTCAGCCCACATCATTGTGCATATCCATAGGGCAGCTGATTAGGTAGATACAGACTCAGCACTACCTTAAATCACCATCAACAGAACATGCCAGTGTGCAATCGGGAAGTACAAACACAAGATTTTTTTTCACGGTCGGCAGAGTGCAATAATGGCAAAATGCAAGTTTGCCTGTGGGGCTGAAAATCTTTGCACCATTCTTGTGTGAAGGTGATTAAACTCTGCTTCCTTCTGCTTTTATTCCACATGGCATGCACAAGAGAACTCTCTGGAAAATTGCAATGTATTCGAGGCATTTCTCTATTTTTTTAGAAGAATGTAACTGGAACATTTGAGGTGGTAATATCTAACCGCCAAGGCTTGTTGTGGTGTCCAATCTGAGCTTGACGGATAGCTACAAGAGCAGGAGTACTGAAGCTCAACAAAAACCTAGGAGCCCGAGGGGTTTTCTTAAAAGACTCTTTCAATGCTGCCACTATTCCTAATTTGTTGCTCATGCCTGAGAAGGCTGCAGGGCTTCAAATGAAAGGTTGTGGTACGCACTGTATAACACTGCGGCTGGAGCAGGCCACATTGTTGTTACAATCAAAGGAATCGGACCAATTCCCTTAAGCTATTTTGGACACTCATTTCTACTGGTGTTTAATTCACTTATATTGTCAAAATGCATAAACTATGTTGGATACATGTCCAATTAAACGTCAGCTGGATTGAGAAACCAAAAAACCATGTGGGAATTTGCCAAATCCTTGGACTGAACTATGTACACTTCCCCATCCACAACATTATGCAGTGTCTCACCCTTCTCCCTCCACATAGGTAGATTAAAGGGTTAATGTTGACCCAGGAGCAACCGTTTGACATGTGTTACCTGTACTTTGATTAAACTGGGAGAGAGTGACAGGGAGAGACAAAAATAGAGAGAGGCAAAGTGAGAGAGAGACAAAGTGAGAGTGAGAGAGAGTGAAAAAACAGGGGTTTGCCCCTAATGCACACCCACCCAACGTCACAGTACTAATCAAGTCACTTCTGCTCGGTCAATAGTTACAAGGATTAGTAAGGCAGCCTTCCACTCTTTGTTCGTGATCTAGAAGTGTCTTTCCTGAGGACAGGAATTATCTGGAACCGCCTTCTTGGATACCAAGCAATGACTCCGTTTCTCTTCCTCCTTCGATGGGAAGTAACTGGTGAATGCAAAGTGCCCCGGGCAGCCTTTTAGTAGGTAGTCATGTGGCAAACACTGCATACTCGCAGCAAGTACTTCTGCCTGGATGATCAACAGAGTAGTAGGGCAAGGAGGGGAGTGGAAGTTCTCTCAAGTCAGGCTTCAGTATAGTGACACTCCGTCCCGCACATCATTTTATTTATACTGCGTGTTCAAATAATTCAAAACAATATGAACTTAGAGAAGATTGGATCAGAACAAGAAAATGATGTTCACCTGTAACTACATTTGTCTAGTGTTTGTATTGTTAACAGATTCAGATGCAATTCTCTCAGCAGCCCTCTGAGGCTATTCGTATGGCACACGAGTGCTTTAAAATGTAAAAATGGGCCCTGGGAAGGCAGGTACGCCCATCCCCCTTGTGAGCTGCCTTTTTGACACACATGCACAGAGGTAGCCCACGGTCTACACAGATAGGTGTATGAAATGTATATATTTAATGCTGCTATGTAAAGTATACAGAGGCATAAAGCTCACCAATGGGGCATAAATGAATAGCAAGATCATCCATGAAATGCGCCAACGCTGCAGAACTATAGTCAAAGATGGGCCATTTTCTTTTACCCCGCCAGCCACTGGCAGTGAGAGTACAGCTACCTGGGCAGGCCAGGAGGACAGTGTGTACGAAAAGTGATTGTGGTGCTTCCAGTGTATAAAAGGGCGTTCTGATGGTGGCAATACTAGGAGTGCCAGGTCAACGCTCTGTAGCTCCAGGTTTGTACTTGAAGTAGGACTTGCAGCACGTTGCTGGATGTGAAGCCTAAGGGGACACTGCATAGGAGGGGCAGTCTTCAGCGGCAACAACAGCTGGTCAGGAACTTTAGCCAATGCAGTCATTGCCTGGGCCGGCTCCAGGCCACCTCCAGTAGAAGGAGGTTGGCTAGGATCCCAATGACTAAACAAAGCGGATTATAAGGCAGGATGGCAGTAACTTGTTTGTCCCAACAGCTGGGGTAGCCTCATACCTTTGTCTCTGTGTTTGATATAGCCCCATTGGGTTAAGCAGTCAATTGGTTTTAGCAACACTGAACCTTTCGTAGATTCACGTTTAAATGATTTCCCCATCATCTGGCTACAAATTGCCAACAAAATCTTAAAACATGGAGTAATAAACCACCCATTTAAAACAAGAGTATTTTCTCGCCCATCTAGCTCATTGTAATGTCTGCAATGCACAAGGAACAGGGATGAGTCGTGAACATCATCTCCCTTAGAGGACACCATACTCTCGGATTTTCAAACACAGTTCACGGGAAAGGAATATTCCTTTTTTGGAGCTCCGAGCTTTCAGGATTTTCTTTCATTTTTAACATGATTTCGAGCATTCGTTTCTACAACCGCTTCTTTTCTACTGACTACTAAACACTTGGCTACATCTTCTGGCCTTTCCAAACTATGGGCCTGATTTAGATCTTGGCAGATGGATTACTACGACACAACGGTCACGCGTATTCCATTACCGAACTATAAATCCCTTTATCTCCTATGGGATTTATATTTAGGAGGACGGGATATCCGCCACTGTTGTGGCAGAGTAACCCGTCCGCCAGGATCTAAATCAGGACCTATATTTCTGAGGAGCTGGTCCAGTGAAATAAATATTGAGATGTTCTACTTCCACTAAATCTAACAATAGGAATTCAGGACCCGCCATTCTACTGCCTCTGGAAAAATTGTGGATATGAGCCCGCCTGCATCAAATCCGTATCCCCTTTTGTCAGTCTCTCATCTCCAAGGCCCTGAAAGACAGAGAAAGAATCCCCGGTTTTCACCTTCAGGAACATAGGAAAGATCAGAAGGGCACCGCTTACCATATCAAAATGGAACAGAAGAGCAAGAATGTGAATGCCTCATACACACTCACCTTACACACATTTGTAGTGATTGGACACAATGTGATAAAGTCTTACCTACTTCAGGATCAGCCCGAGTTCTTGCCATAGTGTGGATTTAGGGTCTATTTGACCTTAATCCACGTAGACAGACATTGTACCATTGAATTCTACAATTTATCATCCATCTGACACCCACTGATCATAAAATCCTTCATCTTACTGCCAGACAAACCTAATGTTCGACATCATGCAGTCAGCCCATCAACACCGCTATCCATTATCCTATGGGCAACTCATCTCTCCTTCAGCCAACTCATGCAGTTCAATAAGTGTCAATCTATTGCATATAAAACGCAGACAACTCATCATACAACTCATTCATACCATACATCCTTCAACAAGCGTCCGTTCCATTCTACAGTGGGTCATTTGTCAATCAACCCATTTACATTAGCATCCATCAACAGCCCAGCATTTCATCCATTCTACAATCCATCATTTATTATTCACCCGATTCCTTTCACCATCCATCATCCCCGCCTACCATTGGAAAATCCACCAGCCTATAGATCAACAATCATTCTGGAAGCAAGGTAGTGTCTGAGAACCTAGGGTTTCATCACATGGCAGTCACAAAAACAGACCCAGAAAAAGAACACTGATGAGGTCAGGACTCACCACATCCCGGCTGTCTAAATCGGATGGACTGGTCTCGGAGGGCGATTTCTCCTTCTCACTCTGTTCCCCATAGAAAAGGGAGGTGAGGCTAATATCACAACATAGAGGGTAAACGGGAAGGGATGGAGTAGAGTATGGAAAAGGAGAAAAACAGCAAAATATGAATGGAGGACAGAAAGCAGGAAAGGGAAGAGTTAGAAATAGCGAACAGGATAGAATGGATAAGAGGGATTAACAGTAAGAAAGGGAAGAGAGAATGGAAACAATCAGGGTGTGTGGGTGAAAGGTACAAGGGACAGTAGAATAAGAAAAGAGAAGGAAGGCAGCAGGAAATGGAAAAGGTATATGGATGGGTATGAAGAAACAAAGAGAAAAAAAATGAACAGTTTGAATATCGTAGAAATTCTATAGTTAATATAACAATAATTCAAGATTAGCCCAAAGCAGTGCAGATTACTCAAATGATGGTTGAAACGGAGGACAAATCAATGACAAAAATGATTAAATGCTAAGACAGATCCTTCCCCTTTGCTTCGCGCAGTCTGTCGCCGGCCCCTCACGCAGACTGGCATGTCCTTATGGAGAACAAGAATCAACAGGCAGAAAGTGATTGGAGACTAAATGAATCAGACAGCACCGTCACCACACCCGGCAACCCTCACCCAGCACCCCTCACCACGTTGACACATGCCTCCTGGCTGCTGTCAGCTTCAATCTGTGTAACATGTGGGGTGATCACGAGGCGAAGATTTGGGTTCTTCAAATTCTTCCTTAGCAGGCTGCTGCTATGCATAGCTCAGATAGGCGAAGGCCTCTCGTGCCCCCAGCTAGGGAATTCCACTTATGAAACTCTGAAATGCTTATAGATATACGGGTGCAAAAAAAAAACATGGGTCGACCAAATACTTCCTAATATAGGGCTCTAAAGTATCTTGAGACAGCTGGTGCTTGCTGTAATGTCGTATTTGGCATGTCAGGAAGACCACATGTAGGGGACGTGAGGAGATCAAAGATCAATGATGGATGACACCTATCGCCACCACAAGTAAGGGAAATGGCAAAGTCTTCTTCACCTGCCCCCCGATGGGGGCTCTCACCCAGAAGAGGACAACAGGAAACCCCTAGGGACTGCATTAAATAATTATGGCAATCTCTATGTACAATGATTCGCCTCACAACGAACTAAAGCTCATTCCCTACCCCGCATAACTACCGCACACACACTTACCGACGGTTGTCTCGCACAAGCTTTGCAGACTTCTTCCAAATGTACTGGAAAGCCTCACAGAGACAGTAGGATGCTCAGTGTCTCTGGATGTTTGCCTAATTGCCTCACAAAGATGCTGGTCCCTTCCCACCACTCTGAGCCCCATAACTTCTTCCCTTTCAAAGCAGCCTCACACACACTCTACTGACCATACTCCAGCTCCTAGTTCCAGAGAGCGCTTTACATAGATCTGGTGTCGTTCTGCTGATCCAATGTTACTGAATACAGGGAGATTTTCTAGCCTCTTGAGGCTGCTTCAAACATAGCTCGCAGTTTCCACGCTACAACTCTCTAACTGACCCAAGCCCACCTAACACCAGCTCCAAAGCCCCTTTAGTTTTCTACATGAAAGCTTCACACAAACTCTGGGGTTCCCCTCTACCACCCCCTACATTGACTGTCAAACACATGCAGAGCCCCAATATCAATCTATCTGTCTAACACTGGCTCTCGGGAACATGCCTTGCACAGAATGAGCGCCCTGCCAGCCCCAGTCCTCTGTGCATGCTTTACACAGGTTCTGGCTGAGTAGAATGCGTTAACATACTAAACAGCTGTTAGACAGATGTTGGCTACAAGGTAGATCTGGGGACCCATTGCTTTACTATTAACAACAATCTGTGCACCACATGTAAATCAGCTGACCACGCTACAGTAACTCACACACCTGGAGAGCACTGCCTGAGAAGGGCTCTCACCTGCATACAAAAAAGCAGGAGGTTCCCTAGCTGCAGAGTGTACTCCAGTCCTTTAGCTCAATGGCACATTCTACCTCTAGGAGGTTCTCAGCCTCAACTCTAGGCTGATGGGCCTCCCTGCTCATAGAGAGATGCACCTGTTACTTGCAACTTTGTAACCAACCTTGAATCAAACTCCAGGGCTCTATCCCTCGTATTACTAGGTCTGACCTATATAAATGCCTTTACATACATACATATGGTGCATACGGAAGTTAAGAAGTATTGCTCTACAAACCTTGACCAAGGGCACAGCTATCTTTAGTGCAGCGACCGTGGTTGCCTTTTACTACTAAGTGCCAGAAGCCCGATTTCCACACATGAATTGATGTCCCATGGTACCCCGAATTAGACCGCTGACTATGAAGGTCTTAAGTTCCACACTGAAATAGCCAGTTACCATGTACAGACTAAAGCTACAGTTTGTTTTGACCTATTGAGTACATATTCTGCGGTTAATCAACTTGTGCCCGCTATGGTTCTCCCATCAAAAGGCAGCCTGTCCATCACTTTAGAATGTGGAGCGCGACACAGGCAGCTCATTTGCATCTTCTGCCCAGGTAGCTCCACTAAAGTAGTAAAGCTGCCTCTTTAAACTCGAGACATGCTTCTTCACACAGTTTGTTCTCATCTACGTACTATCGAGCTTTGCTTTCAAGCAGACACGCCCCACCTATTGCACAGAGAGGTTTACCTTTATACAGTGCTTGTCCTGCCTCATTTAGGTACTATGGCGCTCAACCCTTCCCGCTGAAGAAGCTCCACTCAGACAGCCCCCATTTCTCCTCTCCCTCGCCCTTAGTCCCTCCCACCCACATGCACACAAAGCCTTTTCATCTGCAGTGACTTCCTTCTGTAGGTTGCACCGTGCTATCACGTCGCCGCCACATCATTCCCTCCTTGGTGACAAACAGGAGTGGGTGCAATGCAATGAATCCATCACAATAATGAACCTTGAACTGCAGAGATGGTTAAAGCCTCCCAAGCTTACTTTACAAAAAGATAAAAGCTTATTTGTTCCAAGTGAATTGCTCTCAAAGGACATCACTCTCTCTCCTAGCAACGCTGAAGGTCAGGTGAGATCCTCCAGAGGCGGCTGCCACTCGGCCCTGCTGTCGACGTGGCTGATCATCGTTTTTCTGCACCACAGAGCGAGGAGCAATAAACCCACGCGATGGCCGCCATTTCTCCACCTTAGTCATGAAAGGGGAGTGCCTCGCAACCACAGCTCCAGAGAAGAAACAAGCACCTTAAAATAAGTCACCAGTTCCCTCAAGGAAAAGGGCAGAATGGAAAAAGGGAAAATCCATGCATAAAATCTTTGACTACAACCTGGTGAACGCCCATAGAAAGGGGTTAGTGCTTAACATGATCGGTGGAGTGTCTGGTGGATTGGGGCGGTGATTGGCCTCTCACACACCGCCAAACAGAAGATTAAGCAAAAAAGGTCTCAGTACAAATTCTGTTCAGATTAGTGGTGAGAGCCAGAATCCACGGGGCAATAGCCCAACACTTGGTTTCAAAGGTGAATTCTTGCTCAACGGCCTAAAATGGCAAAGTTTGAGACCTTAAGTCCCTAGCATCAATCTTTAGTGCACGTCCTTTGTTTCTATCATAAGGGAAGTGGGAGAGCTTCTTTAAAGATGCCAGAGGCACGTGGTGACTTATTTAAAGTGACTTTGCCTCCTCCTGCTGAGAGCAGCATGCCAGTGTCGATCCTTAATCAATCACCAGTGCAATCAAGCAATCAAACTATCCAAGTTGATTCCCCAATAGCACCAATAAAAAGTATTACTCATAGGAATCATAGGTCCTGGTCGTCACCCATCTAGATGGGAAGAGGAAAGAACAACTATTAAACTGAACCGGTGCCCAGAGCATACAAAGATCAAGGACTCTCGGGCAAAGCATGGTGATTCTGGGATCCCATGACATTGGTTTGTGCCCAAGAGCAAAGCTCTTCATTCATTCTTTTGACCAGACGGCTTGTGTTGCCTCATGACCACAATTAAAAATACCTGTATACAAATACTAAAATCTGCCAAGATATGCATTTCAAGCTTGCTCCCTCTTTCTAAAACTAGAACTTTTAGAATTTCAAGCAGAAAACCATAGCAAGCGTGATAGGGCTTTTCCCAACTACTCCTGCTGTAAGTATTGGAGTTAGCACCATCTTTGCTATGAATACCGTTGTCTACCTCTTCAAGGGGAACGGCTGGAGCAACGGGGCAGAGCCACGCGTGCCGGAATACCGCAAGCGTAGCCACGCTTGCCTGAACAATGCATCTGTCTTAACCAAGGCAGGCATGGTTTAGCCATGCATGCCTATGTCATACAACCCCTGCTCAAACAATACAGAAATTGAACAGATGATTGAAGTTTCTTCAAATGAACGAATCAAATGGACCCCCTTAGCATTATGGCACCTGTGTCGGTGCACTGATGTATGTATAGTTGATGTAAATCTAGAAAACTGGAAAGGAGATGGCATAGGAAAACTAAACGCGCAACATAATTAGTACCTGCACCTGTGTTCTGCTTCCTGTTCTTTCTTGAGTTCCGAACCCTATCATACTTGGTAGAAAAGTCAGCTGCAGTACTGCGCCCCTCGTGCTGCAGAGCACAGTACCCAGAAAACACTGCCAGCTACTAAAACATGGACGCGTGATTTCAACACTGTTCTCCAATATTAATACTATGAAAATTAGAATCTACTGTAGTATTCATCTCATTTTGAGTAACATGGTAAAATGATGACAAACGCCACCCAAAATTACTGATAACCCCGGGGATGAGGTTTTCCCACTAGTGAAATTACTGCCGCTTTATACATTTTGCAGCTCAGAATAAGACATAACGAGTAATTTGAGGTATGCTTGTCAATTTCCATGATCACTCTTAGTAATCCATTTTCCATGTTCACATGCCACTAGGTTTTTATTGATGAAAAAATGTGCGAATTTCCCAGACACCTTGCAATTCCGAGGCTACCACATACTCCACTTTGCAGCTGAAATGGGATTGTCGATCTCCTCATACAGAGCACATATGCATCGCAACTGTAACTCCAAAAGGACCCAGCCGTCCCGCTCCAAGTTCACCCATACCATGCAGCTTTTCCAACCAAGACAACCCTCAACATGATGGAGGTTAAAAGCTGTGCACCTGAAGCAGGAACAGTGCTTACCTGTCATTATCCATGAGCAGTGCCAAGCGCCCATAGTCCCAGGCTGCCTTCCTCAGGCAGGAAAACACCAGGAGGAGAAACTACATCAGCGTGGGAAAGAAAAACAGAGCACAACGGGTTAACTTCATGCTGGCTGGCAACCAAGGCTCTACTGCAAACAAAAAGCTATGGACAGCCCTTATTGTCCTCGAGACAGCGGTCCTGATCCCCCAACTAAGATATTTATCAAAGGCCTCTTCAACACTGACACAATTACCCCTCACATCTCCAAGAAAAATGCAGAATATATAATCGCTTTCAAGCTGGCTTCTCTAATAAGTAGCCCGTGAGTTACTGCTAGTTCTCCTCCTACCTGTAAGTAAGTAGCTCTACTAAGTGCCGCCCAGCCTATTACATTTTAACCGTTTGATTGCCTTAATTAATCTACACATATCAACACTTAAAGGTGGAAAAAGTGTATATTTTCAGGAATCATAAAATGAGCTTTGGAGAAAAACAGCTGAGTTTTCAAAATATAATTACAGCTGGCATGTGAGTGCTAAATCATGTGGCGTAGAGGATACTTATTACTAATATTATAATTTCGTTTTTTTTACATTACTGCTGGCAACTGTGCCTGATGCATTAAGATGACCACTGCTGGAAATCTAGCATATGATGGCAATAAATGTAATATTGTCTGATGTGGACACTATTACACAACATAACATTAGTAGCTCAAGATGATTTTCATTGAATGCAAGTAGCTCTTATTGCAGGTAAGGTTGCAGACATCTGCTTTAAGATATAAGATCAAAAGACTCAAGACATCAAACCACGATAATTTCACAAATTGAATCTCGTTTTTCCATTGATCTTCGTTTAGCCCTGTGCTTCTCCCAGCACATTGGTGACATAAGGTAGTGGCAGTCGCAGAGGGCGGGGCAAAAGTCAACAACAACCAAGAAACCAGTGACACCACCACAATGAACAAGGTGAGGGTCTAGGGAGCGAAAACAAATCTTGCCTGGTCACTAATTAAAAAAAATAAAAATAAATGAAAGACAGTCATGTTAATTTAGGACTAAGTAAACGCTCACATTTCTAAGTGTAGTATTTAGAAAATCCTTAAAGATATTTTTAAGAAATCTTTGCGTTCTGGGAATATTTCAACAGTATGTCTTTGATGGCAAAGTGTCTACAGAAACCTAAAGAGGTCCTAAAATTTACAAGAAACAAAGGTAAGTTCTGTTATTCTAGTCAACCTCATATTCCTTTCGCTGCTTCTTCACCAGAGTTATCTGGGTGTATGTCGGAATATCGAGAACAAAAACATTGTGACACAGATATATTGCCGCCAGAATATTGACTGCCAAGTTATTGTGAAAGTGATTTATGTAGGCATGTATACATTTACTCATTTTTAACTCAACACCTATGTACATTGAAAATATGAATATCAAAGTACATAGATGTGAAGTTAAGTTTAGTAAAAATATACTGGCCTGTAAATGCTTACCTTCACAATATTTTTGTAGTGAATATTCTGGCTACATTAGTTTTGTAACACAATATTTCACAATCAGTATTCTGGTAGCATATCAAATTGGTCATATAAAAATTTACCAAAATCAGAAAAGTGCGAGACGAGCATGCATCATCGACTTCCGAATTTCTGTGTCAAATATGAATATGTCAGGGTACAGTAAATCTTTCAATGTATGATACATTAAATACATTGAGGCAAGGCTTTCAGGAATATTATTTCTAAGAGCACCAAAATATCCTTCCTTAGGCATAGAATTCGGCACACATTTCAAAGACAAAATTCTTAAGGTAAATCGTATAATGAAGCCATTCTAGGATTTGAGCAGAAAAAATATGTAACGCGCATTGCCACCTCCTCTTACCAGCCAAAGGACGAAGTTTATAGCCAGTACGGTGGGAATGCCCCCGAAAGGCAGCCCCTGCAAAACGGTGCTGTGTGATCGAGCGCTGTAGCATTGCTCTTCAGTGGTGTTGCCAGAGCTAGCGGCATAGTTGAAAACGTCCCAGGAGGTAGGGTGGCCACTTGGACTTGCCTCTGGAAAGTACACGCGGTCATCCATCCCACGGCTGCCAGGCCACGTGGGCCTTCACTCTGTGCGAGGGAAAAGCAAAGGGATTATATTTGTCATAGATAAAGGAAGAGAGATCTCAAACACAGACAATGCAGCGATCAAAAATACTGGTTTTTTTTGTTAGACTATAATGTCAATTGATGGAACTGCAATAAAGCACAGTTTAATGCTATCCTGACATCAGAGCCCTATGATATGCAACAAGAAATGGTCCAGAAGTTAAAGTGGTTAGGAGGAGGTAAAGAAAGCCCTAACCCTGGGCAGTGAACTCCGCTCCATTTGCGGAGTTTCCCCGCACTCCGCATTACACGTACCTCGCAGCGTTCCAAAAACTCCGCTCCGTGCAGGGGAGCAGAGTTTTTTTTACTCCCTTGTGGTCACCAAGGTCAAGGTGGCGAGCGCAAGTGAGGAAAATCCACCTCCCGGCAAGATTTTTCTTGTACGCGATCGCCAACATCAAGTTGGCGAACGCGAACATGGAAAATAAACCTCCTGGAGAGATTTCTCAACGCGGGTGGGGGGGCAGGTTTCTCATTGGACCCGCTCGCATTGAGAAACTACCAGTTTGCGTTGAGAAAGCTGCTGCTCGAGTTAAAATCTACTTGAGTGGCAGAAAAGTTTAGCGTGCACTATGCATGGTGCAGTTCGCATTGATTGGACAGTGTGGACAAGCATCCGGCACTGTGCAATCACTGCGAACAACAGTAAGAGTTATAATTTCTAATTTATATTTTTGCACACTTAGGCTGATCTTCTTAGTATACTAGTCATGGTAATGGGTGGGATGCTCCAAGAAGCTCAGCCATGCGTGCTGCAACCATTTGAGAAAGGCAGACAGAAAATCCAATCCCTTACTGGGCTCTGGACAAAGACGTAGGTGACGAGTAAAGAGAAAGAATGCCTACAGGCCTATTAAAGTCAAGACAATTGAATACAGACGGTTATTTCATGTTGAAACAACCAAGGGTAACTATATCACCATTGACGTAAATCTATTGTTGAAGGCATCAAGTAGTCAGACTATCATCTACATAATTCATTATTTGAGAAACAATCGGAAATGGTCAGCTTCACATCAGCCTAACCTAGGGTCAAGCTACCTGGATAGTAGCATGGCTACTGAATGCTCCTCTAGAGATGGTTCAGTTGGACAAAGTGTCATCGGAACATTGTGCACACCAGTAGTCTGAAGACCGTACACAGATAATTGTTCCGCCCTACACTAAACAATTGAGGACCATTTCTAATATAAATTTGGTTTTGCTCTGTAAAAGAATGTTAATCACTATAGGAAGAGTTTTTCTGATGCTTGAAGTGATTTTCAACCCTCTACAATCTAAGGAGGTATTCGTCTTACGGGCTCCTAATTTTAGATAGATTTTTAAAAGTTTTGGGATAGAAATGCACGAAAACATGATTAACTGAAGCAAGCTTCTCTTTAGAAAGAGCTGGAAAGCACAGTGTGCCTTTAAAGCCCTGAAATAAACGTACCAAAAGATAACACTTTTCCATTCTAACCTCCAGGGAGATGAATGGGAACATAATATGCATGTGCTTATTACCAACGAGTCTGATTTATATAAAAATGAATATGCACCTGTTCCTCTGGTTATTGAAACAAATGGATGGCTCATTCAGCGCTGAGCACCGCTTGCCGCTCACAGGGTGACAACCTGTCCTTCCATACTCGATAACACACAGCTGGGCACATGCACTCAAAAGCAAAGTTCCTTCTACTAGCGCCTCTGCCAGTATTCGAATAATACCAACTGTCAGAAGTGCAAGTTCAGGGTGGATATCAGAAGTGCCACGTGCTTAGGACACGGCCAGTGGGTAACTGGTCAAGAGCATGGCACAACTGATTGCTGGGTATGCGGTCTAGTGTTTTGTAATTATATGCTGTGAGTTTAGAACGAGTCCGAGACGTTCCAGATTAGAATGAAGTGCCTGAGAACGCGGCACTTCAAGACGGTTATCAGAGTAGGATTAGGATTTTGGGTGGAATTGCATCTTACTCACTGGTCAGGTTCATTTAAAAAAAATTAAATCAGAGATATTCTTAAGGTAGAACTTCGTAGAAGACTTATTTCAGGATAAAGAGTTTTAGGCAAGAAATAACGGAGTCCTGTTCAGGCTGTCAGAGGCATTCGGGACCTCTTGTGAAACCTCGTGTTAGTTTTAGGAGGCCACACCACTTGAGCCAGGTTCGAAGCAGATGCCTGGATCTGGCTGAGCATAAGGTCCTCTTAAACCTCAGGCCCGAAATGAGACAAACTTTCAACATGCTACTGTCTTTTACCCATGCTGTAACCTCATGCACAAAGAATTAAAGACAAAGAATTAACCTTTGATGGAAACGAGAGAAAAAAAAAAGATACCCATTTAGTGGCTACATTGCACAATGTGGGACTGGAAAATCTGAGGTCAATCTCAGCTTCACTGAATTGTGTGATCTTTGGCCAATATTTTATTGTATTGTATCTATATAGCGCTTACTACCCCTGACAAGGTGTTGAAGGGATTTCCGGTGAGTAGCACGCTACTCTGGAACTAAAAAGGATTAGCGGTGGGGCAGTTTACTGAAATTTGAGTTAATTTGAGCAGTGGACGTGCAAGCCTGTTAGTTGGATTGAAAAGGATAATGGGGGTATAGAAGAGGATGTAACTGAGCCCCCCTTTTCTCTATTATCACATATGAGAGCACTTTCAAATACACGTGTAGTACATAAACCTGCACAAAAAAGACTTATGTTTAATTTAATAAACTAGAATGTAGTTAGAATTTAGGCCACATATTGTGTGAACATGGCCAATAACTCACCTCTCAGTTCACTAATGGCATTGTCGTTAGAGTAGGACCTGAATGTTTCTTTGTTCATTTTTTAAAGTATTATTTTTGATCATGTTAAGATAGATACTTTTTTTTAATGTTGAAGAGACTTTATCATGCAAACCTTATGTACATGAAGTATGTTGCATGATCTACATGCAAATATTTTCATGGCTCGTTCATGCACAGGCTCTTGTAGCCAAGCCAGACCACTGGCTCAGCTCTGCATTAAAATTTCATGGCTCACCTACCTCTAGGCTCAGGTTTTGACAGGTGATAGAGGTAGATAAGAGAAAGACCTTACTAGTGCCTCAGCTCAGGGATAATTTCTCAAGAGATAAGATACGGCACTGGCAGCAAGTGTCTGAAGTTAATTTCTGCTGGCTACTTCTGTAGACTATAGGTACCGGACACTAGAGTTATATCCATTTCGTATTCCAGGCCCGCCATGAGGAGGAACAACATTTTCAACAACATGACTGCATCTTCTAGCCGTGGAGCAGATACTTTGCAGACCTGTCTGCCACAACTGGGAATGCACCATCAATACTGGGAGTTGTCCAGATGTGTCAGGAAGTCAAATCAACTCCAGCAAAACATTTGGTCGCTAGTATAATACATTCCTCAACACCAAATTTAATTTTAAATACGGATACTAAGTTCAGAAGGTGTGAGATTTCTACAGTGTCTAATGACAGATTATAGGGATACAAGATCCATTAAGGCAGCATATGCAAACCAAATAGAGCTGTAGATTGCACAAAATTGTGTTCTAGGCTAATAATGGAACATACACAACTGGTGTAAATAAAAACGTATCACGTTCAGAGATCTTATCCAATTTAATGGGATGCATGCACCACAGTTTCAGTTAGTCTTGGGTTTACCATGGCGCACGGAACTTAACCTGTAGTAGAGTGAAGTAAGAGAAGTTTCACTGAACGCAAAGTATAGTCTAGAACATTGTTTTAAGGAATGCCAAATAGGAATGGCTTTTTCACCGGCAGCTCAGTTAACTACGGGGTATTCAATTTGAGTTCACAGAAGTGATGGAGTTACCTCAACAATATGTGGGTGGTCAAGATGGGTTTAGTAAAACCGAGGTTCGAGAAATTGCCACACAGACCACATGACTGCGAGATAGATTTGGAACCGGAGGTAATACTACCCTGGAGCAGGATATATGCACTGACATAAAAAAATACTAATTTGAAGACATATTTGGATCAGCACTTGGCAAATGTGTTTACCAGGCCAACTCAATCTCCTGTGTCTTCTCATCTTTCGGAGTGGAACTTAGAATCTATGTAGATTAAACTGCAATAAACAGATTTAAGATTTAAAACCAATACCCTTTTCCATTGAATTTGGTATTGCTGGATCAAACAAAAAGGTATACATTTACATCAATTTAGATTGAAGAGGGGCATAATAACTAGTTGGAGTGAGGGAAGAACGCATTTACTAGTAGGTTTGGAATGTAGGAGGTTAAGAGGTATGGATTCTGTAATACACAAGTGCCCTTTCATTTTTTATTAATGTTGTTCTTAAAGGGTGTATTGATACATTTGCTGTGGTGTACATAGACAGCATTCTAATGTTGCGAGATTCAGAAGGAGTATGAACACCACATAAAAGCAGTACTAGAAAGATTATGAGGTGCTAAATTAGAAAAGTATTTTTTCATGTAAAAACGGTTTTGTTCCTTGGTTTTATCCTTACACCATAAGAGATTGCAACGGATACAAGAAAAGTGCAGGCAGTGGCGTTTTGACCTTCCCCTTCAATGTAAAGGAAATTCAAGTCTTTTTGGGGTGTGCAAACTCCTATTGAATATTTATTTAAAGGTTCTCACAAAAGATAATTCAAATTACTAAATTATTGAGGAGAGGGGTACAATTGAAATATCAGAGGAGGCTGGTTAGGCCTCTATTTCTTATCTTTTTCTCAAAAAGCCTTCATCACATCCCCAAATTTGTTGCATGCTAATCCTTCAAAACCATTCTATGGTGGAGGTTGAAGCCGCACATTAAGAAATAGGTTTAGTCTCGTCACAAAGACATAAGACTACATGTCAACTCCATCTAGTAGCCAATTGATCCATAAGATAAACATTGGTTGAGCGAAATTATCGATAATGGGAAAAAATGTTTAGCAGTGAAAGATCGAGGATTGGAGACAAAATTTGCAGGGGCTTCAACATGTAGTCATTGTAAATGGATCATAGAAATGTACAATTTGTATAATTTACCAAAACATTAACATCCAGATTGTTAAATTGGTCACTGTTTTTGCAGATCACAATTTTAAAATAACTTATAAGCATGGGAATAAAAGTAGGAAAGCTGATGCTTTACCATGGTTACATACTGAAGAAAAGAGACAACATATTTCTGAGCAAACAAGTCTTAAAAAACGCAAATACAGTTGGTTCAGTATTAGTGGTAGGGCTAGGGAAATAACTTATAAGAACAATTAGGAAAACAATGGTATGGGAAATTAGAAAAGCTCAGAATTGAAATATGAGATGAGTTGCCTTATGGAAATACTTCGTGTGTGCCCACTATAAAAAAAATTACGACAATATCATGATAACCTATTAGTGGGAAATAAAGATATAATGAAGGCTAAGGAGTTAGTCCACAGACTTTTTCAGTGGCATAGAATTAGTAAGGATGTAAAAGAGTATGAGAGAAACTGTACGGCCTGTACAAGAGTTAAATCCTCTAGGCGAGCTCCACAGGCTTAGCTGCAATCCTTAACCGAACTAAGGCCTTCAGAAATTGTGGACATATTTAGAAAGATGAATTACTACATATTAGAACTGGCATCTTTGGCGTGGTTTCCCCTGTCTTTTTGCCTCTACCGCCTGTATTGTTGACGCTGTGCTGGATTTCGTTTTTGCTGGTTTAGATGCTTTGGGCACTTTGCCACTGCTGATCAGTGTCAAAGTGCAAGTGCTCCCTAGGTAAATTGTTATTGTGATTGGTTATCCACAATTGGTATATTTGTGCCACCAGGAAGTCCCTAGTAAAGTGCACTGAGTGTGCCAGGGCTGGTGATTCAAATGCTACTAGTGAGCCTGCAGCACTAATTGTGCCACCCACATAAGTAGCCCTAAAATGGTGTTTCAGGCCTGCCATTGCAGTGCCTGTGCGCAGTCTGTGGACTGCCATGTCAACCTGGAGAGTGTCCCCACTGACCAGGCCTAACCCTTCCCTTTCTGTACACATTGGTCACCCCTATGGAAGGTCCAAGGAACCCCCCTGGGCAGGGTGCAGTGTATGTGAAAGGTAGAGCATGTACTAATGTGGGTGACATGCTCTGGTAGTGAATTACAGACATTTTTGTTTTTCACTATTGAAAGGCTATCTTGCCCATAGGCTATAATGGGGAATGCAGTGTATAATGGTTACCTGCATATCTTCCCATAGGAACAAGATAGGACATAAAAGTCTGGTATCCCTGAACTCAGAATTTAATAACACATCTTTTAGGAAAGATGGTTTTTAAATCCTGAGTTTGAGAACAGCACTTTTAGAAGGTGGCTGTTCTCTTGTCTGACCTTTCTGTGTGCCTTGGCCTGTTTATGAATTGACAGGGGCTGGGTGGCTCCCAGAGGCTGAGTGGGCCATCCCTTGGCTGAATAGCTCCATCTGCATCCAGAGTGGTGGGAGGGGATAGCACCTGGGCCTGAATAGGTCTGTGCCTGCCTTCCACAATGCTAGCTCCACCTCCTGCTGGGCGGCTGACAACCATGCCCCTCTCTCTGAAAGGAAAGGGGAAGACAGAAAAACAAAGTGCTCAGGAACTGACCTGAAATGGTTCTGACCAAGCCAAGGCCTCTCTTCCTCTAGAGAACCAAGGAAAGACTGGTATAAAAAGGGCTACCCATACTACAGAAAATTAGATCATCCTAGAAGCAAGAAGGATTCTCTGCCAAGGAGAAAGTTGGAAGACTGAAGAGAAAGGACTGTCCTGCTGTGTGTTGGTGGGCTGACCTGCAGTTGCTTTGCTGCCAAAGAGAGGGGACGGACTTTGTTGTTGCTTTGTCCCCTTGCTTGAAGAGATCTCCAAGGGCCTGAAGAGAGCTGGCCTCCTGTTAAGAAGTCCCAGGAACAAAAGGACTTCACCCCCAGCTTCCCCCTGAACTCTGCTTAGAGAGTTCTGCCCTTCCTAGAGTGCTAAATCCGACTGAGGAGCCTCTGGGAGTTGTGGCCTGCTGTTTGGGAAGGTGGACAAGGATAAACAAAGACAATCTGCAATTTTCACGCATTGCTCGCTTGCGGAGCACATCCCAGACAGTGTGAGGAAATTCCAGCCGCCACGAGGATCGAGATCGTCGCAGCGCCTGTCATCTCTGGGTGAAATTGCTGCACCGCTTGCTTGCGGACCATATCACGTCGCAGAGCCATCGCATCGAGGGGCCGCGAGAGGAGAAGATAAACGCTGTGCCGCGCATCGCTGCGGCACCAGAGATCATCGTCCTCCCGAAGATCGCCGCATCGTACCTGTGCGAGACGCTTCCTATCGAACCTGCGCACCGGAATCCATACAAGGTATCGCATTCCTCCCCATACAGACCGGATTGGCCGCAACACGCCCCCTGCATCCAGCGGGGAGGTCGCATCACCTCCCCAGGGTCTCAGGAGTGACGCATCGCTTGTTTTTTAACGCTGCAGCTTCCATTTGGAACTTTTGTCGATCTACAGGTACTTTGGGCTAAACGTGATGCAACTGTGGATTATTTAGACGCAAACCCTAGAACTCTTAAAATCATATTCTTGAACTGTGTATGTTGGATTTTTGTCGTTTTGGTCTTGTGTAGTTTAGGTGAAGATACTTTATTTTTCTAAACTGGTGTGGAGTCCATTTGTGGTGTTTTCACTGTGTTACTGTGAGTGTTGGTACAAACACTTTACACATTGCCTTTGATAAGCCTATCTGCTCGTGCCAAGCTACCAAGGGGGTGAGCAGGGGTTATCTAATGAGTGTATCCCCCTTACCCTGACTAGAAGCAAGGGTCCCTATTTTGCCATTGGTACCTACTTCTGTCAACTAGAGACCCCCAGATCTAACACTACAACTCTGAAAGGGCTGCTGAAACAAGACCATTATCAACCTTATTCGTACAGCTTATTGTGCGAATACATGGAATACCAATGATATCAGAAGGTGGATCTAATTTTCTAATCTCATTTTTCGAAACATTTCACTGAAAGGATTTTAATAGAATAAAGATATTCAACTAGTTTTCACCCATAAATTGATGGTCAGACTGAAAGTCTATATCTACATTTGTATCTATTAAATCAAGTACATGATTGGTTAGAGTTTGTATGGGCAGCTCAACTCGCATACAATATTGCCGTAAATGTCTCTATTAGACGTATTTAATTTGGCTTAAACTATGGTAGGTGTTAAAGTCCGGAAAACACAGTGATACCAGCTGAAGAAAATAAAACTCGAAAGTAGCTGGAGAGTCGGGGAAAACACTGAATAATTTGGAAAAGTCCAAAATAATTGATAAAAGACGGGGTGAAAAAAGGAGATGTGAAGGAGCGAGATACAAGGTAAACAGTAGTGTTTGGTTGCCATCACAACACTTATGGCAAAAGGCTCATAGAACATTCCAGCCATGCTATCTAGAACCATAATTAGTCAGTCAAAGGTTATCGGTATTCTAACTGTCCAATTAAAGCTATCTATAGGTTTAAAAGTCCATTCAATGTCTCATAGCTCACTATTAAAGGATCGTGTGGAGGGTGTTAGAAAAAACCTCAGACAATGCAAATAAAATTAGGTAGAAGAGAAATTTAAAGTCAAGATCATTTGTTGAGAGTCAAGGTGTATTATTTATTGGTAAAGTTATGGCACTGATGAAATGGTTTGGGATCTACAAGAATATGTACAAGCACTTATATTTTAAAAATACTTTTATAAAGAGCATGCTAATGAACCTTGGCTGGAAAATGTTCTTTTGAGTGGGATACTGTCAGGAAGTGCAAGGCGAGGGTTAATGTTGGAAGTGCCAAAGTACACGGAACACTATCAGTAGCTGATTGGTCAAGAGCTTTGCTTAA
The DNA here is from genome assembly GCF_964263255.1 of Lissotriton vulgaris. NCBI lineage: Eukaryota > Metazoa > Chordata > Amphibia > Caudata > Salamandridae > Lissotriton > Lissotriton vulgaris. The sequence goes on along the minus strand of NC_141697.1, from coordinate 272,339,815 downwards.
TAAATTGATGGCTATGGGGGTCTAGTATTTGGTAACTACATGCTGGGTTTCTTGCTTGAGCTCCAGTTTGGAAAGTAGTGCCAGAAAATGCTGTACTTCATAAACAACTTACTTAACTAGCGCGTACAAGGAAAACCTTGAATAATGGAAATTATTAAGGTAGGAATTTGTAACTTCAGGATAAAAGTGGAATTCATCCGGAAGTAAATAATGGTGTCTACTTCAGGCCGTTGGAGGGGTCTGGAAGCTTCTGCGAAACCTTGGGCTTGATTCTGACAGCCTACAGAGGTAGTTATCCATAACATCCTGGAAGCGTGTCGGTACAGGGAGATTTCATCAAATGATTGCGAAGAGATCCGAGAAAATTCCTCAGTGTCGAAAGGCAACTTTTAAAAGCATGCATGTATAAAAATGTTTGCATACAAGTATTTAGCTACCGACAACACATCATTTAATATAAGCAGGTAATTTAGATAAGGGTTACTCAAGAACTTGCAATAGGATATAATTATAATGAACGTTTTTAGACTAATTCCCCCAAAGAAAATTAAAAAAAGAATTTCCTTAAACAGACAGAGTTTAGAAATATGAATATTTGTAGACAATTACAGAGAAAAGTCATGCATCAGCATATAAAGTCCCAAGAGCCAAAAATGTATGATGATAAATGGGAACTAAAGACAATAATTGCTTCATTGCCTTTTCAAAGTAAAAAAATAAATAAAACAAAAATAAAAAAACATCAATCCGCTAATAGACTATGGGCCATATGTATCAACATCCCCATTTGCGACTCTCAAATAGCGATTTTTTAGAAATTGCTATTTGAGAATTGCAAAAAGGGATGTACGTAAAATCGCAATTTATTAGCGATTTCTTAATATTCCTTAATTACGATTAGCAAATTGCGAAATCGCAATTAAGGAATACTTTCCCATTCATTTCTATGGGCCAGGAGGCCCATAGGAATGAATGGGAAGTTAAACTCAATTTGCGATTCGCAATTTGAGAATCGCAAATTGAGAATAATTTCAAGGGTGCAAGGTGGTCATAAGGACACCCTGATGCACCCCTGAAATTTACATGTGTGCGCATATGGCACACAGCACCTTCACAAATGGCAAAAAGTGCATTTGTGAAAGAAATCGCAAATTACCACCAACTTGAAGTTGGTGGTAATTTGCGATTTTTTAAGGAGAAATCGCAAAACTTCAGTGGTTGCTGATTAGCATTTAAGGAATCGCAAATTTTGCGATTCCTTACATTTGCATTGCGATTATCCTCATACATACAGTTTTCCAAATTTTGAGTCACAAACGCTGCTTTTTTGCGATTCGCAGCGTTTGGTTATCAAAATTTGGTTGATACATATGCTCCTATATTCCTATAAAAGAAGGAGGTGAGGAAGGAGCTAAGGTTTGAAAAGACCAATGGAAGGAGGGCTTTCAGAAAAAGAACAGAGAAAGCAAGGAAGATGCTCATTTGAGGTTCCTTTTCTCTTTGCTCCTCCCCTGCCTCCATAATCTACAATAAACTTGAGCGGCAAGGGCATTGTGAGCAATCATCCGACGTTAACTTCTGCTGCCTGCTTCTATGGGTTACAGGTAGCAGACACTCGTATACAACCACTATGAACATCAGACCTGCCATGAGTAGGGGCTAGACTGCTAACAATTGGAATGCATCTTCCAATTGTAGAGCAGATATACTGCAGACCTCTCTGCCACATGTGGGAATGGAAAATATCCAAGCTTCACCTTTAGGCACAGAAAGAAGGTCTTGAGTGAACCAAAGCCATACAGCCAATAACGATACTTCTCGGAGTATTCTAGCCACCCAGATAAGTCACATAATGCATAAAACAACGTTTCAAACAAAATAGTTCACCTACATCCAAACCAGGCATAGATATGCCAAACAGAGGGTTACTATAGCTACCCAAATAAAACTAGTCATCAATCCACACTGACCATACAACATAGAAATCTGACATACATACATGCAGAACGCAGAAACCATGTAGTCACCTATTACAATGCTCACAACAACTCCAATGACCAAAACAGGTCACAAACTCAACAGAACACATTAGACTGAATATTGTACATACATCCAGTAGAGTACAGATACAACAAATAATTGCCTGTCATATCACTCCCTACAATACCATTCAGTGAGAATGGCCAGACAGAAACACGAGAGAACAAATTGAAAAGAACGTTGCACAAACATTCAGCAAATACTACACATACTATACAGTTAACTATCAGGCGAGAGGAGGGAACTTGGAATAAACACAGTTCATGAGGTATGCAGTGATAGGTTTGATGGTCAATGCAATATACACACACACAAATGTGCCTGGCTGGCTGGCTGGTTAGTTAGTTGGTTGGTTGGTGCTTGTGCGGGTAAGGTGAAATAAAGAAGAATCAGCAGACTGCATTATGTATTTATTTGAGAGGTTTATATAGCACTGGCTAGACCTGAGGGTACCAGAGCGCTTTACAGTTTCCTCTTGCATACTTTTCTTTGATGCTCTCATACAACATGGGTTATACTGTATAGTGACAGCAAGCATGGAGTGGTGCATTGCCCTACATTATTTCCTGTCTGTATCAACATGGATTTTGACCCAAGGGCAAGGTGGATTGCGGCAAAAGCTGAAGACCCATCATTAGCCTTGTTTTGTTCTATAGGCTCCGGAAATCATCACTGGTAAAACATATGACCCACCCAGTATGCAGGGGCAGAACCCAAGCAGAGAGCAGGGCAGTGTGGACTGAGGCAAAGTGTTTGTTGTATACACGGCATTTGAATGCAAGTTAGTAGCGATTTACAGCCCAAGCTCTGTATTTTTAATTTTGACTTGTTTTCTCTTGGTCTCTGTGCTCCTTCCTCTCGGTCTCTTGTCTCTACAGGTCTTTTCATTTTATTCTCTATGTGTCTCCCAATCAGATTTTTACCTTTTTTTCATATTCTTCATTTTCTTTCTTTTGGTTTCTTCCATAATCTTAAACTTCGCTCATTTAGCTGCTCTTACTGTATCTTTGCTATGTCAGGAATCTCTGTATAATTAGTTTCTACCTCTTCTTCCCTTCTTTTTCTTCGATTTCCTCTGCTTTTCTATGTGTTTTCCCCGTCTCCCTGACTCTCGTTTTCTTTCGGCGTATCTCCTTTTTTAACTCCTCCTCGGCCTCTCTTAATCTGCCTCTGTTGCAATCTCATGAGAAGCCATACTTTTCTGTTTATATTCATAAATACCTTATGGAAACACAGGAGCATGCCATGTAGCAGGATGCTTATTTAGAAAACAACGGTTCTAAGCAGACAATACATTTCAGAAAAATTTGTTATAGACTATGTTGGGTACTATATAGATCCAATGTCCAGCCGGACATTGTCTAGCAGGATGCTCGCATAAGGGATATGAACAATGATCTCACACTGGAACTGGCCAGAAGCCCCGAATTCAGAAGACACTAAATTCCAGGTGGGTTTCGTCTTGAAAGGAATCGGATATGTGTGTGTATATGTATTACTCTGGGTAAAAAAACTAAAATTGTTTTGTTTTTAAATCCAGAGTAATATATATACACACACACACACATATCCGATTCGTTTCAAGACGAAACCTGACACCGACACAGGAAGATTTACGACAATAAAGTTCTTTATTCCGAAATTACGCTGCAACGCATTTTGGCATCAACTGCCCTGAGATAGAAAGATATTAATTCATTCTCGTTTCTCGTTCTCATTCGCTCTCTCTCTCACACCCCTCTCTCCCTCTCTCTCTCTCTTCCTCTCGTCACATTATTGAAAGCTGGGTTGTAGTAGTTAATGCACTGTGATGTAGTCTTTAAAGAGGTGCGCCTTAAATTCCTTTCTACATTGGAGCAGTGCTGGGGTGGTCCTGAGGGGCACTGGGATGTTGTTCTAAGTGCATAGATGGAATATTCTTTCGGCCCTGGATGGGATAGGCTGCCCTTAAAGGGCACCAGTGTTGAGTCTGGGAGGCCACGAAGCAAGGAATTAATACTAATCAGATGACTGAGTAGAAGGGTTTGAACAACAGTTGTGATGTTGCTTTGTGGAAAAACTGTCATTTTCTTTAGAGGTTAAAGCTGGTACCAGCCTGACTTTGTTTTTTTGGCAAGGTTTTCCCTAAGGGTGACGTTGGTGTCCATGGTGAATCCAAGTGACTTGGAAACCAGTGAAAATCTGGGGTTTGAACCTGGCAAGTTTATGTCTACAGCCAGGTTTGTACTGTCTCTTATTTGTTGTTCTTGGGAACTAACAGAACTTTCGTCTTTGTTGTGTTGAGTTTCAGGAAGGCAATGGACCTCTAGGTCATGATAATGTCCCAGCAGTGTTTAAACCATAATATATCTGAAGCAGAGTATACTTTCAGGAAAGGTTATGCAACATCAACATATTGGTGAATCTTTAAGAGGTTATCTATGGGTAGATCACCAAGTGGCTATATTTAGAGACTGAAGATGACAGGGACAGTATGGAACCTGGAGGGACTGTGCAGGTGGTGGGGGCCTTTTAGGATCAGGAAGTGCCCATGTGAACAAACTGGTGTCAGTTGAAAAGATAGGCGAACCAGTGTAGGACATTGACAGTGGTTTCCACTGGAGACTCGAAGGTGCCTAGGCAGATGGTTTGGTCGACTGTGTCAAAGGTAGATTAACAGGAGGCAGAGGTTGTCTTATTTCGTGGTTAAGAAGGCCTCATCTACAATGCCTAAGGTGAAGGTCTTGGTGTAATAGTCATGCAGAAGATGGTCAGCGTTGATGTGGTCTTGGAGTTGAACACAGATTGATTTTTCAATGATCTTGTCCATGAGTGATAGCCATGTGATGGGCCAGTAGTTGGCGAGCTCATCAGGGTCTAGTGTAGGTTTCTTTAACCCCTTCACTGCGGCGGCTATTCCGCCGCAGTGCTAAGGGGGGCGGGGCGGAAATGCGGCGGGCGCATGCTGGTGACGGAACGGCTCCGTCACCAGCGTCGGTTGCGCTGTGCTTATGATGGAACGGTTCCGTCATGGCCCTGCCCGCTCAATAGAACGCTCAGCGCAGGCGCGGAATCCGTGCCGCGCAGGAGCGTTGGGCGGGCCATGACGGTACCGCTCGGTCATCAGCACAGCGCCACCGCGGTGGATGACGGAGCGGTTCCGTCATCAGCATGGGAAGGGGTTAAGAGTGGGAGGATGTCTTTAGAATTCCTGGGAAGATGCCTTGAGTGAGCAAGACCTTTGCAGTGGTGAGTGGGCATGACAGACTGTCCTCAGAGAGCTTTGCCGAAGGACGAGGGGAAGATATCCTCTTCATAAGAAGTAGCTTTGACAGACTAGAGTATGTTGGTTGAATCTGGGAGAGATAGGGCTGAAGGCTGAACATTGCAGGATTCAATGTTCTGGGGTGGGCATGAGAGATGAAGTAGGCTTGGTGTTGTTAATATGCTGTTGGATATTCTGTATTTTTTTTACTGCAACATAGGTTGAGAGAATTGCACTTTTCAGCTGAGTGAGCAATAGATGGGTCTGACAGGTGATTGATGAAGTGCTCGATTGTGTTTAAAAGGGTTCTGTTTCTGTTGGTGAGTTCATTGATTGGGTTGGTATAGTACTTTGCTTTGGCTGACGCGATGAAGTGTCTGTGCATTGTCCAGGGACTTCAGTATCACAAGGTCATCAGGAGTTGCTTTTCTTCGATTTTCATTACTGTCAAGATTGGATCATTGTCATGATGGTCATGATAGTCTTTAGAGTATCAGAGTGCTGAACATTTTGGCCTGCACTTATGTATTTTAACTGGGGCATGGAATTTCACATAGTTTTCCATAACAGTCTTAACGTTGCTGAAAAGGTTATTTGCCCAATGGTCCTTTGTTGGTGAATTTAATATATGTTTGAATAGTATGCTACATGTGAGGTGATGGCTTCAATGTTTTGTACTCATTACTGGTACACTGTTTGTGGTGGTTCACAACATGTTCTAAATCACTGGGAATACATACACATATTAAAAAAAAGAATTACAGATATTATTATGTTTTAGAATTTATATATGGGATAAAGTACCCTCCACCATACTTTATAACAATGTTGCAAGTCACTGAGGAGTTCCATTACCAGATAGAGGAACAAGGTTGAAGGCAGGTTGTCTTTCTAAGGTGAGGGAACTCTAAGGTGATTTGCATTATCCTTAGAATGCATGACAAAGCGTACTTTATTCCTTTTAATCCATGGTCACACCATCACCTATCACACAAACCACTTAAGCCCTTGGTGGATAGCTCGTTTATATATGAAAGAGCACGTTTGCAAATATGAAGAATAAAAATAGAATCATAACATTTCTAGTACAAAATTAAACTCCTAAAAAAGCTGTTTGATAATTGTTGTAAAAAGATATTAGAATGAGTTTAACAGTGTTTTTTTTAATGCAAAATAGAAACATACAAAAAGGTTCTAACTTTTCAATAACTACCTTAGGAGTGTAAAAAATAAACATGTTGCCACAAATCTCACCTTTCAGATTGTCATTGTACATCTAGAAAAACTGAGTAGAAGCTAAATAGCGAAAATGTAATGTTTTTTTCCAACAGCTACTCTTAACCTGCCTTTAATCTCGGATGCTGGCTCTGGAAGCAAGTATTGCGACGTCAGAACACGACTGTATTTATTACAATTGACTTCTGAAGTGATTATTTTATAATACATGGGATTCTGTAATCCCTGCATAAATGCCATTCTCTAATTTCTTTATAATCAGCACCTTGTGACACACCCAGCCGCCGGTTATAAAGAAAAGCATCAGAACGCAACTATTATATGGTATTACATTCGATTTCTGTCATCACCATGCCTGCTGCCAGAGCCAGCAGCCAAGGCAGGTCCCGGAACATAATTGACGCAACTGTTTAAATGAACTAAAACGGAGCATTGCTTTTCTGCCTTATGCACTATTATTTAGCTTAAAATGACAAGCAGAGGGAACAGGTTTATTTTTTGCACTCATTAGATAGTAATAGAAAAGCTATAATCTTTCTGCATCTTTCTTCACATTCCGAGCTAGTGCAGCTTTAAAAAAAAAATGTAAACAATGTTTTTACTGAGAAGATTTCGTGACAGATATGGAAAACATTTTTTACCACATATTGTTAGCGGTCTACAGACATCATGATACATAGTAACAAGGTCATTAACATATTTACTTTAAGCCAGTACATCTCTGTCAACTGTCCTACGCATTTCCAACTTCACCACGGGCGACACACAGATATCTTCTCTATATATATTCCATTTCGACCATTTTTGACCCATTTCTTTGGGCACCCCCTGCTTATGATCACCTCTTTCTCCGCAATCATACATCTATCCAGTTCTTTAAGCCAAACCGCTACGGAGGGCGGTGACACACCACCCCATCCCCTTGCCAGTTATCTCTTGATCAATGAGTATCCCAGCGTCACCAGCTGCTGTTCAGTTTCAGTCAGGTCAGTATTTGTCCATATGTTAAGCAAACCTAGTCAGAACGTCTGGCCCACCGACTTCCCTAACGCAGACTGCATGTGATTCGTGGCTCACTTTTACACACGGTTCACCATCGGGCACTCCCACAGTGCATGACAAAGGGTAGCTTGCTGTTTGCAACCTTTCAGACAAAGATCTTGTCTCACACCTATTTTCGCGAGCACGACACCCATCATGTATGACCGGTGTAGTACCCTGAGTTGTATCAGTCTAAACCGAAGTGTGATGGCCGCTTCTCTGGGCGACATAAGGGCCAACCGCCAATCTTCCTCCTCAATCAGACCCAGGTCTCTTTCCCACTGCTCCTTAAGCTTGCCAAAGTTGTCTGGTAGGTTATTACTAAGTTTTTTGTATGTTAGGGATATTGCTTTAGAATGAAGTGACCCATCTAGCAAGCGGTCCTCCAGAGGAGATGAGTGCGGTATGTCCTCGCAGTTCGGGAAGGCCGCCTGCAAAGCATGTTGTATCTACAGGTACCGGAATATCTCCCCCCGACGACATCTGGTAAACCATTATAAGGTCTTCAAATTTAAGTATGGTCCCCTTTTTAACTAGGTCCTTCACTGCCGAGATTCCTATCATATCCCATCTATCAAATCCTGGTTGGTGGCATAGCATGTCGAGTTTCTGCATGTACCATATCGGTGTGGCCTTAGTAAGAACGTTAGCCCATCCCAATAGCGAGCTTGCCAGATGCCAAATCTGGACCGTGTGTAGTGTCGGGCCAATATATCTCTGTCTTTTAGTGCAAGAGTAGAGGGCCCCCAGATAACCAGAGCGGTCCATCTGGTACCTATCCAGGGCATAAGCCGGGTCAGTCGGTGTAGCATACATCCAATGGTTCACGGCCACCAGCTGAGAGGCCCAGTAATATAACCTGAGGTTCGGCAACGCTATTCCCCTGTCGTGCCATCCTTTCATTAGTTTCTGAAATGCCACTCTAGGGGCCCCACCATCCCACAACAACATTCGTACCTCTCCCTCAACCGCTATAAAGTACTCATCCGGGATTCGGTGCAAGCAATTCTGGAGGACGTACAAAAATCGTGGGAGCACCAACATTTTAAAAAGGGCTGCACGTCCAGCCAGAGACAGGGGCAGCGACCTCCAGTGTTTAACATCTGCTCACAGTCTGGCTAACGGGCCTGCTACGTTGTGACAGTAAAAGAGAGCCGGGTCTGAGGTAACAAAGATCCCAAGAGGCGGGTGGCCACTCAGACCATATACTAAAAAAATGGTATAAGTAACACTTATCGAACAATGGTTAGGCCTAGGGCCTAGAGATTCGCTGGGAGCAGTCAGGACTAGCAATGATGAAGTCGGGAGTAGCCCACAGGAGACGGGTGCAGCACGGAAAGTGCGGCGCGCACCAATGCACTGTCAATGGTGCGTAAAAGTTAGTTAAAGTGAATTAAAAGATACTTCCGCTGAACCTAGGAACACAAAACTTTAGACACAGACCCTAGAGGTGTGTACCAGTGTGGGAACACCGGCGTTGCAATGTTACCTCACCCACAGGCCGTGGGTGCACAGGGTCGAAGTGGCGTCGGGTTCTGTCACGCAGGTTCTTGGTGCTTGAAGCTATTGCAGCTGCAGGCGATGTGAAGCAGAAGTGTCCGGTGCGATCCAAGGGTGGATCGAAGTAGAAAAGTACCTGAAAGCAGAGGGGACAGAGTCTGGGTCACTCAGCAGTGACCAGGGTGGAACCAGGACGGAACCAGGCAATGTCGGGCGCAATCAGGCAGTTGTCGATAGGCTTCTCTCCGCTGTCACGTGGGCTCTGGGGCATCTGCGACGTCCAGGAGCAGGTCACGATCTGTCCCACGTAGGCTCTCGCCGTCAGCACCGTCGGCTTCAAGATTGCAGCAAACAGCACTTGGCAAAAGCAATCCACGCGGAACCGGGAGATTGCTTATCACTCGAACCAGGAGGGTCAGAGTGGGGGCTCCTTTTCACAGGAGCTGGTGCAGATCTGGAGCAACCAGAAAAGTGAGTCGTATTTCAAGTTTCGTCGGCACAGGGGCCACAAGCCAGCTGGCAAGTGACCGGGCCAACGCGTCGAGCCTACACAAGCAGAAGGGCCCCACGCAGCACTCGTCGAGTGTGGAGGGGTGAGGTTTGGTGCAAGTGGAGCTCGGGGCTGGGGCTTCTCAAACCCCGGTGCACAGCTTCGAGGGTCACTCGTGGGCTGCACGGTCAGCGTCTCGTGGCCTTTTCAAGATGGCGTGCCCCACGCTTCCGGTCGCCTCCACGGGTCTCAGCTCTGCAGGGACTGTGGATCGGGCAGGTAGAAGGCAGGCAAGCTTGATCTCGTCGATCTCTGTCGCTCGAGTTCCGGCGGGAACTGCAACAAAGCAAGGGTCGAGGGCTGGATGGTGCCTGTTTGCACAGGGTGGTCACTCCTTGACCACAAGGGAGATTCTTCAGTCTTCTCACGTCGTGTAGAAAGTCGAAGGGTCCAGAATTCGTTTCTTATGTTTTTTCAGGATGATCTGAGTTGCATTGGGACTGCTCCCCCTCTTATTCGAATCTGGGGGGTTGGACATCCTGCTAGGTCCCCTCCTATGGGTGGGACCCAGGAAGGGGGTGGTTACACCCCTCTCCTTTGATCCTGGCCGCGCTGGGACAGGGGCTGGGAGGCCCCAGAACCGGTTTGGCCGGATTATGCAAGGGGCAGCCTTGTGCTCCCCAGGCAGTGTCTGGTTTCTTTGAAACCTCCCTACTCCAATCCACTATCTCCTGTCTGGGGTGGTTTGACACCGCCCTGTGACAGGAAACTCTTTGTCCAGGCCTCCTCTGCCGGGTTTCGGTCAGCAGCAGGAGGCCAGACCCGTGTCTGTGGCAGGGGCATCCATTTTGTGGATCTGAGGCTCATTTTAAATCAACCGCGTTTCAGTAAAGTAACATGTCTTCTCCCTCTAGAAGGGTGGAATGCTACCCCCGTCGCCAGAACTGGCGAGGGGGTAGTATTCCAATTCGTATGACACCTTACACAACATGTTTTGATAAAGCCAAACCAAAGTTGCTATATAACCGCGAGGATTATAAGGCGCTTAAGAGTATATGGTATGGCATTATCCCGGATCAGCTTAGGGAGTTGTTCCCGACAGCTGCAGACAGGCTCAGCTCATGCCAGAGCACCATCTCACATAAAACCACGCACTCTGCCTCCAGGATTGATGAGGCCTTCCATAGGAGTGGCTTACAGGCTATATATGTGTCCAGATATAGGTTTAGATATAGGTATACTATATCTAAGCAAGGGGTGATTACACCCACTTGCCCCAGCTGAGTGATCAGCCAGTTGTGTCAATTTAAGAACCAGCCAGGGGTGGCAAAAGCTATGCTTCAGCCCCTGGTAGGCCTTGGTGGCACCTATGCCCTGAGCACCTATAGTGCATGGTACAGGGGCTGACAAGGAGTCCATTTCCAATTGTGGTATGTACCTATAGCACATGTATTATAAATTTAGAGAGAGAACAGCAGGCTGGGGGTCTGATTAGCAGGCCCACAGCCTCAGTAAGTCGAAAACCAGTGAAGCAAAAAGCAAAAATTGGGGTGACCATAGGATAGCAGACCCTACTCTCCTACAATACATCTCGGCGGATCCAAGCCGCCAGGGGTCCAATATAACTGAAAACAGCAGCGGGGACAGTGGACACCCCTGCCTAGTACCTCTTTTCAGCGTAAATGCCCTGGACGTATAGTTGTTTACCCCGACCTGTTCCTGTATTTCCGTGTATAGCAATTTCACCCACCCTATAAATTTAGGGCCCAGTCCAACCCTCGCCAGCACCTCAAACAAACACGGCCATGCAATAGAATCAATTGCCATGGAGGCATCTAAGGACAATTTAACTGCGCCGTCTCTTAGAAATTCCCTCCGTGCCATCACATTATGTAATTGACGTATATTCAGGGCCGTATTTCTGCCCGGCATAAACCCAGACTGATCGGGGTGCACCAGGGAGGAAATCACTGTTCCAAGTCGCGTGACTAGGACCTTCTCCAAGATCTTCGCCTCCACATTGATCAGCGAAATGGACCTGTATGAGCCATATTAGTCTATAGGTTTCCCGGCCTTGTGCATCACCACAATGCTAGCTATACGCTGGTCAACAGGAAGGCGCCCCCTCTCATAGCTTTCTTCGTACATCGCCTTTAGGTGTGGGGCAACCTGTGAGGCCATGACCTTGAGGAACTCGATGGGGGTTCCATTTGGCCCCATCGCTTTCCCTGACTTGATTTGACCAATGGCTTTTTGAATTTCTTCAGTCGTCAAGTCCTCATCCAACGTGTCTCTATCAGGCTCCGAGAGAGTTGGCACGTTACTCTCTCGAGTCCTCCGCAGTGTATGCGGTGGAGGGAGACTATACCCTCTGGAGGTGATCTGCAAATGCTTCCGCAAAATCCTTGTGGTTGACGAAGGATCTCCCCACAAGGTAACGTCAGTCGGCACCCACCGCGTACCTTGCTCCCTTCTCTCCAGCCATGCCATGGGTTTCCCCGCCCGATCTCCCAATTCGTACATCTGATTCTGGGTGGCACTAGTCCTAGCCATCAAGTGTTTGCGGGTTTTGAGTCTATATTCATCCTGTTTCAGGGTCAATCTAAGTTGTGTAGTGCTCGAGGGATTTTGTGCATGTCCTGCCTCTAGTCCCCGGAGCTCCTCCTCCAGCTGAAACAGTAGTTGGCGTCTCTTCACTATATACCTCGCTTTCAACAGCAGTGCATGCCCCTTTAATACCACCTATTAGGCCTCCCATATAGTTTGTGCCGAGTCTACTGATCCCAGATTTTCCTGCAGGTAATTTCCGGTTTGCACACATAATTCTTCTTTAATGTCGGGTATTTTTAACAGCCACGTGTTAATAACTATGGTGGAAAGTGCCTGCCACTCCCAGTATGTGAGCTCTATCCCAACAGGGGAGTGGTCCGAGATACCTCTAGGTAACGTCTGAGGACGTCTAAAACAACTACCTATGGAGGCCACATATGTTAGGAAGTAGTCGATTCGAGAGAGACTGTTGTGCACACTAGAGAAGTATGTGTAATTGGAGTCCGTTACTTGCAACTCCCGCCCCACATCTAAGAGTCCCAGTGTCGTGGTGAATTCTGCCATTAGTCGGTTTGGTCTAGCCCCCTGCCTTCTTGGGTAGCGGTCAAAATACCCTTGGGGAGTCCGGTCAGCAGTACTTTACCAAGGTCCGTCAATGCCACTTTAACCAGTGCCGGTGGCAAATAGAGTCAAGTCAAGTCAAAAATTTGTATAGCGCACTACTCACCCAGAGGCTCTCAAGGTGCTTGAGGGGGATGGGGTGGGGGGGGCTTCGTTTCTTATCAAATAGCCCAGTTTTGAGTTGTTTTCTGAAGGAGAGGTGGTTCTGTGTAAGGCGGAGGTGGGTGGGGAGAGAGTTCCAGGTTTTGGCCGCTAAGTAGGAGAAGGATCTTCCTCCCATGGTGGCTCTTCGGATGCGTGGAATCGCGGCGAGGGCTTGATTGGATGATCGTAGTTTGCGGGTCGGGGTGTAAAAGGTTTGGAGCGTGTTGAGGTATTTGGGTCCCAGGTCGTGGAGGGCTTTGTGTGCGTGGGTGAGGAGACGGAACGTTATTCTCTTGTTGACTGGGAGCCAGTGAAGGCCTCTTAGGTGACCGGATATGTGATTGTGGCGGGGTATGTCTAGGATGAGTCTGGCGGAGGCGTTCTGAATGCGTTGGAGTTTATTCTGTAATTTGTCTGTGGTTCCGGTGTAGAGGGTGTTTCCGTAGTCCAGTCGGCTTGTGACAAGTGCTTGGGTGACCGTCTTTCTTGTTTCGGTGGGGATCCAGCGGAAGATCTTTCTGAGCATACGTAAGATGTTAAAGCATGATGATGAGACAGCGTTGACTTGTCTGATCATCGAGAGGGAGGAGTCTAGAATGAATCCCAGGTTGCGCACATGGTCCGTTGGTTTGGGTGCGCTGCCCAGGGCCGGTGGCCACCATGAGTCGTCCCATGCGGAGTGGGATGATCCTAGGATGAGGACTTCCGTCTTGTCAGAATTCAGTTTTAAGCAGCTGTTCTTCATCCACTCTGCAATGTCTTTCATCCCTTTGTGTAGGTTAGTTTTAGCGGTGTTTGGGTCTTTGGTGAGGGAGAGGATCAGCTGGGTGTCGTCGGCGTAGGAGATGATGTTGAAGTTGTGCTGGCGTGCGATGGATGCGAGGGGGCTCATGTAGACGTTGAAGAGGGTGGGGCTGAGCGATGATCCTTGTGGTACGCCGCAGATGACTTCGGTGGCCTCTGACCTGAAAGGGGGGAGGCGGACTCTCTGGGTTCTTCCAGCGGGAAACGAGATGATCCAGTCCAGTGCTTTTCCTTGTATCCCGACGTTTCTGAGGCGTTGTACAAGGGTGCTATGACAGACCGTGTCAAACGCTGCGGAGAGGTCCAGGAGGACGAGGGCAGCTGTTTCCCCATTGTCGAGAAGTGAAGTGTTCGGATGTCGTCTGTGGCTGCGATGAGGGCGGTCTCGGTGCTGTGTTTGGCTCGGAAGCCGGACTGTGAGGGGTCGAGGGAGCTGTTAGATTCGAGGAAGGCTGCAAGCCGATTGTTGACGGTCTTCTCTATGACCTTGGCAGGGAAAGGGAGGAGCGAGATGGGGCGATAGTTCTTAAGTTCAGTCGGGTCTGCTGTGGGTTTCTTCAGTAGAGCACTGAGTTCGGCATGTTTCCAGCTTTCTGGGAAGATAGCTGTGTTTAGGGAGCAGTTGATGATATCCCGGAGATGGGGTGCGATGATGGAGTCAGCCTTGTTGAAGATGTGGTGGGGGCATGGGTCGGTTGGTGATCTGGAGTGAATGGAGTTCATCAAGCGGATGGTGTCTTCGGTGCTGATTGGGTCCCAGGCGCCAAGGGTCGTGGTGGGGGGCTTCAGTTCGGTGGTGGTGAGGGGGGTGGACTGGTCGCCAAAGCTGTTATGTATGTCAGCGATTTTGCTGTGGAAGAATGAGGCTAGAGAGTTGCAGAGGTCTTGAGAGGGAGTGATGTCGTTAGAGCCAGCACTGGGATTGGTTAGCTCTTTGACTATGCTGAAGAGTTCCTTGCTGTTGTGGGCGTTGTTGTCGAGTCGATCCTTGAATGCTAATTTCTTGGTGGATCGGATCAGCTGGTGGTGTTTGCGGGTGGCGTCCTTGAGGGCGTCCTTGAGGGCGGTCATGTTGTCTGTGGTTGGGTTTTTTCGCCAGGCTTTCCTCAAGGGTGCAGCAGTTCTTTTTGGAGTTCTTGAGGTCGTCATTGAACCAGGAGGCTTTTTTGCTACCTGGTTTGGTGTGATGATTTTTCAAGGATGCTACTTTGTCGGCGCAGTGGGTGATCCATTGTGCGAGATTGATGGCTGCTTGGTTTGGGTCCGATGGTTTGATGGGAAATGTTTTGGTTTAGCGATGTGGTGAGCTGGTCGGTGGTAATTTTGTTCCAGTTTCTGCGTGGGACTTGTTGTGGGTGGTGGTGGGTTGTGGTCTTTCTGAAGTTGAAGTGGATGCAGCTGTGGTCCGTCCAGTGGAGTCCTGTGGCGTGAATGAAGGAGATGTGTTTGCTGGAGGAGAAGATTGGGTTGAGCGTGTGTCCGGCGTGGTGGGTGGGGGTGTTTACCAGTTGTATGAGTCAGATTTTGGCGAGGTTGTCCAGCAGGGTGGTGGTGTTGCTGCCGTTATACTTTTCCAGGTGGAAGTTGAGGTCCCCTAGGAGAATGTAGTCCTCGGAGGGGAGGGCGTGTGGGCTGATAAAGTCAGTGATCTCTTCGCTGAATTGTGTGCGGGGTCCTGGTGGTCTGTAGATGAGGGTGCCTCTTAGTGTTCAAACCTCTTCCCTCCCATTGGGCTTCAGCCACCGCAAAACGACCCCCCCCCCCCGGGTCTGCTCAAGTCTTATGCACTATAAGGGGTGTGCCTTTCCTAACCAAGATTCCCGTACCCCTATAACCTGCGGTATATTCAGCATGAACCAGAAGCTTACATCCCCACCGATTTAGGGCCTTACATTTATTACCCACCAGGTGTGTTTCTTGTAACAGCACAAGATCCAGGGAGTGCCTTTTTAGATACTGTTAGACAATACCCATCTTTATCTTATCACCCAATCCATTAACGTTCCAAGACAAGACAGAGCACTAATTCCCTGTCAGCCCCCATGCCATAACTCATCAATAGCAACAACTAAATAGGTCAATATGAAAGCTGACACATTATGTCGCATCACGTGAATGAGAACAGCCATTCCATATCTACTTCTGTCACTTCCAAAGCCAACGTATGAACAATCACATAGCAAAACATTACATTTATAGACCAACTTACCCCTGAAACACCCCCCCTTCCTCCCAGTCCCCCCCTCCCTGCCTGTGGATTTAAAACTACCCACTCCCAAAGATGGCAGAGCGCCTCTCCCCTTCCCCTAAATGCTGAAAATGCACAGAGTCGGTCAGTCCCTCCCCCCGCATACACATATCACAAATTATAAATTTCGACATCCACACTTTACGAACACATAAGTCTTGGGTGGGTCCCCTCAGGTCAACCTGCACTACTTTACCAAGTCACCATCGTCCACCCTCAGTGACATATAGAAGAGTCTATTCTGAGCCCAGGCTCTCCCAAACCATACTCGCTCTTTTCACATCGTTGCAAAGCCTTCAAACGTGTCCGACGAACGTCACATTCTTGCTCCACATCCGGCCCTCCTCTCTCCGGCGAGCTAATATCACGCATTTCCGACCGTTCGCCTCTGTTGACCAGACCTCCCAGCATGATTTCTTCTCTGGCTGACAGCCTTTCTCCACCCTTCCATTCAGTCGCATGCTTCCTCCGGGGATTCAAAGAACCACGTTTTGCCCTCCGATTCCACTCTCAGCCGCGCTGGAAATAGCAGTGCATACTTCACTTCCCGGTCATGTAGTTCCTTCTTAACTGCCTGAAAGCTGCGACGCTGGGCCTGGACCTTGGCTGGAAAATGTGGAAAGAAGGCAACTTCGTAATTTTCCACTTTCAAAGGGGGGCCTGAACTCGCCGTCAGTATGATAATGTCCCGGTCTCGATAGTTAAATATTCAGGCTATCAATGGCCTTGGTGGGGCTGGTTTAGGCCTCCCTCCTGGCACTCTGTGTGCCCTTTCAATCGAGAAATAGCTAGACAGCATCTTAGGTTTGGGGTGCTTTGTGATTAGGTCTTCCACATAGAGGTCCGCAGCAGGTCCCTCCGTTCGTTTCGGAACTCCCAAAATGCATATGTTATTACGCCGGGCGCGGCCTTCATAGTCATTCAGCTGCATTGCCATTCGTTCTTGTTTCTTTTGCAGTCAACCACTTGCATTTGGAGCTCCGACGTGCCCGTTTGCAAAGCAGTAGTGACTATTTTGAGTTCTTTTACACTTTCGTTCAACTTCTTGAAGTCCGCCCTGATTAGAGAGACCTCCGCTGTAACCGAATCCAGGGAGATGCGCATGCCATTAAACGCCGCCATTACGTCATGCAGTGTCGGTTCCGGTCCCTGTGTAGGGGTATCTGGTCCCCCATCCTTCTCCACTGGCTGTGGCTCCCCTTTCTCTCCAGCTTTAAACCATGCAAATTTGGCCAGTTGTTTCTGGGCACTCACTTTTGGACCCCTGCCACCCGTCGCCCTATTGGGCAAAGGACAACTCAGAAGGAACTCCAAAGCAGTAGCTGGTCATGCTTGTCGTCTGCGGTGTCCGGTATGGCGGCCCCCTTGCCTGCCCAGAGCATGTTCCCTGTGGCCCCGGCCTTGGCCTTCCAATTAGTTGCAAGCGAGTGTCCGCCAGCTGCATGCCACTATCTCCGTGGGGGTATGAGGCAAACTGAGCAGCAACCCACTCCAGATCTAGTTCACCCTACAGTGGCTGCCTGATCTCGCCACTATATGCAGGGTTCCTACACTGAACAGTCCAAAATGGCCTCTTGGGGGAACCACTTCCTCTGCGAAAAGCACCCCAGTCTCAATGAGGGCTTGTAACCAGTCCTGTGGCGCACACGTAATCCAGGCCCCATCCAACAGCTGCTTCGTCTACTGTGGCTATAATAACACTTCTGCCAGGGTGTTACATAAGGCTCTCCCAGCCGCAGGCGAGCGAAGACAGTCCCACTTACACCGAGTCACGGGTGCCTACTTCCACTGCTATGGCAGCGTCCACCGCCACCAGGAGCACATCAGCTGCCTCCATGGGTGTGAGTGTTTGATTGATTCAGATGCTCCGTCCATCACCACCCCCTTTTGTACCGCTTTTGGCCGCCATAAGTGTGGCAGGGTATACTCAGACGTGAGTCCCTTGCTCACTTTGCCACTGGATTCAAGCAAGCCGGGCTGAAGACGGCTGGAATGCCAGAAACCGGTCTTCGGAAGCTGGTTTCCAGTCCAGGGAAGACATGGCTTGGCAGTTCGGGCTGGACTGTTCCCATGAGGCACAGGGTCAGACTGATTTGCATATAGCCATGTCTGAACTGGGGTGGCAGAGTGGGCTAAAGAACGGTGATGTATTAAACCCAGATCTTTTGACTGGGTGTGAGTGTTTGATTGATTCAGATGCTCCGTCCATCACCACCCCCTTTTGTACTCCTGAGCTCTGGGCCACAGATGCCACAGGCAGCCACCCCTGCATTTGCCTCAAGTCAATTAAGGCCTATCAGGCCTTTCTGCCCCCAGATCGCCTGTTGCTTCGGCCGCCTTCCAATGGTCACGTGTGACCAAGCCGTAATGGCGAAACGCGTCGTGATGTTTATGTCATCTGCCAAATAAATCTTCAGAATCGCAGCTCTGGAAGTCTTGTTTTTCATCAACATTTTAGTGTCTTTGGGAGTGAATATATATATATATATATATATATATATATATATATATATATATATATATATATATATATATATATATATATACACACACACACACACCGAATCGGCTCAATTTGCAGACCCCTGGCGCTACAGTGCCGTACTCCTCAGCAGAGCCATGTAAACACCTGGAGCGATCCTGGCGAAAAGCCTATGCTCCTAATGTCAAAATGATCTATCGATCAGCACTCAGGAGATACCATAGAGCCTGCAGGAAGGCGAAAGCCTTTTTGTCACAGAGTCTATTGAAAGGGCTATTAATCGGCCGAAAGCTCTCTTCTCTATGGTCAAAAAGTTAGCAGGCTCTAACACCTCTCCCACCCCACCTGCGCTAGGGGAAGTGGAATGCAATTAAATTGCAGACTTCTTTATAGCAAAAGTCGAAAATATCTACAACGCCCTTTCTCTGCCCTCCCCAAAGTCCCCTCTTGACTCCCCCACTCTGGACATATTAGATCCCCCACCTCCGGAAACGCATATCTCGCAGTGGCCACTGCTCGATTCAAACTCGTTTTTCGCCTGTATGGCGAAAGTAAATTCAGGCTCCCCTTTGGATCCAATCCCCATAGACATCCTTCGCCAACTATCTCCTGAGGTTCTTTCAGTTATTCAAGAGCTTTTGAACACCTCACTGCGGGAATCCATTGTCCCGGAAGAATGGAAAAGTTTTGGTGGTTCCACTTTTTAAAAAACCTGGCACAGATCCCAAGACGCTTGCCAACTTCCGGCCGATCTCCCTGCTGCCCATGTTCTCAAAGATCTTGGAGAGGCATATTACCATACACCTCACTTCTCATGTGGAGACTACAGGATTTCTACACCCGTCCCAATCAAGGTTCCGCTCCCACTTCTTCACTGAAACCACCCTCTTGGGGGTCACTGAGAACCTACGCACTCGCCTGGATCATGGCGAGACCTCGGCGCTTATTCTTTTAGACTTAAGCGCCGCATTTGACACGGTCTCACACTCCATTCTTCTGAGAGCATTAAAAGCGGCCGGGGTGACTGGCCCTCCTCTCGCTTGGCGGGCCTCTTTTCTAAGCCACCGGACATTTCAGGTTGTTTCTTCTGGCTTTCCTCCTCTATTCGTTCATCTACGTATGGGGTGCCGCAGGGGTCCTCTCTGAGCCCTATGCTCTTTAATATCTACGTGAGGCCCCTAGCCACCATCGTGGAAGATGCAGGTCTTTCCCTTTACTCATACGCTGATGACACCCAGATCCTCTTCTCCCTCACCTCGGCGGAAACAAATCCATCTGTTCTCAAACTAGGTCTCAGCCGAGTGACAGAGTGGATGCAGGCAAACCTCCTGAAACTGAACAGAGATAAGACGGAGGTGGTCATTCTGGACAAGTTCAAGCACCTTTGGAGCCTGGCCCATTGGCCGTCAGAAATGGGCCCTCCACCCCTTCCAGTGACGCAGGTCTGCAACCTTGGCTTCGTTCAGGATGATTCACTCTCCATGCGTCACCAAGTGGTCAAGGTGGCAGCCACCTGTTTTTCCATCCTGGGGTGGCTCCGGAACATATTATGGATGCTCCCTGTCTCGACGAGGCGTTCGGTGGTCCAGGCTCTGATCAGCTCTCGCCTGGACTACGGCAATGTGCTTTACCTGGGAGTCACCTTGGAGATTCAGAGGAGACTTCAGCTTGTCCAGAACTCGGCAGCCCGCCTCCTTTGAAAGGTCCCGTGGAAATCTTTTATCTCCCCCTTTCTCAAGGACCTTCACTGGCTCCATATCGAAAATCGAGTCAAATTTAAAGCTCTTTGCTTTATGCATAAGATCAAACAAGGGTCAGCTCCAACCTACTTACAGTCTCTTGTTCAACAATACTCCCCACCTAGTCTTCAGATCTTCATCCCAAGGTAACTTCCTGAGTCCGCGTTTCAAACTGAAGAGAATGGGTGGCCGCTCCTTCTCTTGCATTGCCCCTAGACTGTGGAACTCTCTCCCGGCGACATTGAAACTCGAACCATCTTTGTTGAAATTCCGCAGAGACCTCAAAACCTGGCTTTTCCCTCAATAATAACTGATTTGCAAGCACTTTTCTATTGGCGCCAGGAGACCCCTTGTGGGCAGCTGTGCGCCCTATAAATTCAGCTACAAATACAAATACAAAAATGAAACATAGTGACCATATGCTTGACATTTCTAGTATTAGACATTGTTCTGCATTCTGTCCATCAACTGTTGTTTTTGCATTTGTAACCCCGAGTGGGGCGGGTATGCTCAGATGGGAGTCCTGTGCTCTCCACGCCACTGGAGTCATGCTATCCTGGCTGATGACGGCCGATAGCCAGAAAACGGCAGTTCGGGCTGGACTGTTCCCATGAGGCACAGGGTCAAGGCTGATTTGCATATGGCCATGTCTGAACTGGGGTGGCTTGGTGAGCAAAAAACGATGGATTTAGTGCAAGGGTCAAGCCTGTGATGTTGTTGAAGGTCAAGGGGTGCATAATGTAACTCTACTACAGACATTTTGGTGAACCAATGCCAATGATTTCCGTCTCTTCTGCTCCTCTCATCAGCTCTCAGAAATTGCTCAGTCTTTTATTGTATTGTAAATGCATTTACATAAGGGATAACGTACCCCTTGCATTACGTGATAAGGATATTTTAAGTCATCTAGGAGTTCTATAACCATATAGAGGAATGAGACCAAAGGCCGTGTTACTTTATAATGTTATGGAACTCCGAGATGACTTGCAATATTCTTATGTACGACAGGGTTCAGTTGTGTTCCTCTATATGGTTATGGAACCCCGAGATGACTTGCAATATTCTTATGTACGACAGGGTTCAGTTGTGTTCCTCTATATGGTTATGGAACTCCGAGATGACTTGCAATATTCTTATCATGTACGACAGGGGCTACTTTGTCCTATATAATTCATGGTCACAGCATCACCTTTTCCACAATCCACTTAAGACCTAGGTGTGTAGCTCTTTCATATAAAAATAGAGAGCATATTTGTAAACATGAAGAATAAAAATAGAACCTCTAGTGCAAAATTTAACCAGTTAGATATTTGTTGGAAAATGGTATAAGAAACAGTTCAAAGTCCGTTTTTAAAAAACTGCATTAGCTCAGAATGTGTAGAAACATGCAGAAAGATTGTAACTTTTACACAATTATCTAACGAGTGCAGAAAAATAAATGTTATTTCTGCTTTTCAGTGTAAGTAGAAAAATGGAGCAGAAAGAAAAGGACTGTTTCGTTTTTGTTGCTTTAAACAGGTATTTTAAGTATGTTCAGTGACCTGACCAGCCTTTCACCTTAGCTGCTGGCTCTGGGTGGAGGCACTGCAACATGAGAACTGGACTGTAATTACTTATTATAGTCGAGCTTGGACGTCTTTTCTTTATCATCCGCGACTGAGTGCGTCGCCGATTATAAAGAAATGAAACACTGGTATTTATATATGGATTAGTGAATCCCATGTATTAAAAAGTAGTTACTGCCCTGGCAAGGGGATTGCAGTGCTTTACAACCCAAGGTTAGCGGTTCAATCCCATGGTTAGTTGGTTATTATGTTTTGTCCCGTGCTCTCAGGTTGAGCAGTCATGCATCTACCTCAGTTTAGTTAGCTATGCTCATTTAACAGGAGTTAAATTACATCATTAGTAGGGGCTTGCTGGCATCATGCGAATGACTGGTGGGATAAACAGAGCGCTAAAGGGGACCGGGTGTTACTGTGATTAAAGAGAAAAAAAGACTGATCTGTGGAATGAAGGGTGGGCAGTTTGAAGAGATACACAAGAAGAGAGAAAGGCAAAGGGGCGTGTGCCTTGGAGTAAGAGAGGAAGCACAGCAAGAGCAGGCATTCAGAGGACGGTAGGTAGTGGGAGGGATCATTCAATAGTAGGGAAGTAAGTACATGATTATCAACAGAGCTTACTAGACCCCGTCTAGACTCTACGAGATCGGCCTTACACAAAACCCCACCTTCTGGAACTGTAATCTACATGAGTGACTTAGCTCACATGCTATTCTATTGCCCCTCACTTCGTATCTACCCCTGGGATAAGATATTAGACTGTATTAAGTTTAGCTTCCAGAATACCCCCACCAGAGAATTTTCGTATATAAAATTCTAGGCTCCCTAGACCTACAAAAAAATAAATTAAAATGACTGCTGCTTACTAAACCTCATGCTTACACTAGCCTGCAATTTGATACTAAGCACATGGAAAAACTCCAAGGTGTCTCATTCATATGTGGCTCCATTGGCTTACCTTCCTGAGAGGTGCTGATAACATTGCACTCCAGACCTCTCCATGACGCTCTCCTTCTAGACCGATGTGGGACTTACTTGATGCCACCTCGTTCAATATAGAACACCCATGATTATATTATATTAGATGGATAAACTGCATTGTTCTGTTTCAACAATACCCGGATAGAAGCACAACGCTACTCCCATCCTACCTCCCCTACACACTGTTGACTTTTTGCTCCGCCGCTGTGTAAGACAAACAATGCGACTAATACCCCTCTTTCAACCACACATCACAAAATCAACAAGCAATACGAATATACTTTCCACCTTGTCCACGTCCACTGATTACAGACACCACTGGAAGTACTGACTAAATAAGCTGCCGGCATGTGCACAACCAAACAAACTACAATCTACCTAAGCTTGCTGATGAACGTCACTATGCTTGCATTAACTAGGAAAAGTATTGCTGCTTTGTATCACTGAATTGATGATTGCACAGCCTGCAACCCCCTCCCCTCTCGCTGTAACCCGATAACCTGGTGTATCTCTATGTAGGTATGTATTTCTTTTGCCACTGTACTGGTGTTCTTTATGTTTCTTTTTAACCTCTGAAAATGTAATAACGAATTTGAAATGTAAAAAAAAGTAGGGAAGTAGAGAGAACATTTGCTAGTTCCAAGCCAAGGTCACCTTTCCATGCAGGTCCTGTAGTTATTCGCAATATAAGGGTTGGGGGTGTCAGAACTGCATAGCTCCCACGCAGCCTCCTGTGCCCATAGCTCGCCATGCCTCTATTAGTCCAGTCTCTTAGCTCGCGCTCTACTCTTCTTCTGTCGTTGTATTCACTGGAGACGTGTCCCTGCCGGGAGCAGGGCTATAGTGATACTTCAATGAGGCTCTATTGGCGAGTTCTGCCAGAGGTTTAACACACACAAGTGCCTTATTCCGCGCCCACGCATTGTACACTGAGCGAGCCGCCCCCTCTCCTCCTCCTCTCCCCTCTATTTACATGTTGTAGATATCGGGCCATCTGGCTTCCTGTGCCGATAAATAATGGATCCGAGGTTTAACAACAGGAAAATTAGAATCTATGAAGGAGAAAGTCATCTCCGCGCTCCCAGCAACCCTCCGGCGCCCTGGCTGCGCGCGGTTTGGGCTGCCAGATGGTGGCAGGCGCGCGCGGATCTGTAAATACCGCAGTGACGTCACGGCGCACTATACCAAGCACCTCAGGCGGTAATAATTCGAAGCCAATGCATGCGGTGCAAGCTTCTTCCACTGACTGGGTGCAATCCTATCTCCCTTGCGCTTCCTTCACCCTCAGGTTTTAAAGGTAGCGCACACCTGAAAAACATGACTTATGTTTTTAATGAACTTAGTAATTAATGAGAACATGTATAAAGTACACCTTAAATATTGGGATGATTATTCCAAGATCGACCCCCACAACCCTAACTGGCGCCCACACCCCCACTGTGGCAGGCGAAGGTGCAGATGGAGTGAGTAGCAGAGCAAACCTCGCACCGAGCAGGACGGGTATAACAACGTGCTCAAATACAGGGCTGTAACTTAGCGCAAAGGGTGTTACAGCCCCGTCAGCGGTGCGCGCCGCTCAACAGCTGCCGGTGTACAGTTGTGGCCCGACCAGCGGTGCGGGCCGCACAAAAGACTTACAGCCCTGCTAGTTGTGGGTGCCGCACAACAGCTGCCAGTGTAAAGTTACAGCCCGGCCAGCGGTGTGCGCCGCTCAACAGCTGCCTGTGTACAATTACAAGACTAACAGCAGTGCGTGACGCACAACAACTGCCAGAAACAGCCTTGCCCGCAGCGCGCGCCGCACAACGGCTTCCCTTGTACAGTCACAGCCCCTGCCAGTGGTGCGTTCCAGGGAGAGCAGAAAGGTGCGGGGAGGTCTCGTGTTCCGAAGCATCACTTGGTGGCTTAAGGGGAGGGGGGTTGTCCGGGTGGGAGCGCGTTAAGCAGGAGTCCACTAGGACAGTGGTTCCCAAAATTTTGACTCCTGTGGACCCCCATTGCGTCACCACTGGAAGCAGAGGACCTCCAAGCAATTTGTAGGATTTAAATTTCAAACATTAAAACAGTAATTCAACAAAATAAACACACATGTGCACACAAAAGAAAAACTCTAATTACTAAGGATTTTAGGGGCATATTTACAAGCCCCATGCCCCATGGGAACGTCATTTATCGCGATGTTCCCGTGGTGATAGGGGCGTCGCCTTATTTACAAGGCAGTGTTGAGCCACTTACCGTGGCTTAACGCTGCCTTGCAAATAAGGCCTCCTTTCATGCAATGCTTAGGGTGAAAGAGGTGGGCAGTGGGTGTTGCGTTGGGCGTTGTACTGCAACACCCATTGTTTTTGACGCTGCCTCCTATTTACAAAGGCAGCGTAAATAGGAGGCTGCGCCAAAGTTAAAACCAGGTAACGCCTGGCCTTAACTTGGCGAAACGAGGGGAAATGCTTTATTTCTACTCGATTTTGCTTTTTCCATGTGTGCTGCCTTATGCAGTACACATGGAAAAAGCAAACCGCCTTGAATTGTTTATGTTCAGGAAGGTAACGCTTCCTGCACATAAACAATCTTCAAAAAAATTACATTTTGTAACTTCTATGTGTGCCCCATTAAGCAGAACATATAGAAGTGACAAAACAGCACTATGGTGCAAGGGTGCCTGCACTGGCGCTACCCTACTAAGGCCCCCATTAGGATGGCGGACGGACTTTGCCTGCCCGCCACCCTTGCGGAAAACTGGACCGCCCGCCTTAAGGGCGGGGGTCTCGACGATAGCATTAGGATGCGCCCGCCACAGTGGCGGGCGTAGACCTCATTTCTAACATTGTGGCGGGCGGTGCTCGCTGCACCGCCCGTCACAATGTCAGAAATGCATGCATGCATTTGCATACACGAAGCAGCAGGCACCGCGCGGTGCCTGCTTCTTTGTGTATGCAAATGTTGGTGGGTGCCACAGGTACCCCCGTGTGCACCCCCCACCCCTCCTTCACTCTGGGGGCCCGCAGGGGGCCCCCAGAGTGAAGACCAGCCTGGCGGGGGCAATCCGCCCGACATCCTAATGGGCCCCTAAGTGTAGGGCCAGCACAAGGGGAAATGCAGGGCTGCACCATATTCTTGTAAATATGGTGCAGCCCTGCATTTCAGAAGTGGCGGAGCGTGTCGTTAAGTCAAGGAGGCTAACACTTCTGTTGTAAACATCCCTCTTAATATTTTATATTGAAAGAATTTACAAAAAACAAAATAATGTAATTGGAAGATTGGTGCTGCATCCCAGTGAATAACTTTTAAATGGCTGGTTTTATTTTGCAGTACGAGGCTACTGCTCCTGCCAGGGCCAGACTGAAAACCAAAAGCAGCCCTAGAAAAAATGTTCAGACCAGTCCCCATACGGTGCATACCAAGTGTAGTGAGTGAGCCTGGCCACTACAGAGGGGGCTTTGGAAGGCTCTCTACCAAAAGTTTTTGGGAAACAAAGGTGCAGTCTACAACACATTCATCATTACATATTTAATTTTTTTAGCTTTTAAAGAAAAGTAAATGAAGACCTTCCTATGCACCAGGGTACGACAATCTGTATCTGGGAAGAAAAATAAGTTAGTGACAAAAGCAGTAACCCACTGACCTATGCACATAAAATAACTTTTTTTTCTAAATGCATGGTACACGTTCTTTGCAGTAGGCATATTAACCCTCTGTGCTACATTAGATAAGTTAAAGCTGCCACTGGACACAACTCTCTTCTCTCTCCAGCAGGTACATTAATCACTGGTTTTATTTTGACACTTTTATTGTTGCTCGAAAACTGCTAATTATACAAGAAACTTTGCAGTGTTTTTAAAACTGCTGCCTGCGGACCCCCTGGGAATGTGTCAAGGACCCCTGGGGGTCCGCGGACCACAGTTTGGGAAACACTGCACTAGGACAACTGCAAGTGAGTGAAACTAACTCAAGACTTTGAAGGGTTTGCTGATTATCACACACGCTTCAAGGCACTACCACTGTGGGGGCAGGTGGCTAGATCAAGAAAGTATTCGTCCAATTGGAAGATATAAAGGACTGCTGGATTCCTGTGCCAGGGACCAGAGTTACAACCTCAACACAAAAAACGTCACAATAGATATGACACTCTAGTTGAGGTTACAGTATCCAACCACAGGGCTATACTACTATTTGTTAACATGTGAAACCCCCACGAAGGTAAGAACCAAGGGGCTGGTTTTAGAGGCGCATGGACAGCGGATCGCCAAGTATGTGGCACAGAAACCGCCTTGAGGAAAACCCCACAATTTCCTTACAGCAACATGTATAGCTCTGCATTCCCGGCTGGACTCATTCGCTACACTAGTGGTGTAAACAACATTTTCCAGGGCTGCTTTTGACTCCCAAATCCCACACTGGCTAACTTTCATACAAACACATACACTGAACAATATCTGAGACCACTACACCAAAGTCTGGGGGGGCGAGGGGGGGGTTCCAGGTGAAGCGCTTAATCATCATTATGCATGTGTTCTTCCACAAAGGCCGCAACTTCCTGCCTTTATGACAGGCATGCGATTCACTCTGAAGACTCCTCAAGATCCCATCAGCAAGGTGTGAACAGAACTACCTACGAGGACAAGCCGCTCTCGGTTAGGGTTTAACAGCAGTCAGCCCCGACTGCCAGAAGTTCTAGGTGAGAGTTGGCTGAGTTTTGTATTCCTTCAGGAATGAGGCTTATGATTGTAAAGAGGGAGGAAACCTATAACCAGGGTCACTGGAAATATGGAATTGTGCAGCCGCGGCATTTTTAGCATAATAGATTTGCCACATTTGCCAAACAATTCATCACCTGTCGCATGATCCGCATATTTTAACAAAAATGTTGTTTGTAGCTCAAGCCGTTCAACATTTACAAAAAGTTCAGCAACATGTGTTGCCATGCAGTGAAAGATCGTTTGAAAAGGTTGACTGGTCACCTTTGTTGCTTATTGCTATTTTTGGGTGTTAAACTGGTACGAATGAGGTGCAACCCATTTCCAGACACAATTACCAAGTATAGCAATAATGAAGTACTATTATGCAGCATTATTTTTCTTTTCTTACAGCATAATTCCAGTGGCCCTGCCTATAACTGGAATACTTAGTACTGAATACAAAGGTAACATCTAGGGCGATGCTAATGTGAAAGATGTTTGTATGTGAGACAGATGTTCAAATTAGAAGTAGCCAAAGGATATAAAAGGCAAAGTGTGACAGTTCTGTTTGTGTGACTTGGTAAAGGTACAGCTTGTCAATGGTTGCTCTTCAATTTTGTGCTGTAATCGACATCTGTGAAGGGCAGTGATGTTTGTGGCGATGGGAGGTGGAAGAGGCAGGATTGTTTCTATACCCGGTCGCATTTTCTTACATGGACAATGCAGAGAGTGCATCAGTTGTAGACCTGTCGAGAGTGAAAGTAGGGGGGAGTCATGTTTCTGGAGGTGTTCTTGTGGTGTGAAGCAGTAGCCACATTGTGGAAGGCTGGGTCGGGTAAGCACCCGGGTTATGTCCAGGAGCTCAATGGAAACTGTTTAGCACATGACCAGTAGAGGGTGCCATAAAAATGTAAAATACCTCTACTAGTGTACCCATATCATGCCAAAGGCAGCTACAATGATGAGTCTGTTAAGGTACCAGTAAGGTGTCTGAATACATTCTGTGGTGTTGCTATGGAGTGGTTGTGCTTCAGGTTCGTTTTTTTTGAGGGACTTGTTGTATATCTTTGTGTTAAGGGTGTTGCTAGTCCTATCTAGGTTTGTATACTGCTTGTCTTGTGTGCTACCTATTTTTCTGGCTTCAACTAGAAGTAGAAAGCTCATACGGTTCCCTAAGGATGCTGGGAAGGGAGGCCGTCTGTTTTGTGCATTAAATGCATTGCCTGTCACCTGGACTGATATCCTCATTAAACACACATGTACAGCGCCCTCTTTCACCAGCCCTTATCCTGTGCCAGGAACCCCATCCTCTCCCAGAACTGGATGGTAACTCGCAACAAAGGGACAAGGATTCCCTGAGATCCATTATTCAGTTCTGAATTGATGCGAGCACCATGAATGACTGGGGCAAGAGGCAATCATGGGAACGAAAGAATTTGAGAAGAGCAGTGCTACCAGTTGGGCGCACAGAGGCGAGGGCATAATCGGGCTCCATGCCCCGACTCCTACCAAAGCTCCCCAGCTCTACAGAGCATTAGCATTGGCAAGGGAGGAGGACGCTTTAAGAAACAGAAGCTAAGAGTGGGGACACCTCCCATGGGCCATGACCAACCCTATTAAACCTACCTTACATTCAGACCGTCATGCACCTGCCAATGTTTGCACACGCGTCTACATGCTCACTGAGTCAGAGCAGGCTGGCCTCGTGTCAAAGGATTTACTGTTATCAATGGCAATAAAGCCAAAGCAACACACACGCTGGCACTATAAACGCTCATATACTTCCGGCTCACCGTCTTTCTTTCATTTCCATGCCATCTGTCATTCCTGCATCGAATGTACTCTGGTGGCTCGTGCGATGTTACTGACTGAACCTGGAGCCACCCAAACTTTCTATTCCTAGTTTGTCAGTTCCCCTCTTAGTGAAGGTCAGCCGTGTGATGCGCTATTGCGGCGCAATCTGTTCTTGAGCGAGGTGATGGTGGAGCGACCGATTGATCGAAGTCCGGATTTATCCAGCAGGCTTGGGTTACGAGCCATGAGGGAAATGGAGTCTTAGTGGAGGGAAGTGGAGGACAATGACAACGCACTGCGGACGCGTACACTTTCCTGGGTTTTACGGCCTGTTTGGAAGAGCCAGGAGCTGAAAATGCCCTGCTCATTAATAAGTTTATATTGACAGCCTGTCAGTATAAACTTACTAATGAGCAGAGCTACTGGAATTATGCGATTGTACGGCCGAGGCATTTTTCGAATAATTATGGTTCTGCGCAACTGTCACGCAATCCATCACCTGCTGCATAATATGCAGATTGTAACAAAAAAACGTTGTTTCTGGGTCAAACGGTTCAAAAATTACTAAAAACGCAGTAGACACGTGTTGCTGTGCAGTAAAAAGCCATTCACAAAAGTTGACTGGTCATATCTCTTGCTTAATTCTGTGTTTCAGTGTTAAACTGGTACTAATGAGGTGAACTCTGTGCCCAGGCAGTGTTAAAAAAGTGTAAAAATGGCAAAATAACGAAGTGATATTGCCAGAAAAGGTGCCGCATTAATCCGCAAAATTTGCCTTTACTTGCAACATAATTTCGTGAACCCTGCTGCAGTGCTGCATAATTCGACCCTCCACCTCCGCATAATTTCAGTGGCCCTGTGTGTGTTAGCAGAGCTGTGGCGCTTCACTCCGGACCATGTGATGCTGCGGTGTCTGCAGAAAGCAGACCTTGTTACACTAAGCGACAGATCGTGACTGCTACATGCTGTGTCTGACGTGCTCTGGATCACAGGTGCACTGAGCCCTGCGATTATTAGTTCTGAAAATTGGAGGCTTTCACCTTTAGGAAGATATAACAAGGTTTCCCAGCTTCGAAATCTCACACATTCTCACATTTCCCCCTCCTGCTCTCACAGCCAGCAGGCTCTCGAGTAGGGCACAAACTGTGCAGGTGTAGAGCTCATATATACCTCACACTTAAAGTGTTGGTCTTGCATCGGCCAATTGGCATCCTGCAGGGAGCATATGTATGTGTGAACTTCCACCGAATGCGTTTGGACCTCAAGCTGGGAATGGCACCAATGTTCTTCAGAACTCGTTTAAAGGCCTGCTTCGTGAACCCTAGAAATCCTGACTACGTCCCTCTATTCTCACACGTATGTATGAATGCAGTATTTCTGTAGCGTGAACCCAGCCAAAAAGGCAGAACACTGCAAAGTCAACAGTTGATAGTAGTAGATGTAGCTTGTTTGTAAACTATTAATGCATTTTAATGTACTATTCTTTCACGAGACGTGTCTTCAAACTGGTATAGAGTTGGGCTGGTCTTGATGGATAAGGGGATGTTTCAGATCCTGAGTGAATACATGAAAAAAACCCTGCCTTGTTTTGTTCTGTTTTTTACACTTCTTAGGCTGTGAGTCGCTGAGAACCATCAGAGCTGGCGAGGTTGTCCGCAAGATAAGCAGTGATGTTATTCATGAATACTTTGTAAATGAGGCAGCTCAGCTGGTATGGACGATGGTGCAGGCAGCAAGGGCATCCAATCTAGTTACATCAGGCTATGGGTAATGTAATCATATTTCTTGAGGCCTGGATCAGGCATGCTGGTTGTCTGCGATGTGCATATGTGATGCCTGTGTGGAGTCTGGGAGGCATCCCACATCAGAAAGGAGGCCTTCTGCATGGGTCACGTTCTCCCCAAGTCCACTCTTATCTGTTTGGGTCAATCCCTCTTTTCTGATCTGAAGACCAGCATACTTAGTCGGGTGTTAAAACTGAGGCAACTATTGGTGCATTTATTGTCATACTCATACACACTCTCGCAGTATTAACTTTTTAACTCCACCCACTGAAGAGCACCACCCTTTCATTAAAGCGGACTTTCCCTTAGCTCCAATACCCACTCCCAATATACACTCCTCTCCACCTCTCTGATTGCCCCCTTATCGTTCAGCACAAAGCCAACCTCTACAACAATCTTTGATATGACCAACCACATAAAACCCCAAACCTCCCACACACCCTCTTCTACCTTTGATCATAACGATCACTTGGAGAAACTGAACCCCATACTCTGAGATTAAATCTTTATCTTCCTCTAATCTTCTGCTCACAATGCTCGGAAGCCCCTCCTAGAAATCTCTCTCAGATCCTACCTCGTTCCTCATGAATACCCATAATCCTCCGACAGATCTCCTAATGAACACTCCACGACCAACAAAACTGACCTGATTGCAACCTCTGCGACATTGGCTACTTCTTTCACCCTAACTTATACCCATAGTTCACCCTACAAAGACACAAGCCACTACCACAGAGAGAAAGACGACTCTCCCACCTGAACCACCTCACCTATTTCTTTTAGCAGTCAAGTACATCTTAGCACACAATATTACATTCTCTTGACAGCCGCTCTACCACCCCTCCATCATTCAGACTCA
Organism: Lissotriton vulgaris; assembly: GCF_964263255.1. Classification (NCBI taxonomy): domain Eukaryota; kingdom Metazoa; phylum Chordata; class Amphibia; order Caudata; family Salamandridae; genus Lissotriton; species Lissotriton vulgaris. The sequence goes on along the minus strand of NC_141697.1, from coordinate 272,308,023 downwards.
GAAACGGGACAAACTTCCCACTACACACAGCTCCTCCTCAGCACCATGGTTTTCTAAACATTTTTTAGAGGAGCGAAGCATGCTCAGAACCACTGAACACTTACGGCAACAAACGTCTCAAAGGACTCCCTAGAAGCTTTTTTATGTAAGCACAGTGATTTTAAACACCATATCCTCCAAGCTAAAGCAGAATTCTTCAGAAGAGAAATCACGCTGGCCAAAAACAAACTCAAAACACCCTTTCACATTGTCAGGGAGTTTACCTCCCCTCGGCCTCTACTCAATCCCCTTAACAACAAATAAACTTGCGACAATCTCTAACTTTTTCTCTAGCAACATTTATAAAATTGAGCTATCGGTCCCAAAATCTTTACTCAAACTTCTTCCAGAAGCACTGCCATGCAAACCCAAAGAAACATAGTCCAATTTCAAACTGCTACCCAAACCTACACTAGAAAGCATGACCCAAGCTATCAAACCCTTGTCTCATTTTGCTGATGTCATCCCTGCAAAAACCATAAAAAATATGGCCATATCCCTAACCCTAGTCCTTATCCAAATAATCAACTCCTCCCAAAGCGAAGGTGCAGGGCCTGACTGCCTTCAAGCAGGCCAGATCAACCGCCAGTGCTTAATTTGTAAAAGAATAAGTGCTGGTGCCTGAGGTTCTGCTCAGAAGCACTCGGCTGGTGCAAATAGAGGTCAGCACTCAAAATACCAAGGCTGCTTAGTCTTGAATTGACATCATGTGTCATCCCTGAACAGACACCCCTTGCCCCTTTCTCTCACTCTTCAGGGTCCTGCCTTCTCCCTTTGTGACGGTTTTCAGTCTCTTTTTCTCCTTCTTTACCCTCTTTTCTTCGTGGGTAATGTCAGATGAAGAAAGATAAGTGCTGGTCCTCAAAAAATGAGTCCTGGTGGGTTCCACCGGCAACCACAGGTTCAAATTAAGCACTGATCAATCCACTAATCTCATCAACCTCTGCCCTATCGCAAATCTGCCTTTCCTAGTATACCCCCGGATATCTGCATGGATCCCCAGCTCAACAAGAAAAACAACCTCCTTGATGATCACCAATCCTGCTCTACTGCACCGAGACCTCCATGCTAAAAATAATCCAGGAGGCACTCCGCATAATAAATAATGGAGACTCCTGTCTTCTAGTTCTACTCAACTTAACCTCAGCATATGACACAGAAAATCATTCACCCTTTCTAATAATCCCAGAAGATGGCATGAATGGGTGTTACGGGTACTGTACTTAACTAGCTCGAATCTTACCTATCCAATCTCTCACAACAGGTCAAGATCTCAAACTCTCTCTTCAACCCTCTGCACCACGAATACCACAAGGACCAATCCTCTCGCCAACACTAGTCAATCTTTATATGGAACCCTTCTGCTCCCTTCTGAAAAAAAGCAACAACCTCATTTCATCTCAAGGTGGATGACACCTATCTATAGCTAAGACTCTCCTCTCCCAGAGATCTTATGTACCAGTTAAAATATCTTGTGCACCTCCAACTATGGATGTCGCACCACCTCCTGAAACAGAGCACCCGGGATGCAAAGTTCCTGCTGTTCTCTCCTCCACATTGCAACCAACCCACAAACTCCCGGAAGAGCCTCCTTATATCTTCTTGGCTGTACCCCTCTACTTGCAGACCAGGCTAAATCTCTAACCTTTACACTTGACACCAAACTGAATCTGCATGCCCATATCAATGCTATTGCAAAGAGCACCCAATTCCAAATCAAGCTTTTAAGACTATCAAACCATTAATCCCTGCCAATGACTTCAAAACCATGGTTCAATCGACAGTCCTTTCTAAACTGGGCACCTCTAAATTTACGGGCACTTGTAGTCTTCACCTTGCTCCACTGAAGACATCCCTCTGCTTTGCTACTCAACTGGTCTCTGGCAGAAGACCTTCTGGCCACTGGACTATCTCACAAATAAACTAACCATTTCAGGTGGCCCCCATTGCCTCACAAGTTCCAACTCACTGCATCTGGCAACTCCTACCTTAAAAAATGGTGAACTCTGAAGCAATCCTTCTCAGGTGCTGCCCACAAGATCTGGAACATCACCCCACCTGCCTTAAGGACAATCCCTCGTATCTCCATCAAAAAGGAACTGAAAATCCTACTCCTACAACATCTTCCAACCCAACATCTGTTCCTGAACTGCTAGCTTCTAATGGATGCATAATGACCACTATTAATCAGACTCTAAACTCGTATTATTCGCTAAAATTCCACTGTTATTCTGGTAATGTAATGTTCCAATTAATTTTGTAAAGCTCCTGAATAACCCCTTTGGGTCTGGTTTACGCTATATAAGACTGTAAATTACTAAATAAAATAATAGCTTTCAGTTTTATATTTTCTTTTATATTTCCGTCTGTATTTATCCATACTTCTGTTTTATTTGACTGGTGTTTATCCATACTTCTGCTTTTCAATGTGAAAATATGAACTTGGCCCTAGTGTTTTTTACCAAATTATTTTACTGAAAGATGCATAGAATTGCTTCGACGTCTGTATGGCATTAGCACACTAAGTTGTCATGTGCAATAAAAAAAATACACTTCAGTACTAGCCTTCTGCACTGTCACACATCTGGAGCGACTAAAGCTTCATTTGGAAATCTTATTCACTATACGCCCCTGTGTTATAATGCATTTTTATCGTTAGTGCACACTGGAAAGTGTACCGAGGCATAGATATAAAGAGGTGTCCCCCAAAACAATCAAACTGACGAGGTTTGCAAGCTGGATTGAAACTTGGATTTTTTTTTAGACCAGGTCTCCAACTTGGACACTCAACAACATCTTTCCTCTGAGAACTACTGATGCTAATCCACAGCCTTCCTATTTAATACCAGTAGGAAACTTTGTACATTCACAAAATGATGGTACGGTAAATGAAACTGCTATTTGTTTTGTAAAGAAAATATGCGTCTCTGAGGATCAAGTTTATCTCCATGCAAGTTCTATGGAAAAAAATAAACGATCCAGAAAAAAAATGCCTGAACAGAATAATATCGAATTTGGCAGAATGCGAAAATATTCATCCAGAAAGTGGGCTTTGTGGTTTAAGCCAGTTCAGTCATTTTATAGAAATTATGGTTTGAAAAATAGCATACCTGTTGTAACCGGTCTCCCCCAGGGAAAACCAAAAAAAGCATTCCGATTGGCTGGTACCATGGATCTCTGGCAGGACCGAGTAATTTGATTGGTAACTGCACCATGAAGAAAAATCTTATGGCTGCCATTACAGGAATTGAGGACTCTGGAGAGGGGACAGGGATTGGAACCCGGAGCGTACCTGTGCAGACTCTCCTAACTTCCCACAAAACCGTAACAAAGGCGTGTAAAGCAGACGCCCATGTCTTGTGGAGGATGCAAACCCTGAGCATCAGCTTGCAGAGGGAACACACCTACTGAAACCCTTTCTGTGTTGGGGTTTCAGTCGCCTTCTCTTTCGCAGGAGACTATTTGAGTGAAGCTAATATTGTGACATGTTGGCACCGTGTGTTTTGGCAATTTTGTGACTGCTATTGTTTGAACCAGTGAATTTGTTGAGAAAAACCCAATAAATCACTAAACTGCATTGTTGTATGATGAATCGTAATTGAAAGGAGCAGAGTGTACAAAGTAAAACAGTGCCCCTTGGCATGTGCTAATGACACTCCAAAAGGTCATTTCACGGTTTCCATGGTCGAGAGCTTCTCACCTCTGAACACATGACCTGGCTCTCCTTGCTGCTCTTCGGTGTTTGAGTTAGGCCATGATTAACGAATGGTCTGTGCAACTGAGTTACACTGGCCTATTCCAACGCGTGGGTAGAGCATAATATGTGCCAGTGTTGCAGGTGGTGGACCCTGGCACCCACTTTTGTGGAGCAGGCCTTATTGTTCATCATTCGAGTTTCACCCAAAACAACGGAGAGATAACAAGTCAAAAGAGGGAGAAGAGTAATATACAACAAGCATTGGTAAAGCCAATAGATCGTTCTCTGGCTATTATAATTTTCACTTTGTTAATTCTAGTCTTTCTTGCCATGGTGTCTGCAAACCTTTATTGCTGGGAAGCTGCCAGACACTGGTCAATCCCACAAAATGACTAAAAGCAAAAATATTTTTTTAGTCTTGAAAAGCACATGCTGCCATAGTTGTCCCTGGAACAAAAGGGAACGGCTTTGTGTGTTGGCGCTGCCCCATGTGAAAGAACAGAATGCTGTTGATCTCAGTGAAGATAGCCAGCTGACTCATCGACCCATGCTGTGTGCTGCAGTGGACTGAACAAATGTGAGTGATAACAGATCAATAGATGAAGAGGGTTGGCTGATCACCTGTATAATTAAGTATAATATACATATCATTTTGTTAAAATGAAAAGGTCTTGACTAATGCCAAACCTAAAAAACAGGAAACCAGGGATGAAAAAGAACATACAAGAGTGGGATATATACACAGGATGTGCAGGGTGGTGGAAGAACGAGACGCGAGGTGAATTAAAAGTAGACTGCCTTGGCATGCCGCTTCCCTGGCATCAGGCAGCACAGCGGCGGGTCCCACGACATACACTCCAATCCAAACAATCAAAAGTCCTTCAAAGGGATTCCATGTGAAAGAGGCAGGGGTTCATGCACACTTCTAGGAGGTAACCATCGGTGGTATTCTCATTAAATTGCTCTCGGTGGTACAGCCAGTGGCAGCTGTTCCGCTAAGGCAGAGGAACATTGCCCCACTGCTTTTTAGCAGTGAAATAAAGAGAAAATAAAATGATAATAACTCATGTTATTATCATTTTATTTATTTCTACTTCCGCAGTTTTGCTTGAGGGGGTGGGGGCACGGTAGTTGTAGCACCCTCCTAAGTGCAAAATGACTGCTTGGCCAGCCCTCTTGGGCCTCCCAAATCAGTCTTGCGCACTTTGCATGTACTCCATGCAGGCTGCATTGCAGCCTCAATGGAGAACATACCCAGGCTCCCAGTCAGCGTTTGAGCGCCGAAACACGGCACATAGACCAATCACAACACTGCAAAGGCAGCGTTGTGATTGGCTGACAGGAAGCCTGGGTGCCCTTCCTGTTGTTCAGGTACAAAAGGGGGTGGTGATGGACGGAGCATCTGAATCAATCAAACACTCACACCCAGTCAAAAGATCTGGGTTTAATCCATCACAGTTCTTTAGCCCACTCTGCCACCCCAGTTCAGACATGGCTATATGCAAATCAGTCTGACCCTGTGCCTCATGGGAACAGTCGAGCCCGAACTGCCAAGCCATGTCTTCCCTGGCCCGTAAACAAGCTTCCGAGGACCGGTTTCTGGCATTCCAGCCGCATTCAGCCCGGCTTGCTTGAATCCGACCTTGAGGTTACCGAAAATAACTTTCTAAAACAAGTACTAAGGGTGCCAAGGGGAACGGCAAATTTCTCAGTTCATGAAGAACTAGGCATGCCCTTTTTAAGCGACAGAATAGCTGCTAATCCCTTGCTGTGCTGGCTAAATAGCTGGCTGAACACAGATATACCCCTCACCAAAAACATCCTACATGAAGCATTATCGTGGGATGGGAGGTATAAGATCCCCTGGATAAAATATGTTAGAAATTGTCTTCTTGAATTGGGACGGCTGGACCTCTTCCTAGCTCCAGAGTCAATAACTAAACAGGATGTAACCTATGTGAAGAACACCTTTATGTCAACTAGGTACCTAGCTAGGGAGGAGAGAGAGCTTAAGAAAGACAGTGTGAGGATGCATGTCTTGACAAAATCCTGTTTACAAATGGAACCCATTTTTATTTTTTGCCCATGTCTGGTTATGAACGCTTCTTGCTGACAAGGTTTCGCTTTGATTTGTTTCACCTACTGCTAGTTGTACCAAGTGGGGCCCATAGAGGTCAAGTGTTTGCAGCTTGCGGCTGCGACAGTAAGTCTCCGCAAGATCTGGCACACTTTATATTCATTTGCTCTTATTATATAGTACCCCGTAAATTGTTTTTAAAACCTCTTCTGAAACAGCTGAATTTTGCACAAATCAGACCTGCGCTTTATTACCTCCAATGCTTAATTGTGACTGCACTAGGTTTGTATGTAGCTTCTTAAAATTAGCAATCAAGTTTAGAAAAAGTATGGAAGGTTAAATAATTATGCTACTGACAGTTATATCTTTATCTAATTGTATATTTATATTTTTTTTAACTAGATATTCCGCTTGTGTCCTTCTCTTTCTGGAAATGCCTTTTTTAAAATTTATTTATTCATTTTTTAAAATGTTATCTGTGTCAATTGTTTATGCTTTAAATCGTACTTTTATGATTGTTAAATGCAAACAATCGAATAAAGATATTTGACTTGATTTGACTTGACAGTGGCAAACTGAGCAAGGGACTCACGTCTGAGCATACCCTGCCACACCGGTCCTCGGAAGCTTGTTTCCGGTCCAGGGAGGGCATGGCTTCGCAGTTCGGGCTGGACTGTTCCCATGAGGCACAGGGTCAGACTGATTTGCAGATGGCCATGTCTGAACTGGGGTGGTGTGGAGCGCAAAAAAACGATGGATTTAGTCTCAGATCTCTGTACTGGGGTAAATGTATGACATTGTTCTGCATTCTGTCCATCAACTGTGGTTTTTGCTCCTGTTCAGGTCAGCGAGGGAGGACTATGGAGCCGAGACGCAGTGAGAAAGTACTTTATTTCATTTTTTGCTGCCCACTTCCCCCGCGTACAATGCCCCTGCCCCCCTACCTCAGATTCGTGCTGGCTCCCGCAGGAGTCACCAGATTGAAAGTTTAATTCTCCTTGTCTTGATCACACCTTTGCGTCTCCCCACGTGCCCCAACACCTTCAAATATAACATGTTTGCGGAGCACAGAATGTAAATAAAGGGAAAAAATCCATCTGTGGCGTCACAGCTTGGGGTGGTGAGCAACCCAATGTCCAGTTGATCTGAAAGCCGAGAAATTCCTTGCAGAATAGGAGTTCAGCATGTTTTTCATTCCCCATATATCCATCTGCGCCTGCCTTCTGAGCTCCAGATGTGTTTGCCGACTCATATATGGTGCTATACTAGTGACTGGTGTAGAAACACTCCGCTCCTATAAGGAGGTCTGAAATATGCATGTTCACACCCCCCTTCTCCCCAAGATACTGAGACTTATGGACCAGGAGAATAGATTCATGCCCACCATATATCAATGTAGACAAGTGTGTCTAGGGTGCACCCACACACACCACACTGCTACAAAGCATGCAGAAGTCATCTGACCTTGGCAGCCTCTGGTAGCTCTCTATTATTGGACCTTACGTTCAGCCATCTTTGTTGGTGTCAAGAAGGAAGACGAGGATGACCCAGATAACGAACATCAAAGCAAAATAGGATGATGAGAACAGTGTGAGGAGCGCCTGCAATTTACTAACACTTTATCGTTCCAGTGCAGAAGATCATTGTGGTAGGGCACTTCAGCCTCAGGTAAAGCAGATTCTGAAGGATTAGCAGCCAGCCTGCGCAGCGGTACCATCTCATTCTTAGAGAGATGGAGATGTCTCCATGCTCAAGTAGGCTACAACAGTCCTTAGAGGAGAGGTAGAGTACTTCCAACTGATTTCCTGGTTTAAAGATAAGCCATTGGTGGAAAAGCCAGTAGGTCTGGGGTTAATATGATAATGCATGCAGTTTTAACACATTAGAGCGAGACATACAGGATGGAGATATCAGGATAGGCAGAAAGGTATACAGATGTAAAGTGAGCTCTCAATCATACAGTGCAATACAAGCATCCGAGCGGAGGCCGAAGGATATCCCAAACAGCCAAAAGCACAAAGTGAGAGATGAATACTTCACTGTGCGAAGCCAAGACGTGTCTGAGAGTTTCAAGCCAAGGGTTGAAAGAGGCTGGTTAAATATTGACATTGGTGGAAAGGGGAGACACAAAGTCCACTCTACGCTTATTGTAAGCCTATATAACAGTTGTGCTGTCAAAACCCACACCTAATGTATTTTGGTGTGCAAAAGTAGTGGTAAAACTAGCAGAATATTGGTGGTGTTGCTGCCTCTTCATTTTTCACTGGTGGGCGAACATCATGGCCTTTGGGTCTAGTTCTGGAAGCTACCCTACAACTTAGTGTCCATTTCTGAAGTCACCATCGGGAGTTATTGGTTCTAATGTGGGGTGCCTCCTCTAGAGTATTACATTCAATTCTGGAGGCAACATCTTCAGTATTGAATCCAGTAGTGGAGGGGTATCTGTCAGATGTGTACAGATGTGGAAAATCTCAAGTCCAGGACGCAGTCCGGAGACAGTGATCCAAACTGATTTGCAGCAAAGATTGCTTGAGGAAGTTCACAACTGGATTGCCCCCAGAAAAGGTGGAAGGAAATTATGATTCAGGCATTCACCCTTCTCTGAATTGGATACAGCTCAGGGCTCCAGCCAGTTTCCTTAAAGAAAGTTGCTTCTGACAGTCTCAAAAGAGCACCTTCCCATCCTCAGGCTCCTGCCAAAGTCACCTCAAAGCCAGCACTGCCAGAGGTTCCCTTATCCAGCACTTACTGTTTCTTTGGATTCTTCTATTGGTTTCTTGTTTCTTCAATACTTGCAGCGCATGCACTCTGTTTTACTGCGTCTGAAAAACATGATGTATGCCTCAGTTACTTGTCCGTCTGCATTACAACACAGTGAGAACATGCACATCAGCTGGAGGCAGATTGAGCCAACACCACTATGGGTGCTGTTGGAATTTGCATAAGTGACATGAAGGTCGAGGCAGCCATTTCATGAACTTTGTCTCAGATATTCGTGCTGCCGAAAGCACATGAATTTCAAAGAATTCTTGGGGAAGGAGGAGTGAGGAGCAGAAGTGAAGGCCCAGGGCGGGCGATTGGCTTGGAAATAGTTGGTTTAGTCTCATGTCGTGGTAATACAGCTGATGTTTAAAGATGAACTTAAGGTGACAGTGTAGGAAACTATTTGGGATCCCTAATATTGCTGGTTCATCAGAAATTGTGTCACAAACGAGGACCAAGCATAATAAGACAGAACAGTAGTTTTTTTTTGATTTAACATTTTTATTGACAAAACAAAAAGAAAAGCAGAGTCATTATCCAGTAAAGAATCAATACAATACAGAATCAGATTTGAATGGCATTACAGAAAGAAAATCACATTAAAGATCATTACACCGTCTAGTCAAGCCTTATCCATAGCCATATCCACAGTGGGGGAGGTACAGATCTCACCTTTATACGCATTCCAGTGACCCCACTTTTTGTCCCATTTCTTGGGGCATCCCCTGATCTTAAATACAGATTTTTCAGCTAGCATGCATCTATCCATTTCCGCCACCCAACCCACCAGGAGAGGCCTCTAGGGGGCACCCCATTGCATTGCCACTGCATGTTTCACCAACAGGAAACCCAAGGCCACCCATTGAAGCTTCACCTCCGTGAGGTCTGTGGCACCCCACACGTTAAGAGTCCCCTCTTTAGGGGAAAGAGGAATGGGCTTCCCTACCGCTTCTGCCATTTTTCGAGCCACCCTGTCCCAAAATTGCTGGATTACTGGACATTCCCACAGAACATGGTAAAAAGATCCAGGGAGGCCGCACCCTCTGAGACACTTTTCATCAGGGCGCCTACCCAGTTTGGCCAGGAGAGGAACGGACATATAGGCTCTGTGTAGGATTTTCAATTTGATCAACCTGAAGCGGTGATTTATCGCTGTTTCCCTGGGGGACATCAGCGCCGATCTCCATTCGTCATCCTCCAGGCCTCCCACATCCACCTGCCACTTGTCTCGTAGGGACTGGAAGGAGTCGGGCATATTGTTGCATAATTTGCGGTATGTGCAAGAGATTGCCTTTGTCAGGAGAGGTTCCGATAGTAACCTATCCTCAAGAGGTGAGGCCTCCGGAAGGGAGGAAAGGTCGGATACATTTGTAGTGATAGCATGTGTAATTTGGAGGTACCGGAAGGCCTCGGTCCGGGCAAGAGAGTGGCGCTGTTGGAGCTCGGTGAAAGTCAATAGTTTCCCTTTGTGGATCAAGTTGCCCAGGGTGGAGATGCCGATCATGTCCCATCTATCAAATCCCTTATGATGGCAAAGGGAACCTAGTTTTTGTGAGGCCCAGAGCGGGGTAGCTTTAGTAAACACTTCGGACCATCCCAAGCTCCTGGTGGCTCGGTGCCAAATAGCAAGTTCGGGGGAATTTACCATATAGGGCGCCCAGGTACCCCTCCCGTCCTGTCTGGTAGCGTTCTAAATGAAAGGCCGGGTTTGTAGGTGACCCCTGAATCCAGGAGTTGGTAGCTACCAACTGGGAGGCCTAATAGTAGAGGCGCATGTTTGGCAGGCAATACCCCCATCGTACCAACCCTGAGCAAGTTTGTTCAGGGCAATTTGAGGCGCCTTTCCATCCCATAGGAGGAGCCGTAGGTCACCCTCTAATGCTCGGAAGTAGGAGTCAGCAATTGGGAAATGGACAATTTCGAAGGACATATAAAAAACGCGGGAGTGCTAACATTTTTAAAAGAGCCGCTTAGCCAGGGAGGGATAAGGGCAGCGCACGCCAGTGAGATACATCGCTATGGAGCCTCTGTAATGGGTTTTTAGGTTGTGATCGTAGAAGATTTGGGGATCCGGAGTAGCAAAAATGCCCAAATATTTAAATCCGTCCCTGGCCACGGCAATTGAGAACCCTCTCGGAAGAGCGGGTGGAGGACCATGAAGACAATATAAAACCGATTTGGACCAATTGATTGAGAAACCAGAATATTTTCCAAAATGTGTAATGACATGTAACAGACTGTTAATGGAAGATTTGGGAGAGGAAACAAACAAGAATATCATCTGCATATAGGGATATTTTATCAATCGTATCAGCATTCCACCGCAGCCCTTTGATGGAAACATCAGTTCGGATCCAATGGGCTAAGGGTTTTAAGGTGAGTGCAAACAGGAGGGGGGAGAGGGGACACCCCTGTCTGGTCCCTCTATGCAGTTGGAATTGTCTGGAGGTGTGGGCGTTGACTCGTACCTGGCCCAACAAAATCAGTGTATAGCAATCGGACCCATTAAATGAAAACAGGGCCAAATCCACAACGTCTCAGGACCTCAAAAAGGTAAGACCACTCTATGGAATCGAATGCCAGGGTGGCATCAGGGGAGAGAATTGCAGCATCCCCTTGTATGTAGGGCTGTCTACCCAAGACGTTGTGTAGTCTACGGAGGTTTAAGGCCGTGTTACGGCCCGGAAGGAAACCCGATTGGTCGTCATGCACCAGGGAGGGTAGCCAGGAGTTTGGCCAAAATCTTGACCTCAGCATTTATGAGAGAAATCGGCCTATAAGAGCCGCAGTCAGTGGATGATTTGTTAGGTTTATGGATGACTGCTATTGAGGCCAGGCGCTGGTCAAGCGGCAGACTGCCGCGATCAAGACTTTCCTCAAACATAGCCTTCAAGTGAGGCATCACCTCCGGAGCCATCCCCTTGAGGAACTCAATGGGGCACCATTAGGCCCCATAGCCTTCCCCGAGTTAATTGCATACAGAGCATTCATAAGCTCCTCAGTTGTGAGATCAGCGTCCAATTCGTCCCTATCCGAGTCGGAGAGAGTGGGTAACTGCATTTCCTCCAGGAGTGGGGATTCGTCTGCTGAGTAGTATGCCCTAGAGGAGTAGACATCTTCCAGGTGATCTGCAAAGGCCTCAGCTATAGCTAGTGGGTCGGTGATACGTGAGGCAGCAGGACGGATCAGCAGCGGAACCCATCTAGAGCCCTGTTCGCGGCGTTCTAGCCAAGCAAGCATTTTACCTGCCCTGTCCCCCAGCTCATAGACCAGGTGGCGAGTTTTCAACAATAGGGCTTGAGCCTTTTCTAAGGCCATCATCTTGTATTCGCGTTGTTTAAGTCTCATCGGATGGGTTAGTATTAAAGGTCTGACTCCAGGCATAGCAACTCGGTTTCAGTCTGAAGCAGTAGCTCAGACTGCTTAAGTTGGTATCCAGACTTAAGAGCTAGCGCTCTTCCCTTAATAACGGCTTTGTACGATTCCCAAATCGTGACGGTTGACTGGACCGGACCAAGGTTCTCGGCAAAGTAATACTCGGTATGTTCAAGCAGGCTATCTCTGATGTCAGGGATTTTCAGGAGCCATGGATTGATGACTATGGGTCCCCTAGTCACCTGCCGATGGTAGGTAAGTTCGACAGTGAGCGGAGAATGATCCGAGATACCTCGGGGAAGTCCCTTTGGGTTGCGAAAGAAACCCACATCCGTTGTGTGGCAAAAAATGTAATCAATGCGGGACATAGTATTGTGAGCGTTGGAATAATGTGTGAAGTAAAAGGTGTCGGGATGAGGCGTCCGCCAGAGGTCCTCCAAACCCATCGCCTGCGTAAAGTCTAGAAGGTTCGAACCCCGCCCATGGGAAGTACGCAGGGGATGCCCATCTATAGCGTCGTTCATCATCATGTTGAAGTCACCCCCAATTACCAGTGTACCCTGGGGGAGGTCTAAGAGCAGTCGTTCTAGGGTCGTCAATGCATCCTTGCTCAGTGCTGGTGGGATGTAGGCCGAGACAACGTTTAGGTGCCGTCCCTCCCATGTGGTCTCGGCCACCGCAAAGCGGCCTAGGGGGTCCGCCCACGTCTTAGTACAGGTAAGTGGAAGATTTTTCTTGACAAGAATGCCAGTGCCTCGAGAGCCAGTGGTGAAACCGGCGTGTACCAATAGATTGTACCCCCCCCCCCCTTATAGCTGACCAGCACGTGGAAATTTGGCTGACTAGTTCCCTTGATCTAATAATACCGAAAAAGAAAAGGCCTACCAGGGAAAGAAGAACTGGTTCCGCTCCCTGGTACACTCCTGAACTTAGGTGTCTGAGAACAATCTGTAAAAGATTGGAACGGGCATGGAGGAGAGAGTGGAATGAAGAGAGCCGGCAAGACTATAAGGTAGCCATGAGGAAATACAAAGTTGCTTCGAAGGACGCGAAAATTAGCTACTTCAGTGACAGGATTGATAGGGCGAGTAACTCCTCAGGGGAATCCTTTAAAATCTTTAAGGATCTTCTGAAGGCTCCGGTCCCTCCAGTCGTGCATGGTAACCCTCAGGAAAAATGTGAGGAGTTGGCAGACTTCTTCCACTCTTAAATAGTGAAGATCTTGTCCTTTTTGCCGGTGACGTCACAGATTTTGGAGGTGGGTTTTGGCCCAGTAACATGCCCTTTTGAGCTGTCCTCCTTTGGCCCTTTTACGGAGGCAGAGGTTGTAAAAGTCCTGAAAGTAATGAAGAGTGGGTCGCCTAGTGACCCGGTGCCTATGAAATGGCTCAAACAAGTGGCCAACATTCTTTCCACCCCGCTTTCGGACCTTATCAATCTTTCCCTCTCTCAGGGTACGGTGCCCCAGAGTTGGAAAAAAGCAGTTGTTAAAGCACTGCTGAAAAAACCGGGCTTGGATCCTTCCAATTTGGCCAATTTTAGGCCCATTTCACTTTTGCCCGGGTTTTCTAAAATTGCAGAAAAATTGGTTAATCGCCAGCTCTCACACCATCTTGAATTCCATCGTTTGTTGGGAGACTCCCAGACTGGCTTTAGCCCTGGTCAGGGGATGGATGGACACGGCCTTATTGGCAGTGGTGGAGGAAGCAAGGAGCATTCTTGATTCAGGGGGGTCAGTGGCAGTGATCCTCCTGGACTTGAGTGCTGCCTTCGACACCGTTAGTCATCAGGTGCTCCTCCAACGTCTGTCAGAGGTGGGCATTACGGGAATGGCCCTGAAGTGGCTTGAGTCCTTCCTCTCAGACCGTTTTTATCAAGTCTGGGAAGGGGCAGAGCAGTCGACCTCGTTCCCTCTTCAATGTGGAGTCCCCCAGGGCTCATCTTTGAGCCCTACTTGATTTAATGTTTATAGTGGTCTCCCCTTCAGGTGTGAAGATCATCAGCTACGCTGATGATACTCAGCTGGTAGTAGGTCTGACCCAGCTGGCGGAACGACCTGAGGTTCTCCACGACTGTCTTGCCAATGTACATCGGTGGATGTCCCACTCTGCTTTGAAGCTCAATGGAGAAAAAACTGAGCTGATGTTGCTTGGTAAATCCAGGCCTTCACTCATAGCTAGTTGTTGGCCCCGGTCCTTGGGCGTTCCACCATCTCCTAAGAAGGAGATCAAGAGCTTAGGAGTATGGTTGGAAGAAGATCTGTCCTTCAGGACACACACCAGGAAGACAGCGGGGATATGTTTTGGCCTGCTGCGGTCAGCTCGCAAGGTGTTACCGTTGCTCCCTGATTCATCAAGGAAACTTCTGATCCGTGGTCTTGTTTTGTCTAGACTCGATTATGGGAACGCGTTGTTCCTCGGTGCCCCGGAGTCGACTTTTAAGACCCTCCAACAGGTTCAGAATGCAGCCGCTAGACTGCTGATGATGGTCCCTAGGAGACAATCAGCTGCTCCGGCCCTGAAAACTCTTCACTGGCTCCCTGTTAAGGAGCGGGTGAAATTCAAATCCTTATGCACTGCACACAAAATCCTGCATGGGAGGGGCCCCTCCATTTTGATTAATATGGCACGTCCATATAAGTTCACACGGGCTCTTCGCTCTGACCAAAAACACCTGCTTCAGTCAGCCAGAGTTAAAAGAGCTCGTTCGGGCGGCCGGCGTTTCTCGGTGCAAGTAGCGGCACTGTGGAACTCCCTGCCCCTTAAGATACGCTCAGAGCCTAACATCCTGCACTTTAGGAAACTCCTCAAGACCCATCTGTTTCCGGTGTAGTGGCTGAGTTTGAGTCTTTTTCCTTCGCTGTGTCCAGCGCCGGGATGCCCCTGGGTAACTGAGCGCGTTATAAATTTCACAATAATAATAATAAGATGGAGTGCCCGACAAGTGTTGCCCATCAGGTGTGTCTCCTGGAGCAATACCAAATCAGGAGCGTGACGTTTGAGATACTGCAGCATCACTCCTCTCTTTATTTTGCTTCCAAGACCATTAACATTCCACGTCATGAGGGTGAGTGCCCTAGTGTGTGATTGTGTCATGGTGGTTTATATGCTAAAAGATGGCCAGAGGGCCCACCAGGAGGGGCTATAAATAACTCCATGGCCATCAATATGAGTATGATTGCAGTCAGGGGCTGAGCCAGATGGGAACAAGGACAAGCATCCCTAAAAAGGAAGGTGGCAACAGAGGCCGGACGGTGACGTCCATTATGCCCAAAATAGAGGAGGACTCTGCAAACTCTACAAACAACCAAAGAAAATAAAAAGCACCATTGGAGATAGGATGATATACTGCGATAGGATCTGTGAACCAAAACACAAACAAACAACCCCAAACTCGGTATCTCCCCCCACCCTGCAGCTTCCCCCCACCCTGCTTCCCTGCCCGCGGACCTGAAACTATCCACACCCCAACTCGGCAGAGTGCCTGTCGCCCTCCCAACCATAAACGGGGTACCTGGTGAGACAATGATGCCTCTCGCCTGAGAATGGAGGAATCATTTTGGGGCGATGAAATGTAGGAGCCAAAAACACATTAGTGTGCACGTCAACATAATACCAAGAGCGTACCAGTGCAGAGGCGACCCAGAGCCCTAGGAGACTGAGAAATGAAGGGGAGGAAGGGGGAGAGGGGGGTGGGGGGGGGGGGGTGGGGAGGGGGAGGACAGGATCAAGGAATAAAACAAGGCCTAGGTTACCCCTTGTCTCTCAATTCAAAGATCACACACCGGCGGTGGGTTTTTACCACCTCCCTTAGCTCCCAAGAGAGTTTATTTAGTTGTTTCTGCGTGGAGTTCTTGGTTCCCCTAATAGAAGCCATCAGAGATGCAAACAGGTGGCCCTATTTCGGGCTCGTATCCGCCGTCAAGGGGCAGCACCCACCTAGGAAACACGCGGTCGAAGACTGAACAATTCCGACCCTCCGGCCACCACAGATAGAAGAGATGTCAATGAGACCACAAGTAGTAAAAAGGCAGCCGAGTTCAAGGGACGGTGTCACTCAGAGGGACAAGGAGGCCTTTACCCAGTGCAAGGTTGTCGATTACACTCCTCCCCTCTGCCTCGCCGGGAATGTTGAGTCAGGCCTCAGTCACTTGTGAACCCCGGTAGGGCCTATGGGGTCTCGCAGGTCAAGACAGACAAGGCGTCAGTAGGAACAAGACTCACAATGAAGCCACGATGTGTGCCCCTGCAGGAATTGAAGCACAATAGGCCACACGTATCTCAGAGCAGCTGCGTAGTGGGCCTCGTAGCTCTCTACCTTCAAATACGCTGAAGGAAGGCCACTTATGGAGGCTAGCGGTGTGGGCTGTGTCTTGATCAGGCCATCAATTCGGGGACGGCAGGGGCCGGTGGTGTCCAGTTGCGCTGCGGTCACGCGGGCCTCTGCTGTGGGAGCTGCTGGGGTGGACTCAGGGGGGGTTGTGGTCTGCCTCTGTACCGCCCGCGTCTCAGGCACCTTTCAAAGCCGAGCGTATTTATGGGCCTGAAGGGGAGTCATCCGAAACCTCAGGGAGAAAAGGCGGAGCTTCAGGGGTGGACTTCGAGCGGCCGACACATAGGCCGCGAAGCCGGGGCGCAGCGTAGAATCCAGGCTGAGGTCCGGTGGGGGCCCGCTTCGACCCTCTCGTCGCGGCCCCGTATACCTCTCAGGATGGTGCTGCTTCGCCCCGAGGGTAGGAGAGGGTGTCCAATCCCCTCCGGTGGCCTCCGGAGGGCAAGCCCCGATCGCGGCTAGCAAGGAGGTCTCCCAGAGCTGCCAGGTCTTAGAGCCAATGCTGAGCTCAGGCCGCCATCTTGCCGGAGCTGCCTGAGGGAGGCTATTCTCCAGTCTTTACTGTTGCCTCAGTGCTGGAATAAGGGTCAATCAGGAGGCGTAGTGGTGCACACCGGGCTTCGTCACCAAGCCTCCCTCCCACCGGGGAGTCTTGCGCCCAGAGACGGATCTAGGTAACGGATATTCAGGCGAAGGCCGGGGAGCCGCGCTAACAGGCGACCATTCCCTTTGGCTGCTGGCCACGCCCCCCCCCAGAACAGTAGGTTTTTAAGTCTCGTCTACCAAAAGCTTTATAAGTCTGTAAGCAGACCGGTTCTTTCCAGTACACTTAGGGCCTAATTAGGAGTTCGGCGGAGCACAGGACTGCCAAACACATGGTGGCAGGCTGACTACCGCAGCCCTGCAGGACCACCCGCAGTATAGTACAGACTGCAGAGGTTGGACCACCACAGGATTGCTGCGACCACCCGGGATCCAGGATCCTGCGGCTTTCTCGCAGAAAGTCAGAGGCAGAAATATGCTGGCAGTGCTGCAGCTGCACTGCCAAGCATATTTCGAGTTGCCTCACCACCACCCTTTTCATGGCCTCAGGGCCCAGGGAGTGCATGTGGGGGGGCACATGTAGTCCCCCGCCACTGTATTTGCCCCCCACTTCCTGCAGAGTGTGGCATGTATGCCATACCATGCAGGACTGTGCAGTCGGCGGTCTGACTGTGGCAGTCTGCATTATAGACTATTCTGTGAGCTTTGCTGACCGCTGCAGTCAGACCACCGCTAAACATGGATTTAACTCCTGATCTGACGGGCATCCGCACCACAGGTTTGGTGGTCCTACAGCAGATGGTGGAGGACCGTAGCTACTGTACGATCGCCAAACTATTAATCAGCCCCCTATTGTGGGCTTTCGGTCAGCTGTTGCCCTTGATTAGATGGCTGAGTTGTGACGCACACTTACCTGATCTAGATTCATTGGCTTTCCTCCCTAGTCTTGTGTGTCCTGCCTAGTAGCGTTTTAGTCTAATAGTGTTCAAATTAGGTGAGCTGTACCCTTCCACTACAAGCATGAGGGTTCTTTTAAAAAAAAAAAAATTGGTTAGTCACCCCAAGAGATTACATGCGTTTCCTTGCTCTCTCCTCCTCTATTGCACCATCACCCCTGCTATTGGCGGTACCAATGTTGGTTTACATTTGCTTTGTGTGGTGGCGCGTTGCTGTTGGACCAACAGAGATGACTTTCTTCGCACAAGGAAGTGCATGCACAATGGTAGCACACAGTCCCTATAGCAAAGAATATTGAATAATGTACTGTTTTATTCATACCTGTTCTATCAAAGCTGGAACAATCTTGCTTTGTACTGGGTTGCGAGTGTTGGCTGGTTTACAGCAACCCTGGCCCTTAAAGGCTTTGTCTCTGTGCTCTATTACCGAGTTGCCCACAGGGTCAGTTTGGTGCATCAGTCAAGGGAGCTCGCTTTCTCTCGTAGTAGGTTAATCTGTGTTGACAAATGTGATGTTTGGTAGTTAGGTGTGGCAGGCTCTGCCTCGGGTACCTGTGCCTACTCCTTGGGGTTTTATAGTATTAGAAGATACTCCGTTTGGCACCATGTATGGAAGCACAGTGTGCTTTCAATTTCAAAGCATTAAAAACAACTCTGTTACTAAATGTATGGACTTTAATACAAGCAATTTCATAACAGGCCATCTGATGTATTGTCATCTGCAAAAGCTATGTGAGTAAGTGCAATTTATTATTTAGTGTGTTTTATCTCTTATTCTCAGTGATGTGCATTCTGAAATATGGTGATGGCGTTTACAATTCACATTGTGGGTGACCCAAAGCCTGTCCCTGGCCTATGGCCACCCTATGCTTTCCCATTAAAGCCAACAGAGTGGACACACAAAGGTTGAGGTGCACCCGCCCAGTGCTGAGTGACTGCAGGACGTCGTCACCAGCACTTTGAGGATCGAAGTTTATTTTTTCTTTATGAGCCTATCGAACAATGACAAATGGAGAAAACAGGGATGAAAAAGAATTTGCAAGAGTGATATTAAAGAACAGGAAGTGGAGGATAATGGAGACAAATTTGGAAACGAGGGGGGTGGGGGGGGAGGAGGAGAGGTGCTCCTAAGAAACTAAAGCCATGCTTTTTTCCCCTTCATTTTTCAAATTAAGAACTGGAGAGGCTACTTACATCTTTAGCAAGTTCTCCTGTTCAATCATGTTCTTTCACTCTACCTGTCCTGCCATTTTCCAACCTCACTCCAGGAAACCTCAACATCAAAATATTTAAAAGAGGGATACAGGAATACTTTGAGGGATAGATTAAATCTTTTTTTGAAAAAAGAAATGCATTCTATTAAAATGACCTACTCCAGGTCTGGACATCCTAACTATCCGGGGCTTTAAGTGGGCCGGGTCCCTCCAAACCTCACACCCAGTTTTAATTAAAAACTTAGATTAAAACCAATCCTTCATTTGTGAACGAAAACGTGTCAGTGCCCAGAAGCCATGCCGAGCCCAATTAAACGCTGGAATGCCGAATACAAAGGCTGGCAGTGCACAATCCAAATCATAATCATTAATCCACTACTAGACACTACCTAATCCTTAATCTTACTCTTGCAGGTTCCTCCCTTCTCCCTTTGTGACAGTTTTGCAGTCTTTCTTTTCCTCCATTTTTCCCCATCTGTGTGTTTTTCTCTCTCTTGCTCTTGGTAAATGACTGATGCAGAAAAAATAAGTGCCAGACCCCAAAAATAAATGTTGGTGACCACCACCGGCTTAAATTAAGCACTAATTGAAACAGTTGCCTATCAGGCCCCATATTTTTGATGTCCTTAACTTAAATGGCAAAAATACAGTTTGATTTCAGAACAATAAATGTTAAAAAACGTAAGGTAAGACGTGTCAGTTCCTGTTTATATTTGACATGTTTCAATTAATCTTGCAAGAGTGTTCGCTGTTTCCAGGGTGTTGGTTTGCTGTGTTTTTTTCCTTGTAGCATATTACTCCTGTACAGTGCATGCTTTGAACTGAGTCACATCCAGGTGTTTAGAACTGGCCATGTCTGTGAGCTCTGGAGCGGAGACCGAAGGCAGTGCTAAAGAGCAATAGCTATGTATTCCTGTTGCAATTGTAATTCTGTGCAAACGTGTGAGGGAGGTACACAGTTGTGCTTCCAGATGAGTTAGTGTGCTGTGTGTTTGCGGGGTGGTGAGGTAGATGCAAGAAAGCTCATTCAGGAGAGAGTGAAAAGAGGGTGCTGAAGAGCAGAGATGAGGTGTACAATATGCAGTTGGACGATATGTAGAAAGAAATAGGAAGTACATGTCTGACAGAATGACCATATGGGGAGTGACTGAGACACACTGAAGGTCACTGACCCTTCCAAAGGCCTGAATAATGTTTAATTCACATCTCATAAATTCAGAACTTAAACGTTTTCCATATTAATTTATAACAAAAGCATTGTTGTTACTCATTTATCTTAAACTACTAACAACCACTGACAAAGCCAATAGACCTGGTTCATTTTAGGTCTATGTCAGCTGTTGTGTTATATAGGGTGACCAAAATACCGGCTGGGAAGCACACAATGGGAATCATAGAAATGTGGTTACAAGTTTAAGCCACAGCTTTAATTACACAGACCAATCCATTTTTTGAGAGCCTTCACCTTTTTCATCCCATTTAAAGCCCTGAAACTATCCCTCCTAAATTGGGACAGCCACTGTCCCTCCACTACAAACCTGCCCTTGCTCCCACTCCTTGCCTACAACCATAACTCAGAGTTTATCCTATACCTATCCTCTTCATTTCTCTTTCTTTGCTTTTCTAGCTTTCCTGCCCTTCGTCCAGTCTGTCTCCCTCTCTCATCTCACTTGTTCAATGTAATGTGGTCGGCCGTCCCTTCTATGATGGCCGTAGTCAGCTCTGCTGCTCTCAGTGTTATCTTAAGGATTTCTGGCGTCACGAACAAGTTCAAATTTGTATTATCCATCTATCTATTAATTTAATCCGGCACAGTGACAAATAATAGTGAATGATAAATTAAACTTGTAATAATGGTGTCGCACAACAACAGATTGCCTATTGCTCTAAATATCCATAAGATGACAGCGGGTAGATCGAGATGGAGTAAGAGGTAGATGTAGCAGGAAAAAAGGAGAAAGGTTAAGATAGAGAAACAGACATAGGTGAGACTGCAAGAGAGAAAAGGTCACCTTCCCAGGGGGTACGGGGCAATTGCCCAGCCCTTATAAAAAAATTAATTATATATGTGTGTTTGATGTTGGAAATTAAATAAAAATACTCCTGGTTTACCATGTTTTCGGCGCTGCCTCTTCTTTTGCCTTTTGGATGGAGATATATTTATATATAGCCCCCCTCCCCAAGTCTATAAAGGCCCAGGGTGATCCCATCCCCTTGGGCGGGCACCCTTCCCTTTTTAGGTTTCGCCTCGCCGAAGGCTGCGCTCTGCGCAGCTTTTCGGCGCAGGCGAAATCTTATGTTAGAACAGAGTGGGCTTGGGATTACGCCCTCTGTTCCATTGGCTAGCTCCATAAATGGAGGCTAGCCATTGGAACAGAGATCTGTCCGTCATGGCCGGACCAGATTCGTGGGCGTTCCCGAGATTTCTTCCCTCTCCGCCTCTGCGATGTCGTCATCGCGGCGGTGGGCGGAGTTTCGTTTTTTTTATGGGTTTTATTGTCGTCATTCCATGCCGACCACGGCCGCCGGAAGAAGTACAGGTGAGTGCCGCTGATTAGGTAAGCAGCATTTTGTTTTTATCCCGTTCCCGACCCCCCCCTCCCGCTCTCCGTGTGCCCGTGCCCGTTCCCACCCCCCTCGTGCCTGTTCCCGCCCCTGCCCCCCCCCCTCCCCGTGTGCCCGTTCCCGCACCACTTGTAAATGTTTGTTATGTCGAGTTAGTAATATTAGCGTTCCCTCTTGCTTGGACAGACGCCGTCTGCTTCTCTAGAAAGGCATCCTTTTTAATGCTCCAGTTTCTATGGCAGGCTCGCGCCACACCATCTGAAGGGTCGTAGTGTGAAGCCACAAAGGTGTGTACATGTTCCCGAGGGCGGGAGAGCAGCAGGCTGAGCCTTTCTTTCAACACTCTGGTCCCGGCACCGGGAGGGCAGTGGCACACGCAGCTATGCAGGCATCACCAGAGTGACACTGAAAAGGATTGTGGCAGGAGGAAGCGGGCGTAGTGGCAGAACTCGGAAACAACTCCTCTGTGTTGCGCACAGCTTTACCCGGGGTTCGGTTCCTCAGCTATTTTTTTTTTTTTTTAAACTTTATTTTTGTTGCAGACAATGATAGCATATAACATTTGCGCCAACAGTCCCAAGTGAGCAACAACATTAGCAAAGATCACACGTCTGTATACACGGCCCATCAGCCCACAACCCGAAGGCCGGGCGGCGGTAGCTGGTAGCATGCAAGCCAGGCCATGAGCCTAGCCCTGTGACTGCACGGCAGGATATTCTGGTCCGCTTTTTCGTTTTTCTTTAATACAGGTTACCCCCCCAACTCCCCATAGGAACCCCACCCCCCAAAACACGGCATTCATGACTAAAGCATGTGTACACAGGTCGTTCACCTCATTATGGCACTCCTATCGGCGGGTATAGCAGCGGTCATCACGCAAATTAGGAATGACGCCTTGAGATACAAAACACAATACCTCCCAGTTGTAACCTACAGGTGCGTGTGCGGTCAGGCACTCCCCCAACTCACCATTCTCCCCCACCCACCCCAGCGCCCTCACCGCCCTCCTCCCCAGACTCCGTATCCCCAGGGGTGAACAACTCCGCACTCGTGCCATCCGAATCTTCATCTGCCTCACCCAACACTCGCATCATTCTCCATGCAAGCAGGTCGTCCTGCAATTTGACATCCCTACGCACGTTTTGCATAAAGGTTTCCTCCGCCAGGGACCATTCCCCCACATCTCTAAGCCAAAGTGTCATCTCCGGGGCCCTCTGTCCCATCCACGTGATGGCCACCCTCCTCCTCGCCAGTACTAGTAGTAGCTGTAACATCTTGTAGGGCAGAGTACACTTCCTGGGCTTGGGGACTAAGGCTAACAAGCAGTGAAGGGGGGTCAGTTCCATCCGGAGTCCAGTAACTCTACAAATGTGCGCCACCACCGACTGCCAGAAGGCGTAAACCAGCGGGCAGTCCCAAGCTAGATGAAGAAAGGAGGCCCCCGGCGCGCCGCACCTAGGGCAGTTATCGCGCTTGTCCGGGGCAATACGCTTCAAGGCAACTGGAGTCACATATGTACGGTGTAAGAAATTGAAGTGTGTCAATTTGAACCGTGCGTTGCACGACACCTTCCGGGTGAGGGTACCAATGCGTTTGCGCTGGGCTGGGTCTAAAGCAACCCCCAGGTCAGTCTCCCAGGCCGCCCACGCCGGAGGAACCGGAGGGGTGGAGTCCTGCCGCATGGCTGAGTACAACAGTGTTATCAGCCTCCTGCCCCTACCACAGGAAAGGATAATATTGAGGGTATGGGACACAGGGGGCGCATCAGGGAATTGCGGCCAAGTATCTCGTGCCATTGCGTGGAGGCCCCTATAGTGTAGGAACTGTCCCTCCCCAAGTCCGAACGTCTCCGTCGCCCGTTCGAGAGATAGGAACGTGTCGTCCGGGTAGAGATCTGCCAACAACTCGCACCCACCCGCTCTCCAGTCATGGAAAGGCATGTGTACCTCCATGTCCACCACTGGGGCCATGATCCATATCGGCAGCTCCCTGTGAAAGGGGGCCCTTCGCAGAATTTCTTCCACCACACGCTGCCAAATGGCTGCGGTGTGGCGCACTATGTACGGCAGCGCCGCATCCGCGCCCCTGCCGCGCATCAGGGCCATCTGAGCCGCCCTTTCATCCGCACTCCCTGCAAGGAGCCGTAGTTCCCAGGTGTCCGCATCTGCGAACCACCTGGCGGCCGGCAACAGCTGAGCTGCGTAGTAGTAGAGGTCGAATCTCGGTGCCCCCAACCCCCCCTCCTCCCAGCTGCGGACCACCGTGTGCAAGGCAACTCTACTACGCCTGCCCGCCCAGAGTAAAGACGTAAGGAGAGTGTTAAGAGTGCGGAACATCCGCGGGGGAAGCGGGCACAGCGAATTCTGTAAGACATACAGTACCCGCGGCAGCATCACCATTTTTGCCACCGCAAGACGTCCCATCAGGGAGAGAGGCAATGTGTTCCAGAACGCCACTGATTGTTGCAGGGAGTGCACCACCCTATCCGCGTTGCGGGCCAGCAATTGTTCGTCCGACGACGCCACCTGTATCCCCAGATAGCGGAAGGCCTCCAGTTCCCACCGCAGACCCAGGTGTGGCAAGTCCCCGCGCGCGTCCGCATTACATCCCGCAAGGGGGAAGATCAGGGACTTCCCTGCATTGATACGCAGGCCCGAAGCTGCGCCAAAACGGTCCAGCAGCCGCAGCAAGACCGGTAACGCGTCTTGCGGAGACGTGAAATAAAACAGAGCGTCATCCGCATACAGGGACACCGTGTGGACATTGCTCCCCACTCTGATTCCCCATTGGTCCATTGTGGCACGGACTTCCACCGCCAATGGCTCAATTGCCAGGGCGAACAGGAGCGGCGAGAGGGGGCAACCCTGCCGGGTGCCTCTCTCCAACGCCCAGTCCTCCGAGCGTGCGGCCCCAAGTCTGACTCTGGCCCGAGGCGCCCGATACAGTATCTGGATCCACTTGCGAAACACGGGCCCCAATCCCACCTGTTGAAGCACCTCTGACAGGTATCCCCAGCTAACCGTATCAAAGGCTTTGGCCAAGTCTATCGAGACCAGGACCTGGGGATCCTCTCTACCGCGCACCTCATGCATAACATGGGTTAATCGCCGCAGATTCATCGCGGTGTTGCGTCCGGGGATAAACCCACACTGGTCCTGGTGAACCAACTGGGCCATGTGCGGCGCCAACCGAGCGGCTAAGAGTTTGGTCAGGATCTTGACATCCGTATTGATCATTGTAATAGGGCGGTATGCCGCGGGGTCACAGTCATCACCACCCGGCTTTAGAAGCATGCAGATCTCGCCCTGGTACATCGTGGGCGGGAGAGCTTCATCCTCCAGCGCTGTACGGAAGACCTGGAGGAGGAGGGGGCCAAGGACGTCTCCGAATGCGTGGTAGAACTCGGAAGGAAACCCGTCTCCCCCCGGGGACTTCGCCGTCGGTAGGCTGGCCATGGCCACCCGCACTTCGCGGAGGGTCAAAGCCCCATCCAATTCCTCCGCTGCCTCGCTCGGAATGGCCGGAAGGGTCACTCCACGGAGGTAAGGCTGGTAGGATGCTTCCGTGACCAGCGGGTCTGCCGTATACACCTGCTGTAGGTGGGCTTTGAGAACCCGTAGTATACCGGACTCCGAATGCACCATGGTCCCGTCAGGGCCCCTCAGGGCTAGTATCCGAACCGGAGCCGATTCTTTCCTCAAAATCCAGGCCAATAATCGGCCGGATTTGTCCCCCTCCCTGTGGAGACGCTGCCTAAATTGACCCAGCGTATATCTGTCGAGGCGCGTAAGTATATCGTGGACTTGCTCCTGGGCTTCCCGCTCCAGGGCTAGTTCCGGTTCCCCCGGATTCGGTGAGGCCTGGCGAGTCCGCAGGGTGTCTTCAGCCTCCCTCAGTTCGCGGGTCAGCTGTCGGCGCACCCCATAAGTAAGAGCCATACATTCCCCTCGCACCACTGCCTTCAGAGCGTCCCATTTCGTTGACAGAGGCACGTCGTCCCCCTCCCAGTTCAGGTCGACGTAGTTAGTGAGCGTAGTCTGCACATGATCTCTACCCAATGGGTCCTGCAGTAAGTCCGCAGGCATCCGCCACGTACGGGGGCGGCAGGGCTGTTCGATGTACTGTGTAGCGCACAACACCGGGGAGTGGTCAGACAGAAAGCGGGCCAGATGAGTGACCTTTAGGGAATACGACGCGTCTATATTCGCGGCGAGAACCCTATCAAGTCTGCTATGGGTGTCGTGTGTAAGAGTGTAACAGGTGTACAGTTTCTGCGACGGGTGACTCTGACGCCACACATCCACCGCTCCCAAGTTCGCCATGACCTCGCGCAGTCTCGCCGTCATGCGAGGTTTCGTCCCCGCTCGGGAAGGATGTCTGTCTAGGACCGGGTCCAAGACACAATTAAAGTCCCCGAACCACAGGAGAGGGCTGTCCACGTCCGACACTAAAACGTCTTGCATTTGTGGGTAGAAGGTCGCATCGTCTACATTGGGTGCGTATGTATTAAGGAGTGTAAGGTCCCTGCCATTCAACTTCACCCTCAACAGTAGGTATCTGCCCTCGATGTCCGCTTCTGCGTACTGCACTGCAAGGGGGACCCCGGGTGCCACCCAGATCAAGACCCCACGTGCATATGTCGAAAAGGAAGAGTGGAAGACCTGACCCCGCCATTTTTTAGCCAACTTTTGCGCCCCCTCCTCATTCAGATGTGTTTCTTGTAAACACGCAATCGAAATGGCATGCCTCCGGAGGAAGGACAGGACCCTATAACGTTTGGTACAAGTGCCCAACCCACGCACATTCCACGTTAAGAATTTGTATCCCATTTTTCCAGTAAGTGCCCCGCCGGGCCATGCAGTCCGCCGCCAAAATACCGCCTTCTAGGGGCCTGAACAGTGATACACATGATGCCTATGTCAACATTTTTTAACAGTACCCCCCCATCTCCCCCCCCCCCTCAACATTGCAACATTTGCAGAACACTCCCCCCTCCCCCCACCCACGAGCAGGATAATGACAACAACCCAACCTGTCAACCCACCCTTCCCCCGCTGGTGCCAGGACGTGCACAGCCACCCCACATACCCCTCACAACCCATCACACACCCACACAACAATGAACTGCATACACCCCCCCCCCCAGCTCCCCGCAAGACCCAATGCTCACACTATGTATGCCCGGCTCCGGCCCAGCCGTAGTCGACCATGCAGGACTAAGTCCGACGGTAGCACCCCAGACACCCACCGACACCCACATTGCAACTCTACCGGCCCCTGTCTCCTCTCCACTATGTAAAGTCTGGTGGCTCCGGGTACAATGTCACTTCAGTGTCCACCTATACCCCTCTCGACCCCGGGAGCCACCGCAGCCATCCAAAGACAAAGTACCTAGGGCTTCTACATCACCTCAGGGTGGGCCGTCCGCCTCCAGCGCCCCAGCTCCCCCAGTCTCCTGAATCACCAGGTCCGACGGTGTCATGTCCCTCACTGCAGCGGGTAACGTGTCCAGGACCAGGATTTCCGCAGGTTCCAGTGGATTTTGAGACTCCTCCCCGGCTCCCTGCAACAAGGGTTCCAGGAGCATTCCGCCATCAGGCCCCACCGTGATTCTAGGTTCCTCCGTGTGCTCCGACGTGGAGCGTCGTCCCCGTCCGCCCTGGGGCCTCCGCTGCCGCTGGGGACGGCTCCCCCAAGTCTCCTTGGACCCACCACGGGCCCCCGGTGGAACCCCATCTCCCCTAATCTCCAGCCACTCCCAAACTTCCTCCGGAGATTCAAAGAAGTGTGCCTTACCCTGAGCCAGCACCTTGAGTTTGGCAGGATATAGTAACATGTATTGTAACTGCATCGCCCGGAGCTTCTGCTTAACCCCCAGGAAGGATTTCCTCATCTCCTGAACCTGGTGGGTATAGTCTGGGTATATCGAAATCCGACTATTTTCGATGGCCAGGTCTGGTATCTCCCTTGCTGCCGCAGGATGCAGTCTCGATCCCGGTAATTCAATATCTTGGCAATCAGAGCCCGCGGCGGGGCCCCCGGCTGTGGTGGGGGAACCAGGGCTCGATGAGCCCTCTCGATGACAAATACTTCTGAGAGACCCTGCGGGCACAACTTCGCTCTAATCCACGTTTCCAGAAAGCGTTCCGGATCTCCAGCCTCCAGTCTCTCCGGGACACCCAGGACTCGAATGTTGCTGCGA
This sequence comes from Lissotriton vulgaris, assembly GCF_964263255.1. NCBI lineage: Eukaryota > Metazoa > Chordata > Amphibia > Caudata > Salamandridae > Lissotriton > Lissotriton vulgaris. The sequence continues at coordinate 272,280,260 of NC_141697.1, read as the reverse complement.
CGCGCCCTCCCTTCTGCGTCCTCAGCTCTCCGTTCCAGGGCACCAGTCGTTGCCGTAAGGTGTGTGACCGTCTTCCGGAGGGAGGCCACTTCCCCCTGTAGCTGCTCGATATTGGCCTCTGCATCCGTGACTTTGTCCGCGACTTTACGGAGGTCTGTTCGCAGGAGGTTGACGTCAATGGAGACTGTTTCAATTTGCCTCTCCAGCGCGAGTGGGAGCCCTGAATAGCCTTTAGGAGTTCCGCACGGGAGGGCTCACCGGAGCTCCCGGGCTCCTCATCCTGGCCCGATTGGCGCGTAATCCTTTGGGGCGGCAGTCTTTGCGTGGTGTACTGGGTGATCGTATTGGCCTGTGACGAGCGGGACGCCCGGTCTTTACGCATCTTCGGATTGAACCCAATGCGGGGCTAAGCCCGCCTGTAAATCACCAGCAAGTCCACCTCCGCCTCCACCCGGCCGGCGGAACGCTCCGTGTGGAGTCGCGCTCGAGCCCTCACCCTTGCACAGTCAGCCGGGCGTCCCAACTCTCCCAACACTCCCGTCACAGGCAGGTCCCAGGGACCGCAGGCACCGCCAGGAAGCTTCTCACACCGACAAGGGGGATTCCGGCAACCACACCCCACCAGCGGGTCGGCGCGATCTCGCCGAGTGTCCCCGCGGCCTCCAGCGGTGGCGGCTCTGTGTCCCTCCGTCCAGCCGGGCCCCACAGGGAGCAGTCCACTCAATGCGCCGCACCCGGCCCGTGCGGGCGGCGTGACTCGTACGCCCTGATCACCCAGCCAGTAGTCAGGTATGTCAGGTATGGGGGGGCCCCTCAATGCGCTCCACTCCGGCGCCTCAATCAGGAGTCCAGTCAGCCCCTCTCAACCAACATTGCCTCCAGCGGCCCGGAACCTCCTCCAAGAGTCAATGGGGGGGGGAATCGCACCCCCTCCTCCCCGCACTTCAGGAGGCAGGTAGGCCCCACGTAGACTGGCAGGGGCCCAGCGTCGGTGCCTGCGCCGTCCGCGCAGCTCTTCTGTGCTCCTCCGGGCCCCCCGCCTGCTCCTATCCCACTGCCACACAGACTCTGCCGGGACCCCGGTCGGCAGGCGCCACCGGTCACTCACCGTCCCCGCCGTCCAACGGTCGACCGCAAGATGGCGGCCCAGTGGGGGGGAGGGGTACGCTCCGGCCCTCGGCCCCCTCGTCGCTCTTCCGTTGCAGGATAGCGGGCCGTCCCCCAAGCAGGCAGAGGCACAGCTGGACAAGCGCACGTCAAGGCGCCCTCACGGGTCCGGGCTCCCCCGATCTTCACTCGGAGCTCGCAGCCTGCTCCACTGGGGCCGAAGCTCCTCCTGGGGCGACCCTCGGACCAGCGCTGGCAATCACGCCCTCGCACTCGGCGTCGTCCCTCGGGTCAAGGTCCAGGCCCGGGACAGGCTCCGCGATCGCCCCACAGGCCCTCCGCAACACTCCAGGATATGGCCTCCTTCAGCCGACCAGGCCCAGACCGGGGCCTCGCGCAGGTGTGGCGGCCGCCTCCGGGTCACCGGAGTTGCTCCGCGTTCACTCCGCTACTCCCTCCGGCCGAAAATCGGCAGGGATGATCCCCGCAATGTCAGGGATTCCTCCGGTCTATCCGGACTGCTCACCGGAGCCTGGGCAGGATTTTATGCAGGATTTAAGGGTCCGCAGGACGGGAGCTGGCAGAGCTCACGTCCTGTCGGCCATGCTGCTTGGCCACGCCCCCCTCCGCAGCTATTTTTAGTGCAGCTGCCATGCTGAGCTGCGTGGTAAACATTTGGCTGTTTTAGGCAACGTGTCTTTAAACAGTACGCAGAGCCAAGACCTAAACAATGTATGTCACATCGGGGACGCAATCGCTTAGTTAATATTATTACACATTTATACTTTGCACATACCTTTGCAGTACAAAGTTCCGCTTAAAACCTGCAGTGAAATTTAAGCCTTTTGTTCCCCGTGTTTTTCTTCCTCTCTGTGAATTATTTGTGATGTTCACGTATATTTCAAAAGTTGTTTTTTATGCTTAAGAAACGATTTGAAAACGTGTGTTTTGTTAGTGGTTAGTGAACCATGCCATTTTACCTAAAGTTTGTTTTCACAATAGGGCAAAGGGGATGCTAGGATACGTGAGGCGCATGTTTTGAAACCTAAAGCCGTAACAATCAATATACCACTCTATCTGTTTACTTTAACCCCTTCCATGCTGATGACGGAATCGCTCCGTCATCAGCTACAGTTGAGCTGTGCTGATGACGGAGCGGTTCCGTCATGGCCCGGCCGCCGCGCCTGCGCGGCGCTGATTTCGCGCCTGCGCGGGCGTTCTAAAGAGCGGGGCGGGTCATGACGGAACCGCTCCGTCACCAGCACAGCTCAACTGTAGCTGGTGACGGAGCGGTTCTGTCACCAGCATGCGGCGGCCGCGCGGCCGCCCCGCCCCTTTAGCGCTGCGGCGGAATAGCCGCCGCAGCGAAGGGGTTAAGCTCCAGCAGAGCCGTCAGGTCTGTTTACGTTCCACCAACAAGAGCAGGGGTGACTCACGCATGGCATTAATAAGGGGCTCTGAGCGCTAGATATTCAGATTTTGCTGGCAAACTCTGCCACACTTTCTCCTGGATTTAATGTTACATGTTGCCCCCAGAGGGATTACAGACCTCTTTGCTGGTCATAGTAGATATTGCTCATAAAATGCAGGTTTTAATATATACTGCTGTGAGTTTTACAGCACTTAGGTTTTACAATGCTTTCCAAATATGAAGGTCCTCCCCCATGGCACGTGACCACCTTGACGTGGAGACCGATTTGGAGCTGAGGTAGGGGGAGGGGGGCGTGTCATGCAGCTCAGAGATTTGGGTCTGGAAGGCCCAGAGACGGGTGATAATGTACTTCCACAGATAAGCGGAGTTATGCAATCCTAGAGATAGACATAACTGTCTCTGTACCCAGTGACGCTTGAGGTCCAGTTTGCGCATGATACAAAAATCATCAGGTTGGGAGTGTCATTATTTGACTGATTGATTATTTGTTGAGCGCTCCTAGATTAAGGTACACGGTATCCTGTCTTAAAATACCGTAACGCAGACTGTCAGAGTGCTGTGGAATATTTTATGGCCTGTGAACGCAGCAAGCCAAAATGATGGAAGGCTTTGCTTTGTACAAGGTTGCACAGGTGTCACCGGACACTGATGCTTGCAAATGTGCATTGCATTCTCTGTCATGCTATAGAGAATTACAGGGTTCTGTGTGTGGGGGAATCAGATTCCTCTCTTTGCAGTTTGCCTTTAGAGACTCTACCAATGTGCATCCACATCGCCTCTCACTTGCCTGATCTGCATTTACAAAGACTTTGGCCTACAGTCTGGTCCCAATAAACTCCTGTGCCTAAGCTGGTTGAAACATTATCAGGAGTGCTTCATCGTGCCGTAGCCCTGGCATGATCTGATCATGAGGTGCTTTGATTTGTGGCGCGTCCTAAAACAAATGCAGATGCCAGAGAGCTAAGGTTAGTTCTGGGTATCTCAGGGGGTATGCACTTGGAAGCGTAGCCAGTACTTTGATTCAGGTTCGCTCAGGTCCACAGACCTAGCTGTATTTTACAGTTGAGGCAATACGGAGTTCCAGGGAAAGAGTAAGCCTGACTGATCCTACCACACTAGAACCCAAATCTGGGTAGCGACTCTTGCTGGAAGCACTGCTGAACCTAGACCCTCTCAGTACCGCAGTCCTGTCCTAAGTGACTTTTTTCTCTGATCTGCTTTGTTTTTGCATTCATCCGCTTAATTTGAATTGAATTTAAATTTTGAATTTAAAAACATTTATATAGCGCGCTTCTACCACGCGGTTTCTTGGCGCTGTTGGATTGCGAGGAGACAACAGGAGCGGAGGAAGTCTAGACATTGTAGGCTCGGGAGAAGAGCAGAGTTTTAAGACCTTTCCGGAACTCGATGTAAGAAGATGTCATGCGGAGTTCCGTCGGAAGGGAGTTCCAGAACGCAGGAGCGAGGACTGCAAATTTTGTTCCGCCCGCCTTTTTCTTTCTGAAACGGGGGGTGGTTAGCAGTGCCTGATGGGTGGATCGAAGCTCTCTGCCCGGTGTATAGGACTTGATGGCGGAGCAGATGAACTCCGGGGCGGTGCCCATTTTAGCCTGAAAGGTGGTACAGCCAAGCTTGAACAAGGCTCGCTCTTTCACCGGCAGCCAGTGCAGTGCCTGCAGTAAGGGAGTAGCTCGGTGGAATTTAGGCAGGCCGTGGATCAGGCGGGCAGCCTGGTTCTGCACTAGCTGCAGACGGTGAATGGCGTAGGCTGGGGCGCCATTGTAAATGATGTTGCCATAGTCAAGGCGCGAGAGCACCATGGCCAACACTATGATCTTTAGGACAGGTAGAGAGAAAAAGCGAGAGATCTTCCTGATGGTTCTGAGGGGAAAAAAGCAGGAGGAAACAACCGAATTGACCTGTGAGTGAACGGAAAGTGAAGGGTTGAGGAAGATACCAAGGGTTTTGACCTTGGGGACAGGGAGCGGGGGAACACCAAGTGAAGGAGGCCAGTGGGAAGGGGACCAGGGACTGCAACCACCTCCGGTCAAGACTAACTCCGTCTTGTCCGGGTTGAGTTTGAGGTGGTTGCAGTTCATCCAATCCTGGATGAACAACATGGCGGATTGGACGTTCTGGGGAGATGAGGAAGAGTCGGAGAGGTTAAAAATTAGCTGGAGGTCATCGGCGTAGTTGAACCCCGTGACCTCAAGCTGCTGTAACATAAAGATAAGAGGGTAGATGTATAAATTAAACAAAAGAGGGGAAAGTGAGGAACTTTGAGGGACCCCACATACAACCTTACGAGAGGCAGCAGTGAAACCAGCTAGGTGGACCGCCTGAGCCCTATCACTCAGGAAGGACTCAAGCCAGGAGAAGGCCAGGCCCTCTATGCCCGCCGCCCTGACACGGGTGAGGAGGATGGAATGGTCCACCGTGTCAAAAGCGGCGGACAGATCTAAAAGAATGAGGGCCTGCGAGAGGTTGGTGTCAATGCCCTCGCGTAGGCTGTCCATCACTGAGGTCACCACCTTCTCCGTGGAATGGAGGGGGCGAAAACCCGCCTGCCGGGGGAAGAGGCAGTGATTGGTTTCCACATAGGTGCTCAGGGTGCTGGTTACATGGGTTTCTAGAACCTTGCCCAGGTAAGGCAGAAGGGAGATGGGTCGGTAATTAGAAGGGGATGAAGGGTCAGCACCGGGCTTTTTTAAGATGGGGATAACAGCCGCAAGTTTGTGAGCAGTGGGGACCACTCCATTGCTGAGTGAGTCATTCAGAAGTGTAAGGGGAGGGGTAGGGCAGTTTAGGAAGATTTCTCTCAGGATGTGAGCGGGGGCAAAGTCTAGGGGGGAGCCTGACTTTACCTTTTGGAGCAGGGGGAGGAGCGTAGCCTTAGTCAGGGGGGGGGATGGAGGTGAGTTTGGAAGTGACAGCGGGTGGGGAGGGGTTGGTGAATGCGGGGGAAGGGAGGGGGATGTTGGCCTTGATCTTTGCGACCTTATCAACGAAAAAGTCGTTGAGCAAGTCGCAGAGCAGTTGGGAGGGGGGGATCGAGGCCGTGGCTCTATTAGATGAGGCAAGCTCATGTACTGTAGCAAAGATTTCCTTGGTTTGGGATTCTGCTGCCAGTATCTTGTTAGAATAGAACAAGGCCTTGGCATCAAGGATGCCTTGCTTGTATGCCTTGAGCACGGAGAGGTAAGTGGGGTATTTGGCGGGGCAGTATTCTCTTCTCCATACGCGCTCTGCTCTGCGTGCGGCCAGTTTCTTCTCCTTGAGGTCAGGGGTGAACCAGCGGTTAGCAGCATGGGCTCGCTTGACCGCGATCCGCCTCAAGGGGGCAAAGTCGTCACCTGCCTGGGTCAGCCAGCCATCGATAGTGGCTAGTTGGACCGGGGCGGCGAGGCCGGAAAGGTCGGGGCAGGAATTAGCTAGGGATGAGCAGAAGGATGGCAGGTCTGCCTTACCCCATTTTCTAACCCAGGTGTTCTTGGGAAGGGGAGGTTTGGCTGCTGGGGATAAGGCAAGGGAGAAGGAGATTAAAAAATGGTCCGACCAGGAGCAGGGGGAAATGGTAGGAGGAGTAGTGGGAATATTCAAGGTCCAAACCTGGTCGAGCGAGTGGCCATGCACGTGGGTAGGGCTGTGGACATGGGGGGTGAAATTGAGACTAGTCATAAGGTCAGTGAATTCTTTGGATAGGGGACTTTCGGCAGGATCGTTGGGCCAAAAGTTGAGGTCGCCCAGGACCAACACTGACGAGTTGTTGACGACCAGTGTTGCGAGAATGTCCTGGAGGCTGGAAACAAAAGTGGGAGTGGGGTGGGGGGGACGATAGATAAGAAAGGCATTTAGGGGGGCCGAGTGAGAACTGGTGCGAATTATCAAGCAGTCGACTTCAGAAATGGGGAGAAAGGGAAGAATCTGAAAGTGGGAATCAGTATGAGCTATCAAGGCCACTCCACCGCCTCTTCTGCCCTCCGGTCGATCCGCTCGGATGATGGAGTATGAGGGAGGAAGTGCGGCTAAGACATTGGGTAGGGAGTCGGCCTTAAACCAGGTCTCTGTTAAAAACAAGAGATCCGGTTTGTGGGTGTCGAGGTAATCGAATAGCTCATACTGATGACTGACTGCTGATCTGGTGTTAAGAAGCGCAGCTGTGGTATTGAAAGTCGGCGTGTGGGGGGCAGGAGGAGGGGAGAGAGTGGGGGAAACAGTGCAGGGCAAGGGGGACGAACTTGGTATGACGGCAGGAGGAATGGGCGGAGGTCTCGAGAGAAGACTTAGGTTTTGCAACAAATCGGACACATACGAGCTGATGGTACCTGGGATCCAGTGGGAAAGAAGATCAAGGGAAGAGTACGTCAGCGGTGGGACATAAGGAGGTGCCCCTTGCCCCGGCCTGCCGCGGACGGGCGCAGACGGGCTGGACTCTGGCGTGACTCCGGCGAGCCTACGGCGCGCCCGCTGCGCTCGTCCGCTGCGCTGACACATGGGGGACGTTTAAATGGAGCAGCGTGGGGTGAGTGGCGTGGGTGGGGTTGGGCGAACCAGCCCAAACCAAGATGGCGGCCACTGCGAGCCTAGGATGCTATCAGCTGCCAGCCAGCCCCGCCGAGCCCCTAGGAAGCAAGGTAGGAGGTTAGAGGTACCTGTAGATTTTCAGTGCAGGTTAGACACAGAATAAGATCACAATTAAAAAAAAAAAAAGCGCGTCGCTGCTTTTAATCAGCGTGACAGCGCGCTAAAATCAAAGTGCTTCAAACGCAGCCCTCAGCTCCTGCAAGCAAGCCCACTGCCACCGGGCTGCTCGCAATCGCTGGGGAGACGTCAGGATCACTCCTGAATGGAGGAGCAGCGTGGGGGGGGTGGCGTGGGTAGGGTTGGGCGAACCAGCCCAAACCAAGATGGCGGCCACTGCCGCTGGGAGCCTAGGATGCTATCAGCTGCCAGCCAGCCCCGCCGAGCCCCTAGGAAGCAAGGTAGGAGGTTAGAGGTACCTGTAGATTTTCAGTGCAGGTTAGACACAGAATAAGATCACAATTAAAAAAAAAAAAAGCGCGTAGCCGCTTTTAATCAGCGTGACAGCGCGCTAAAATCAAAGTGCTTCAAACGCAGCCCTCAGCTCCTGCAAGCAAGCCCACTGCCACCGGGCTGCTCGCAATCGCTGGGGAGACGTCAGGATCACTCCTAAATGGAGGAGCAGCGTGGGGAGGCGGCGTGGGTGGGGTTGGGCGAACCAGCCCAAACCAAGATAGCATCCTAGGCTCCCAGCGGCAGTGGCCGCCATCAGCTGCCAGCCAGCCCCGCCGAGCCCCGCTTAACAGTACTCAAGTTCGTTTAAGGTGTGACTCCTGTCTTAGATCTAAATCAGGGTGTGTGAAGAGCTCCTCCTTTTCACTGCTGTAAAAGTTTACTGGAGAGTGTGGTAAAATCACTTCATTTTCTTATACTACTGGCTGTTGACTGGCGATGAGGGCTCTGTGTCTCAGAATTGGTAGTTGATTTTTTAACTTTTGCACACCCAAAGTAGGATAGTTATCAGTGTCTTTGCACCAGTAACTGGTGCTTCACCTGGACTTTGAGAAGTCCTCGCTTCTCAACTGGAAGAGATTATTGTCAGCGACTGGTCCTTCTTTGCCGGTAGCTTTCCACGTTTGGCAATGGAGAATATGTGCTGCTGTGACCAACCAGGAGAAGGTCAGTGGGGAGGAAAGACCAGCAGGGAAAGGAGGTGATAGCCAGGAAGAGCTGCACCGGGCCCTGCTGACTGCCTCTGGGTGTGTGTGTGTGTGTGTGTGTGTGTGTGTGGCTGGCTCTGGGTGTGTGTGTGTGTGGTAGTAATTGCAGTCTGCTGAGCTCGTCCGTAGGGTACAATAGGTCTCACATTTGCGAGAGATTAAGCTAATGGCAATGTAAATGACAATGCCATTTATTTATCTGTTTTCAAAACCAACACATAAATACAAATTTTGTCATTTACAATGCCAATAGCTCAAACTTTTCCAAAGGCGAAACCATTGCATTGTAAATGCTTGTTAATAAAATACAGCCCAGGGATAAGGCCTTGGGGAGCGGAGGGGGGATGTACGAACCTGTCCTCCCCCCTCTTTTTTTACTGTCAAATTTGGATACGAGGGATAGAGTCCCTGGGGCCCAGTGAGACTTTGGGAGCTCCACTCCTTTTTTCATTGAATTTAGCCTCAGGTAAAAAAAGAGGAACACGAAAAATATACTTTGAGTTCACTTTAAGTTAGCTACATGAAAAAAGAAAGATAGTTTAAAATAATTTGTTAGGGATACAAGAATAAGATTAAATAAATAGATTTAAACTCAAAACTTTACCTACTTTCACCTTACGTACTATTTCAGCCACTGACATTATATTTTCTTTCTGTGACCTATGAATTCCGTTTCTTTCTTTGTCTTGATCCATCACTCTGAACTTTTGCCCAGAATAGTTGAAAGAAAAGAAATATCCTACAGTTTAAGAGTATAGTTTTCTTGCATGGGTTATAATGAAATTATGTAACTTATTATGAAACTTTGCCCGAAATGCTATCCACATGTTATCAAAAAAGACCACAAAAAGTGGATATTTCATCAAATCATAAGAGACACAAATGACATAAAAGAAAGACAGCGTTCTATGTACCTCTGTTGATATATAAAAGGGATGTGTATTCTAACTGTTGAGGATTGCCCCTCTGCCCCTCTGTCTCTTAGCACCTCCAATGGAATATCTTTTTGTCTATATAAATCCAATACTATGCTATGTTAAAAATAGAGAGATATTGTCTATAAAGAAATGAATAGAAACTAATACTCTAAATAGCAATTTCTTCTCTACAAGTGTGAAATAAATGAAATGTAATCATGCACTATAACACTTCGGTTGTATGTAAGAACAAAAACTGAAAATGTCTTGTTTTTTCTAGAATATTGGGCTGCAAAAAAAACTTTTGTCCTGAGGAAGACACCACGGCGTGTCGAAACGCGTTGGCACACTACTACCGCAGCGCTAATACACAAGACAACAATATTACTTGTTGAATGTTTTTTTAATCATATGTTTTAAGCTTGAGAAATATATGTTTTATATCAATTTATTATGTATATACGATGCAAATATGAAATCATTTTCTCTCTTTTAAATTAAAAATATCCTTTTTCATATCAATCTTTTCTGTTGTGTTATAGTCTATGCTCATAATTTTAATTTTAAATACATAGCTAGTATTGTTCTTTGCTAAAGATAGCCTGGGTTGATACCTTCACATAGCATTTTTCCCTGACCCAGGATCTGTATCCGTATCCTTACCAGGGGGCCCTTGATATATTACAAAAACTTTTACCCACGGTTAATCCGTGTGGGGCTTTAGTCTAACTAGGAATTCTGTTCTGCCAAGGAGGTGACACATACAAAGAAACGATAATTTATAATTTGGAATTCGGTATATATCTCTCTTTAGATTTTTTCTTTTTCTTCCCTTCTCTGGTTATTGATTCACCATAAAAGTGGCTGCATAGTTCGTAGAGTAATAACTGATAATTATGGCCCAATTCCAAACTTTTGGTTTTTCGGACGATGATTTTGCGACATTAATAGGTACTAGTGCAGCGTTTGGCAATGACCAAACAAGCAATCCACTTAACAATAGTGATACTAATAAATTATTGAACCTACAGAAGAAGTTAATAAGAATAGAAGCCCACGGGGAAGTTATGTTGAATTATCTTAAAAATTGAATAATTCCCTTAGGACTTAGAGTCAGAAATATCCCAGGTTTATTCGTAGATATCAAAACTTTTCTTACAAAATGGAGCATGATTGCCACGCGCTGCTCCAGGGATTTAATGATCTAATAATCTCTACATCTAAAGAGTTGGCAATAGAAATAAGAAAAGAAATAGAAGAATTAGAAGAAAAAATTAAAAAATCCACCACAATGGAAGAGGCAGAGAAACAATTCGAAATAATAAAAAAAGATATGACCTCTTTTTCAGACTACCTTAAGAAAAGGAAGGAAGAAAAGTTTGTCAAAGACAAAAGGTTCTACACTCTAGAACGCACTTACCCATACATTGTGGAAGGTTTTTTTAAGTCAGACTACCAACAGGGGACACCTAAATATGATACCCAACGTAGGATCAATACATTCTCTGACTCATCAGACCCTGAATCACAAGAAGAAACCGGTAGTGGTTTCCATGATGATAGACCTTATGAACCTAGAAATAACCAAAGAGGCAATCGTTTTTTGGGATACTGAGGGGGGAGAGGAGGTCGGAGGAAAGTAAGATTCCAGAATTCAACAAGGGGCAATTATCAAAACCATCAATATGCCCAGGAACCCCAACATTTTCTAGAAACAAGGAACAAACAGTACTGGAGAAACGGGATGTAATCCCGATTTTCAACCTTTCCTCACAGAATTTAGCTCCCCCTGACCTGTCCATTTTATCAAAAGGGTTGTCATTTGTCCCCCATGCTCAAGTTAATATCTTCGAACTATACCAAGATATCCATGCCTTCTTCCGAAAAAGAAGGTTAAAATTTTTTTTTCAGAAAGTGATCCCTTGGATTTAGATAATATGTCTTCAAATATAGTGTCCCTCCCCTCAACATTTACTCCAACTTTAGAACAGGTAGGCCCTGAAATAGCAGTGCTAAAAAAACTAGAGCAGAGTTTAAGATTTGTGCCCAAACCCAAATACAATATCTCAAAGGAGGAACATGAATCAATAAATAAATTTAAGAATGACAATACAATCACGGTCAAGAGCAGTGACAAAGGAGGAGGGATAGTTTTGATAGACACTGCTAGGTACGAAACCAAAATGTTAGAGATGCTAAATGATGAGACCTTTTATATAAAAAAATCAAACTAAACCCCACAGAGAGGATAGTGAAAACCATTAATAGAATAACAACTAGGGCATTAGATGCAGGAACTATAAATAAGAAAGAATATGAATTCTTAAATAAATCTGAAAGAAAGGTATCGTGTATATACAGACTACCAAAGATCCATAAAAACCAAGAGGATCCTCCCTATCGCCCAATTGTATCAACGATAGGTACCCCCCTGGAAGATATCTCCAAATATTTGGACAATATACTCCGCCCATATATCTGTCTCTCACCATCCTACATCAAAGATACGGGTGATATCATAAGGAAAATTGAAAATCTCCCCTTTAATCAGCAGAGAGACATTCTAGTGACTCTTGATATTGAGTCGCTATACAGCAACATTCCACAAGCAGGTGCCATAGAAACAACTATGTGGTTTATTGAAAAACATCAAATTCCATGCTCTAGCAACTTCATAAAGGAATGTCTCTCCCTGGTACTGAAGGAGAATTTCTTTGATTTTGGGGAATACCTTTTCCTACAGACAAAGGGTGTCAGCATGGGAGCCTCTATGGCTCCCTCAATAGCAAATATATACATGACTGCATTTGAAGCGAAACATATCTTCAACGAAATGGCCCCTTTTTTCGAGTCTGTTTCCCATTGGTGCCGATACATAGACGACATCTTCTTTGTATGGACCAATGGGGAACAGACTTTGGAAGAATTTCTTCTCTGGTTAAATGAAGCAGATAAAAAATCTTAAATTCACTGCCCATACTAATAGAAAAGAAGTAGAGTTTCTTGACATTTATATCAGGCACAATGAAGGATCCCTGATGGTGGATCTATATACTAAGCCCACCGCTAGGAATACTCTCCTACATTTTAACCCCTTTACTGCTAAGGCATTATTCTTCTGCTCATATAATTTCCATTGAAATCAATGGAAAGTCCATGACGAGTTACCCTTGTCATTAGCGGCGAAGAGGTTAACAGTTACCACCCCAAATGTCAGAAAGCTAGTATCCCTTTCTCCCAATTTCTGAGAGTCCGGCGCAATTGTACTAGTCTAAAAGACTTTGATACTCAATCTGAAAATATGAAAACAAAATTTCTCCAAAGAGGGTACCCGCGTCGCCTAGTTAGAGAGGCTTACAAGAGAGCCAGGTTTTACGACCGAGATGTACTCCTAAATTCAGAAAAACCTAGGACAGACTCAAAGTTAGTCTGTATAACTAAACACTCAACTCTAGACTCCACAGTGAGGCAAATAATCAATTCAAATTGGCACTTATTAAATCTAAATAACACCCAAAAAATAGCAAAACCAATGTATGCACATAGGCGAAACAAAAACCTGAAGGACCAAATAGTTCGCTCTAGATTTCCGAAAAAAATAGAGAATCTACCCTTTGTGCAGAGATCATTCAACACAGTGAACACAATAAAAGGAACCTCCCGATGTGGCTCTTGTAAGTCCTGCAACAGTATTCTGACTGGAGAAACAATGATCTTCAATAATGTCAACATACAAGCTAAGGAATTGTGGACATGTAACACTCAAAATATTATCTATTTGATAACATGCCCCTGTGGATTAGGTTATGTAGGGGAGTCAGCAAGATCCGTGAAAACCCGCTTGACCGAACATAGATCAGCAATAAAAACAAAAAAACTGACAGCTCCACTGGTCACTCATTTTTTAGATTTCAGACACTCTCCAGATGAAATAAAGTGGCGAATTCTAGAAAAGGTTCACACACCCAACAATATGGGTGGTGATAAAATAAGAAAGAAACGAGAAATATACTGGTTATTTACTCTCAATACTTTCAATCATGGCCTGAACCAGGAGTGCCCCTGGGAGAATGCCATAATATGAAACAGTTAATCTATAAATAAAAAGAATCAATGTGAATTCTTATATTTAGAAGATGACTGCGTTTCTTTTCTGGAATAAATACATGGGAATGTTTGTAAACAAATCATAATCCACGGAGCATTATCCATGTACTCCAGGGAGACCCTAAATTTACTTTCGAGAAAAAGATCCCTTAATGAAAAAATTACAACTATGGAAAAATTAGATCTCCGATTAAACATAATAAGAGAATAGAGATAGAATAATATTAATAGGACCGGCCCTCGGTTTAAAAGTAACTTTTCTATATAGTTTAATGATTCTATAAGAGATACTGTAGAATCATATGAGATTTTAAGCAGCACTCTATTGACATTCGTCTTTAATAAGAGTATAACTTTAAATAGGGGCGTGGCCTAGAATATTAGCCTGTAGAAACCCAGAGTATAAATACCAATAGGAAGCCGGTTTTCAAATCCCTTCCTTGAGACGAATGACCGGCACCTGGCGAGACTATGCGAACAGAACATTTCACTGGTAAGCGTTGGTCTGCCCCAAGCCCCCGCGCTGTATTTTGCTAACTATTTAAACTAGTGGGTTAATTTAAAATCACTCTCCTGTCGTTGTATCCTCAGAAATTCTTTAAAGAAGAATTGTTTTAACCTGGTGGAGTAAGACGAGTGGCTTACTAATGCGAGAGGCGCCTGAAACGCAAGAGATTTCCGTTTCTCTCACGGGGAAATTAAAGTGTCTGTTAAGGTAGGAACACTTGCCTCGCTGTAATGAGAATAACGCGGATACTAACCATCTAAAAAGAACTAGAATAATCACTAAAGCTCTTTCACTTTTTTAAGGCTTTAATAGGGATATCCTTTCGACTCACAAACGCCTCATACGATCCGACTATCACCATCAACCAGGGGGTACCGGCTTCATTAACCGTCCCGCTTCATATTAAGAGCAAACCTCGAGGCGGTAAGATACTCACCAACATTTCTACCTTGACAAGATCTGTTAAAGTGTTACACCAATCGGTAACCTAGTATGTAATTGTATTTTTTTCAACAGAAAAGACAGGTCTCCCAAAGAAGGAAAAAAATATATTTCCCATGTTTTTAAATTGCAAAGAGTGAGATGGGGGCAGTGAAATCTTGACTAAAAGGTAATATGATACCACATGAACGAAAAAGCCGCATAGATAGAAACTAAGAGCGCTGATTTATGAAAATAAAATGAAAGACCTAGATATGTTGTCTTGTCCTTTTCAGATTTCACATACCACAAAATAAATATTTAAAGGTGCCTCACTCTTCGCTACAACTACAAGGAGATTCCGAAGTTGTTTAACAAATAACGTCTTTTTAAAGGTAAAAAAAGCGGAACACGAAAAATATACTTTGAGTTCACTTTAAGTTAGCTACATGAAAAAAGAAAGCTAGTTTAAAATAATTTGTTAGGGATACAAGAATAAGATTAAATAAATAGATTTAAACTCAAAACTTTAGCTACTTTCACCTTACGTACTATTTCAGCCACTGACATTATATTTTCTTTCTGTGACCTATGAATTCCGTTTCTATCTTTGTCTTGATCCATCACTCTGAACTTTTGCCCAGAATAGTTGAAAGAAAAGAAATATCCTACAGTTTAAGAGTATAGTTTTCTTGCATGGGTTATAATGAAATTATGTAACTTATTATGAAACTTTGCCCGAAATGCTATCCACATGTTATCAAAAAAGACCACAAAAAGTGGATATTTCATCAAATCATAAGAGACACAAATGACATAAAAGAAAGACAGCGTTCTATGTACCTCTGTTGATATATAAAAGGGATGTGTATTCTAACTTTTGAGGATTGCCCCTCTGTCTCTTAGCACCTCCAATGGAATATCTTTTTGTCTATATAAATGTATGTATGTATGTATGTATAAAATATTTTATTACGCGCTCTGCTACTACAGAGTATCCTGGCGCGATATGTGAGCTTAAACAGGGCCAAACCAGAAGGAGAAAGAAAAAAGCAATTAGATACTGAGATTAAAAAGGTGGGTTTTTAACCCCTTCTTAAATTCTGTCAATGTGGCTGAAGCTCGCAAAGAGAGCGGCAGGGCATTCCACGACCGAGCTGCTTGGACAGAAATAGACTGACCACCCAATCTCACATATCTGACTTTAGGCGTAGTCATCAGAAGGAGATTAGCTGATCGGAGTGCACGGCTAGGAATATAGAAAGTAAACCTCTTGTGCAAGTATTGTGGTCCTTGTTGGTGCAAGGCACGAAAGGCCAGGACCAGTGATTTAAACACAATACGATGGGCCACAGGAAGCCAGTGGAGCTTTCGGATCCAATACTATGCTATGTTAAAAATAGAGAGATATTGTCTATAAAGAAATGAATAGAAACTAATACTCTAAATAGCAATTTCTTCTCTACAAGTGTGAAATAAATGAAATGTAATCATGCACTATAACACTTCGGTTGTATGTAAGAACAAAAACTGAAAATGTCTTGTTTTTTCTAGAATATTGGGCTGCAAAAAAAACTTTTGTCCTGAGGAAGACACCACGGCGTGTCGAAACGCGTTGGCACACTACTACCGCAGCGCTAATACACAAGACAACAATATTACTCGTTGAATGTTTTTTTAATCATATATGTTTTAAGCTTGAGAAATATATGTTTTATATCAATTTATTATGTATATACGATGCAAATATGAAATCATTTTCTCTCTTTTTTAAATTAAAAATATCCTTTTTCATATCAATCTTTTCTATTGTGTTATAGTCTATGCTCATAATTTTAATTTTAAATACATAGCTAGTATTGTTCTTTGCTAAAGATAGCCTGGGTTGATACCTTCACATTGCATTTTTCCCTGACCCAGGATCTGTATCCTTACCAGGGGGCCCTTGATATATTACAAAAATTGTAAACGACAATGCCTTTTATTTATCCCTTTTAAAAACATTACATAATTAAAAGGCATTGTCATTTACAATGCCAATAGCTCAAACTCTCATAAATGCTAGAACTATTGCATTGCAAATGCTTGTTCTTACTCTTGCAGGTGTCCTGCTTTCTCCTTTTGCGACAGGTTTGCCGTCTTTCTCTTCTTCCATCTTTCCGATCAGTGCTCTTACACTCAGTAAATATCTGGTGCGTGGAAAAAAGTGCCAGTGCACCCCCACTGGCAACCGCCCGCTCAAATTAAGCACTGCTTCTACCTTAACAGAAAACCAGAGTTAATAACGTAAAACGCTGCAAACGGACCTTGCACCAATGCAGAAACTTAAGGTGCAGGTGAACCATGCGCCAAAACAGAGCACTAATGCACAATTCTGCAGACATGGTTTCCAAGAACGCTGCAGACAGAGCTTGCACCAAAGCCGAACGCTGCAGACAGAGCTTGCACCAAAGCTGAACGCTGCAGACAGAGCTTGCACCAAAGCCGAACGCTGCAGACAGAGCTTGCACTAAGATTCTCTCGATGGAAAATGTTGGCGAGATACATATTTGTGATATATATGGGTCCCATTCCCACCCAGTAAAGAGAAAAAGCAAAATTATGTGGTCAAGGAAATGCAAAGTATAAAGGATATTATGCGATTGATGGCAAATTGTGCAACAGATACTATAGAAGTCTCTATTTTTAAATGTTGACACATTCATAAAATGCACACGTTGATTATGAATACTTTTGTCTTATAATGAAACACAGTAACAACATTGTATTAACATTATCCACATCAAAAAATGGTTAAATCAAATAATGCAATTCATAGAAAACAAGTCTACATGTATACCCCACACGTACACATTTATTTTAATAAAAGGTGTTCCTCATTTATTCAGCACCTTCCAATTATCTTCCAAACGTTATCTCCAGTTTTGCCTTAAACGAGTGTTCACGGTACGGTACTGGTCAGAATATCGTTTAAATAAAATAAAATGTCCTACATATTTTTTATAAAAACATTGCCCAATTGGGGTTGATAGAAAATCTATACCCATTAGGGCGATATTTTTCTTAAACAATATTTAGGACACATATTGTATGCCAGGCAATGTTTCTGATTGGGTACTCTGACACACAAGTGTTCGCATTGTAATACACAGCTTTCATTAGAGCCCTGAAAAACAATATGGAGGATTTGCAATTATACATATATGAACTATATGAATGAAGGCTTTGGATATGAAAAAGATATGCAACATGTTTAGGATCAAAAGTACTTAAATAGATTCGACTTTGAGAATAGTGTCTGTGATGTAAATCTGAATCTGTGAGAATAGTGAAATAAAACATTTTCCTGAAAAAAAAATATTAAAATAAAGGTGTCAACATATATGAGCATAATGCGCTCATTTCCTCCGGAGGAATAATGGCCTGCATCACCATGCCATGAATAATGCATTCTCTCACTCTGGATGGAGATAGTCCAACCTACTGCTTTGAAGAGACCTACAAGTGGTAAAAGTGCTCCAGCAGCAAACATGAGATAATGCAATACCTCCTCCTCCTCCCCACTTCACTCGTCATGGCCTCTTCGCCAGTGAAGGAAGGCCTGGGGTGCTCTTCAGAAGCCCTGCTTCGCCTGTCTTGTGTGTCAAGAACTGAAGTCAGCCATTTTACAGAGCGCTTCCAATTACACAGCTCATTGGGTGGCTGATCTTTGAATGACGCCTCTAAGTGCACCGCTAACATGCTCCTCTCAGCCTCATTAGCCTGCAGAGGGCAGCCGGGCAGCAGGCGAGCAAACTGCAAGGCGCCGCAATGCACTGGGAAACGCCTGCAGGTTTGCTGGCCACTGTTTGCTGCTCTGGGCCAGGTCAAAATGATCACAAATCAAAATAAATAAATCAAAATTAGTAGTTGCCAAGTACATGGTTTGGGAGCAATATACATAAATTAGGGGGACAAACCCAATAAATCAGAATCCGGAAGATCTGGCGGGTACAATGTACCAGTGCCACAGAGAGTAAATACCAGACTAATTTGGGATCAGCATCTCAGGATCCGAGAGATTTAAGGTAATAAGCCAGCCCGGTGGAGGCTGCATGGGAAAAAACATTGTTATCCCTGTGTGTCAGGCCGGTGAGAGGAGTCTGTAGGACCCTGAAGAAATACTTCCGAGGGCAGTCTCTCTGGTTTGCAATCCAAAGAGCATCTCCTAATTAGAAAACATGTTCACTCGGGGAAAAGAAAACAGTGTATTTGGCGCGACCAATAGTGTGGCCACGTTAGCAGCATGGTGAAGACGCAGGTATGGCCCTCTCACATTAGTATTGAAATATATTTTGTAACGGGAGTACAGGCCCCCAAAAAGCATGGGGCCTGGGGCAAAGAGCCCTGGCTATTTTCCCCTTGTGATGTCCCTCCTGTGTAGGAGAAAACTGCCTGCTAGGTAAATGCAGCCCCTGTGTGCTAAGTGGGTTTCCAAGCACAATAGTTAAGGAGGAGGGCGGAAGAAATTATAAATCTCTTGAAAACGATCAAGGCTGCAACAAGGAAAGCATCTACCTGTTTAACAAAACAAAAATAATAAACTCAGTCAGTGAAACACAAGAAACTAAAACATCGTCATGGTCATGAAAACAAGATTAAAAGCATAGAAATTCTATTTGCACAACATCTATTATTGACCTCACTTCCAGGAACGACTGGTTAGAAAGAAATAACCCTGGGAGGGACACTTATCTTATTTTATTTCAATTGGGGATTTGTAAAGCACCACTAAAACACCTTGCATTGGACTCCAGTTATGCATGGGAACAGACACGAGGGAAGAGGTAAGCTGCATAAGCCATAAGCCATTTGCCAGAACCTGACCTATGAAAATCAGTAGATCATCGGGTAGGCATGGACATTAGAAATAGCATCTTTGTCAACCAACATGGTGACAGAACCTTGAAGAAGAGTTCTGAGATACTCGGGAATGAAGGCAAAGATGATCTTGGGCATCTTCAGACTCCTCAAGACCAGAGCATTACAATGTAGAGGCTCTAGCAGGACCTTTCCAAAGTTTGGGTGCTTCTAGATGGCAGAAAGTGTCCAATCAAAATAATTTGCTGTTCAGTTTTAAGTCCTTTAGTCACCCAGAGTAGCGGTCCTTTTTACAGGAATCTCTCATAGAACTTCAGGGGCAGGTACAGCCTGTTGGGTACATGGGTGCGGGGGAGACAGTCACGCTTTCTCTAGGCTCTTTGGCCACCCCGCACGTGCACAATGACGCCAGTAAATGGCGCAGAGATGCAAGGGCCCCCTTTTAATGGAGTTAATGGAGCGTACGGGATAACCGGGGGACCAAAGTACCCTCAGGGTAAGCGGGCCTCTGTGCATGCGCACTTCGACAGAAAGGTGTGGTTTAATAGGGCGTACGGGGGTAACCAGGGAGGGGATGTGCCCCCATGGTAAACGGGCCCTCCTGCGCACGCGCACCTCTACGGGAGGGCATGGTTAAATCGGGCGTTCGGGGGTAACAAAAGGGCCCTCCTGCGCATGCGCACTCCTTCAGGAGGGCTTTGTTTAGTGATAAGGATCTGACACCAGTTATTGACCTTGCCGTAGGCCCAAATAGGTACGCGGAAAATAAATATCGTATAATGTGATTGATGTTAGTTTTTGGATAGGAAATACCTTGTACTAGAAGTATGTTAAGGTTAGCCATCTGAATATTTGTATATATCTATTGTAACATTTTCTGCATAATTGTGTAAATATTGTTTATTTCAATTTTTGATTTATTTTGTATGTTTTAATAAATACGACCGGAGGGGGGGGTCGAAAGATACCCCGCCTTCCAAAGAAAGCCCTCTCACGTCCTGTTAATAATGTTATGCTGGTTAACGGAAGGGTGAGGGTTCTCCAGCAGTCCCTGGCCATACTTAAAGAGTTTGGTCAAAAAGGCCTGGTTCCTGGCAGGGCAACCTGCTTCAACCACAACTTCTTTCAGTGTCTCAAGTCCCATCTTCCCTCTTCTGTACTGCTGTATGCCTGCCATCAGGAGCCCACCCGTCCCCTACACGCCCTCTCTGTTGCCACTCAGTCATCCCCACTTTCACGTTCAAGCCCCACCTCTATTCTCAATTCATACCAACACAGGGAGGGCTGCAGGCCATCACTTGATTTTCTGACACAGAAAATCTTAACCTTCAGCAAACTAGTGGGTTTACCGTCACCTCGAGGTGAGGTCAGGCAGCTTCTGCCCTTATGAAGACCAAAGTTTCACCTTCATGCACAACGTATTTTGGTTTTCCCATCCAGAGAAGTAACAGCAACGTCAACTATGGGGACAAGGCTGAGCTCAGATCTAAGGGGAATATTGAGGTACTTAATGGAGGGTGATAACTTATGAAATGCTTGTAGCTTGAGGATACATTAAAGGAAGACTCAGTTTAACGTTTGTGAGGACAACCTTTGCTGTTTTTTTATGAGTTTCAACCAGTTGTCAATAATAAGATTGTAGACTGACTTCAGCAGAAGCTAGAGGAAGTGTGCCTCAGGTTATTACTCATCCCAAACAGAAATAATTAAAGTAAGTTCTACATCAACTACAATATAATATTTATTTTCTAGCAACCTTTGGCTTGTCTGACGAAATGGTAAAAACCTCTCACCAGCCTAAACCACAACCTAGATTTATTTCAAGCATTTTTTAATATTAAGATTAATAGCAATACAAAATTGACAATTATTGCATATAAAACAATAATATAATTCTTCTTTTGAAACCATAAAATCTTATGTTCATGTAATGCGTCACTTCAAGAGCTTCTCCCTCATAGGTCAACTCTACAACCAAAAGTACCTAGCCAGCAAAGCGTCTACATCACAACAAGGCTACTTATTATATACAATAACTAGATTCAACAGGCATTCAAGACAACTCATAGAGTTGACTAATGTAAGAAGTGCCTTTTCTGCATAGCCAACCCAGACGTTTTGCCATTTGCTGAACCCTATATCCTTGCTGGCCTTAGAACTCTGCCCCTGCCTGTGCTCCTGCTTTACACATGGCTGAATTAGCACATTCCTAATTTGTAGATAGAATTTGCATTCAAGTACCTAGTATAAGGTAGAACATGTACACCGGGTCTCTAATTTAAATGTTACTAGTGAACTGAAGTCCCTACTATGCCACCCACTACAGTGACAGTGTAAAACATAGCTTCAGGCATTCCAGTTTAGACTGTCTGTAGAAGTGTTATAACTGCAATTCTACCTGTCAAAATAAACCCTTTTGACAGGTAGAAACCTTCCTTTAAAATGTATTAAGTCAACCTGTCTAGACAATGGTGCCCACGAAACAAGATGTATGGTATTTAAAAGACATGTAGAATGTAATGTTAGCATGTCTTTACAAAGACTAGCACCCAAAAGGTTTTTTTTTATACAGTGGCAGGCCTTGCTGCCCCTATGTAGAGTACAGATCAAAAATCCAATTCAATGGGCAAGTCTGATTTTTAATACATGTTAAGGAAAAGTAACTTTTACAAAGTTACTTTTCCCCTGCCTGAGGTTCTTGGAGGCCAGATTTGTATTTGTTCTCCCATTTCTGCCAGTCAGTAATTAGCATTTGAATAGGTGCGAAAATGCAGCGAAGTATCTTCCGGAAACAAACAATAGGCTAGTTTGAATGTGCAGAGATGACTCATCTGAACTGGACAGAATATGCAGGATTGGGTTTCGAGTATCTTTTTTGACATTAAACAGTCGAACCCTGCTTCAATGTCAAATTGAGAGGTTTGCTTGGCTTACATATAACACTTTGGGGCGCGCTGGATTTGGAATTAACAGACTAAAGACAGAAGGTAAACACTTTCACCAGGACAAGAGTGGGTGGTGTATCCGACCTGCTTTCCATGGCGGTTAGAGTTAAATTGTGCCTAAGGGCCTGATTAGGAGTCTCGCAGTCGGTCCACAAACTGCCAGACTCACAGTGGCGCAGTGATGGTCTTCCGACTGCTCTATTGCACCTAGGGCGTTTGGACCGCCATTGCACCGCCGCAACCACCAGAGATCAGACATCCCTGGTGACGGTGTGGCGTTCTTGAGGCCGCAATATGCTTGGTGGGACCACCGTAGTCCCGCCAAGCATAATACAAGTTTCCTCTCCGTCACGGTTTTCAATGGCACTTCTTCCTCCATGAAAACTGTGGCAGAGAGGAAATAAAGGGTGCGCTATAGGGCCCTTTGTTGCCTCTGGGCCATGGGGTGCGTGCAGGGGGGCACAAGCTGTGCTCCTCTGTGTGCATGCACCCCAGTACCTGCATGGCATGGAAAGCACCAGTCCATGCCGTGCAAGTTCTGCCTTTGATGTTACAATTGCGGTGCCTATTTCATAGGCACCACAGTGGGATCGCCAAGAACTGTCCGCCATGGACTTAAAAAGCCATAATCTGGCAGGCAGTGCGGGCGGCGGTCCAGCTCCCACACCGGCAAACTCTTAATCAGGCCCAAAGTTGCGGTCTATTGTGGCCACTGATTATCATACACCTTCTGCTTCTTGGCGCTATTCCTCCTTAAAACTTTTTTAAAGTGTATCTCGCTTTTTTTCTAATTGCATTTAAATCATTCTGTTTATTACATTTTATTCTATTTTTCTAATTCAGTGTGGGATTTTTATTGTTTTGCAATTTAACTTTATTATTGTTCTGGTACTGCATAAGTACTTTACACATTTCCCTTCGTTAAGCCTGCCTGCTCTGTGCCATTTCTACCAGGGGTTGAGGGTTCACCCTGATAAGGGTTGTGATTATTCCTTCAAGTGGGTAGTCACCCACCCCAAATAATCTAGTTCTTTAGAACTAAGCATTGCCACCTCATTGGCACATTCAGATTCAAGTAATATGCATACTCATAGTCCTACAACACCTATCCACATTAGGCACATCTCATGGCAACGTCAAACGTGCAAAATGACTTCAAACCGTTTAGTTGGCTAAGCTTCTGCCACCACAACAGCTGATGCATATAATTTTATGACTACAACTCATTCTGCACCAAAAGTACTAGGCACATTCAGGGCTCATAGCCATTGCTCAATTTATACTAATACATCTATACTCTCACAAATCTACTATCCTTAAGAGTTTAACCTTGACTCAGAAACAGCACACATAGAAAGAATGGCAGTAAATCCACATTATGACATACCTACCCAAAACCATGCAGTGGACAGCTGTATACCCAACAGATCAAAAAGGGCAATTGTATGTCCCTTCATCATTACCATCCTTACAGATAAAAAAACACAAGAACCATACCAGGATTGAACAGGCCCCTAGCCAATAATCTGTCACTAAACTATGTATTAACCTACTTCCAACTTGCCAGTCAACATATAATATTAATTCTCCTGTAAACGATATAACGTAGAGCCAAATTCAATCCACTTTTACTGGAGTCAACAGCAATCTTACAACCATAAAAGACATTCAGATTTTGGAAATCACATCGGGAAAGCACTATATAAATGCACTTAACGCAACACGCCCTTTGTATTATCAGTTGGTATCCAGGTTGGCTTGTAACTTTCACAGGTGATCAGCAACAACTTATATTTATGAATTGTGATTTGTTGGAGAATGATCTTCAATGCAATTATGTATATATAATTTCTTGTAAGAGATTATTTTGCTAAAGTGTAAATATCTTTGCCTACTTGTGATTTCCACTTCATACCATGGTGAACATCACAAGTAGGCAACATTATTTCTTTATTAAGAAGTACAAGGAGGAAGTAGAGCTGGAAGGAAGAGTGAGCGCCAGCAGAAAAACACACGCGCTGCCATGATTACCTTGCCAAGAAAAACAGGGATCTGCTAAGAAAGCATTTAAGTATTGATTTCCTAGTAAAGGCTCATTAAGGAACAGGTTTTCTGTGAAAAAAAACCAAGAGCTAATAATTTCCTGCCCAGAGAACAAAAGGGGTGTGATATGTTGGCTGTATAACTTATCACGATTCCTTAACCAAAAGAAGACCTGCATTCCTGTCTCTTTAGACCAAACCATCAAATAAGTAAGATAGGGCAGATCTATGAAACCATTTTGCAAATGCAAAATGTTTTTTTGTTGTTTTCCAACGGACTACCACATTTTACAAGTAGGGAATGCATTTCCGACCCTCAGAAGGCGCATAGTAACCCATTCCAAATAAATTTAAAGGTGTATTCCTTCCCAACTGTTGTTCGGTATGAATTACGATCACATTAGCGGTCAATGATTCGTAACAGGTAAAATGTTCCTTTGAGACCACTTCCCCTTTGGGGATTGTGTCATCAGTCTCAGGCAAAGTACGCAGGAGCTACTACCGCCACACCCTATGCTTTCCCAAATGGTAATATTATTTTTTTTAAACAGAGCTAGTTCCTTCATGCTTCATGGGGATGCCGAACGCGATGTGCAGCATTGAATAAATGTTCTATAAGCTCTTGTCTAATTTTTGTTTTTTACCATTTTTATTTCCCATAAATAGGGGAAACACTCATCAATGCAGTCGGGAAGGGTCAGAGTTAGTGACAAAGTTTTCATGCATTTAATGTTAATTGGGCGAAAAGCTTACACATGGAATATGGCCGCCAGATTAGTAGGCAATTCTCAGTTGGCATGATTGAGTACTAACTCTTGGTTCACTACCATGTGGTGGCTTTTTAACAGTGCTGCAAATCAACATGGTGCTTGATGGGGACACCGGAATAGATATGCGTCATCAAATGAATGTTCAGTAAACTCTAGTATTTAACCAGTTTAATTTCATATTGAGAAATGCTTATTTTGGATAATAATCGTGCATATACTTATATCCTCCAGGTCTATTTTGTAACATGCACGAGGAAACTAATTGTTTCCATTCATGAAAGGGAGACTCATGGTATAAATGGACAAGTGGCAAATAATATACTTGAATGCTTGGTAAGCCACAAAAATAAATTCTTTCATGGTCGCCTTACTCTTCGAGGAGAAGCACTTACCCAAGATAATAACTGTGTATACAAATGTGTTCAGCAGATTTACCGATTGAAGTACATGAGGAAAACGAGCATTTCCATCCATATAGGCAAGTCTCACAAGACTGAGACGAAGTACCACTCACGATACGCTCTTCAGGACAGGTGATCTTTTGGTAAGGTTTTTGAAGAGTTTTTACTCACCATTATCATTTTTTCAAGAGATATGCTCATTTCATAGAAAGTCATCATAAATACACATGCATCTTTTATTCCTTCATTAAATCGTACGGGGCCACTAAACATTTCTCTTAAGGATCGGTTGACTCACATGATCTAGCTACAGGAGAATGCTAAAAGTATTCCATCTGACCAAGTCATTGAAAAACGGCAGGTTTTCACAATCGTGACTGTATTTCACATTGGAAACTATGGGTAAGTACCATTTTTTTACATTACTTTTCAGTGCTATATATAACCAATAAGCTTTCACAATGTTGGATAACATTTTAAATGTACCTAATTCCAGATCCATTTGTGAAGATTTATCGTACAATTGTCTAACAGATAATGCGTGAAACAGTTTTAAGCAGCAACTTCGCTAACTAATAGTTTTTGGGGGAGGTAAGTGATTTATACACATTTGAAGAAATACAAATTCTGTCGAAATTTTCTCTTGTTTTATAGTAAAAATTACCTCCTGATGACAGACCAGGGATCCGAAAAAAAAAATTGAGGATTGTTTAGAGAAACTGTTTATGTTACGCTTGATTCAAATGATTATATGAGACACAAAATCAAAGGATTTAAAATTACTCAAATGGATGCGATTAAATCAATAAAATTGAGATAAGTATCTCAAATATGATTTTGTCAAGAAACTCGTTATAACACTTATGCACATAGAGATTTGATAATCAGCCAGAACCCACAAGGGACCGAGTGTGGGGAGAGGCACTGGTATAGTGAGTGCATTGGTGAATATGTTCAGAGACACCCATGTTCAGTGGGTGATACCCTACCAGTACCCTAAACATCTCAAACATTTTAACTGCGGATCACATACAATAGAACACGGGAGTATACTGATAAATCTATATTGACATTCCCAGCATAGAAACATATGGAGCGAGCACACTTTTCAGCCAGAAAAATGAATGATAAAAGCTTCGATGTCAATGTTCTGCAATTTGTTCGAATGCACGGCTGAACGTTTCTTCCATCATGTCCAGATTTAGTATATTTCAACTGTAAAAGTGAAATAAAGGTGGGAAATAAAATGTAGAATGGCCACTTTCAAAAGTCTCATAGTAAAGCTTCCCATCTTTTCAATTTTTTAATTTAAAGTGTCTTTTCCAGACTGCTTTGAAATGACGATGCTTGTCCTGGAAGCAATTTCTTTGCAAAATTAAAATGCATTCTCACGTCTTGTTTCATAATAAGCAGTTTGGTTGCTTCAAACATTGCTCTTCATTTAAACCGTTTCAAATATTCTGAAGAAAATAGATGGCTGGAGGGAACAGAGACCTTTCCAGCACAGCCATCCCAGAAGCTTAAATCAGCTGAATAAAAAAATCATAGCAAGGGCCCAGGGTCTAAAATAGCTGGTATTGTGGCGGGTGCTCACTGCCAGTGCACTGCAGTACAGACCCACAACAGATCCATCCACTTTACAGCCCCAGACTGTACGCTGCTTGGTGCGCCTACCGTAAACTGATGAGCCACAAATCCATCATTCCCAGTACATAGAACATACACTGTTCTGCCAAAGATATTCAGCACACATCTGGAATGTTGTGCTGTTAATGACCCCAATCCTGCTGTTACATTGACTTACATGCATAGTGCACTGGGAGAAGAGTGTTGCTGAGGTCAGACATAGTTCACCTCTGTAGCAAAAGTTGTTTTTATAGATGTAGATGTCAAATCTATAGCGCCTCGCTTGGGTCACAGTTTATTTCTAAGGCTTCTTACTCTAGATATGGGAAATGAGGCCCAGAGGGGTGACGTGACTTTTCCAGGATCACACAGTGTGGCGCATAAGGGGGCACTTGACTTAAAATAACACATACCAGTCATAAATAGCGTGTAGGTTGGAGGATGTAGTGCGATTGTCGATGTGTCAGGATATCTAGCATTTTGCCATTACACCTGTATTTGTATTTTATATTTCTTTCTCTTCTGTTTTGTTATTTTCCCTTCAACTGTGGTTTACAATGACAGCTGCCTTGGCGCCAGTTGGCGCTTTATAAACTATATCAATAAATAAATGATGTATCAGCATGTGTTTATGTCATGCGTCTGTCAGTATACCTTTTTGAGGATGCACACTGTACTGAAGATGCCCCTTCTAAGAAGTATTCACACTATTAAAAGAGTAGTAGTCATGCGAGGGTGGTTATCATTGTACACAAAAAGTATTCATGGCCTTGTGAGTAGTGCGGTTTTCAATGTGGTCGTGATAGGCTACTAAACTTTATTTTAACTAGGCAACTGCATTATACCTTAAAGCCTCATCCCTGTTCCTAGCTACCTCCCTTCTATTACAGTAAGATCTCAGAGTAAAGTTTAACATTTCTAAAGAAGAAAGTGAAACAATATATCTGTCTTTATGGCCAATCAAGACCTGGATAACTTCAGTCTCATTAATTAGAGATGAAGCCAGAGCTCCAAGCCGGACCACAGCCATCCTCTAGGCCTCATCATATATGTTATGTTAGGCTCATTTATTAGGCGCACAGATGCTCCAGCGAAGGAGCGTCCTGGCGCCCGACAAGGTAGCAACACAACACAACTGGACAGAACAAAGCAGGGAAAATTTAAGGAAACAGAAGAGTTTTTAGGGCTCGACGGAAGGAAAGCAGATCCCCAAGGGCGCGAATCGCTGGGGGAAGAGAGTTCCACAACATTGCGGCACGAACTTGAAAAGAGCGGCCGCCTGCCCTGCAACGCTGAAAGCGGGGAACAACCGCAAGTTCTAAGTCTGAAGATCTTAAAGCCCGGGTCGGAACATAGCGGGACAGAAGATTGGAGAGGATCATAGCAGGGGATCCCTTGAGGATTTTATAAGCTACACAAAGGACCTTTAACTGGATCCTTTGCGCAATCGGTAGCCAGTGCAGCGTACGCAAGGTGTTAGCAGTAGGACAGAATCTGGGAAGTCCCACAACAGCTCTCGCTGCGGCGTTCTGGACACGCACAGGCGGGTGATTTCCGATTGATTTAATCCCGCTAGCAGGGAGCTGGCGTAGTCAAGCCGAGAGATCACGGTTGCTTGAACCACAAGTTGCCTGGTGGTGGCGTCAAAAAATGTAAGTACAGGCCGTAGTCCGCGTAAAATGCCAAAACAGCAGACGCCGTGCGTTTGGTATGGCAGACAAAAGAGAGCGTTGGATCGAGCCAGACCCCAAGGTTTTTTAACTCAGCGACCGGGGTTGGCGTAGGTCCCAGATCCGACGGCCACCACCTGTCTCCCCAGAGTTCCGTTTGTTTGCCAAAGATCATAACCTCCGTCTTGCTGGCGTTCAGCTGGAGACAGTTGGAAGTCATCCAGCTGGCAACCGCCCGAAGTCCTTTCTGGAATCTGGGGGCATCCACATCCGCATCCCCGCTGATCGTGACCGCTAGCTGCGTGTCATCGGCATATGACACCATGGTCATACCCCATTGCCTGACCACCTCAGCTAGCGGTCTCACGTACAGATTGAAAAGCGTGGGACTCAGCGAGGAGCCCTGGGGGACCCCCAGATCCAGAGGATGGAATTTGGACTGATAGGGCGGGACGGCCACGCAGAAGGAGCGGTTGGCAAGAAAGGAACGGAACCACTGGAGAGCAGTCCCCGTGACACCAGCTTCCTCCAGACGAAGCAGAAGGATAGGGTGGGACACGGTGTCAAAGGCGGCGCTCAGGTCTAATAGCACAAGCGCCGCATTTTGACCCGCATCCAGCACGGAGCGTA
This sequence comes from Lissotriton vulgaris, assembly GCF_964263255.1. Classification (NCBI taxonomy): domain Eukaryota; kingdom Metazoa; phylum Chordata; class Amphibia; order Caudata; family Salamandridae; genus Lissotriton; species Lissotriton vulgaris. The sequence continues at coordinate 272,251,084 of NC_141697.1, read as the reverse complement.
AGTGCTCCACCATATACAGTAGAGCAGTCTCCGTGCTGTGCCCAGCCCGAAATCCATTCTGCGTGCTGTCCAAGATATCTGCCTGGAGAAGATGGTCCGAGAGGACAGAGTTGACATGCAGCTCCGCCACTTTGGCAGGCCACGGGAGAAGTGAAATTGGACGGTAATTCTCGGGCTTACCGGCGTCCAGAGATGGTTTCTTGAGAATAGGCATGACCACTGCCTGTTTCCACTTCAACGGGACCTCGCCGGATGCTAATGAGGTGTTGATTAAAGAGCAAACCGGCGAGAGGCCATGAGAAGCTAGATCTTTGAACAAAGCTGGCCGTAGAGGATCCGCCGGTGACCCTGACTTGACCTGCTGGGCCGTTTTACTAAAAGTTTCCAGAGTAAGGCTCGGGAAGGATTGTAAAACCTCCAGAGTTAGGGGCTTAAGAGGTCTACCTACAGGGGGTGCAACCAAAGGAAAGGCTCTGTAGATGGCATGAACCTTTTCCAAAAAGAAAGCCGCCAAGGTTTCACAGTGTGCGATGGAGCTCTGGTGGGTAGCATTCACCTTTTTAGCAATAAGCCCTTGCTGCTCTGACTGCTGAGAGTCAGTGCTTTAAATGGAAAAAGAGAAGTGGCGGTACTCACCAAATTAATTTGGGTAAGCCTGGGAGGGGCGTGTCTGGGGGCGTGGCTTCAAGGCAGCCTTGTACACTATCAGCATTTTCTTCTTCAGTGTAAAGTGCCCCAGTGCCTTTGGCCAGGTTCTGCTCATAGCTGCAGGGTGTAATTGAGGTTTGTTGTAATTATATATAGCGTGAACTTAGCCGGAGGTCATTAACATGAGAAGCAGAAGTTTTACGCGAAAGCAGATTTTTTTTTTTATGGCACAAGGAGATTGATGTGATTTGCCCTGGATCACAGGATGTTGAGCCCACACTGAGATTTCACCTGTGCCATAAAAATAAAAAGTAGGAGTTCATGTAGAACCTGTGCTTCTCATGTAAATCACGTTAATGCCCTCCTGCTAATTTTGAGCTATATATAACTGCAAAAATGGACCAATGTGCCCTGCACATATGAGCCGAACTTGGCCGAAGGGCGTTAGGTGCTCTGACAGACAATGGCGAGTCTATTCCAGCGATGCAACCTTTCCCTATAACTGACAGCACGACCGTCCAATGTCGAGCGCTCTTGCTGTCAAACCACATGTGTCTTCCTGTGCTGTCGCGCTGTCAGGGTGTGAACAGGGCCGGCCTGTAGCTTGGGGGAGCTGGGCCCAGGGAGACGTAATTCCGAGGGGCACACGTCGCGAATTAAGGCAATACCAGCAGCAGAACCCCTGTCATCTTGCAACCGCCTGGTTGATGTCCCTGCCTCTGTTTGACTTGCCAGGTTAGAGTTGTTTTAATCCTTCAAGATTAGACTTTTGGGCAATGTTTTCAACACCTCATTTCCCCTTTCTTCGCGCTCCTTTCACCGTCTCACCACTGCTGACACACACACCAACAGACCCATCACCGTGAGGCAGCTAAGGTATTGTTGATTTAGGTGAGCTGGGGAGGTCCCGAGGCGTTAGGGTTCACAGGGCAGTCACTGCTCATCCAGGGACTGACCAGTCAACTCATAAAGGACCCCCAGCTGCCTCATTTCAGTCTCTAGCATCAGCAAGGGCGCCAAATTTCTCTCCACACAAGGCGCTATCTTAACAAATGCCAGCTCTGAGTGTAGGGCTGCGGCCGCAACCTAGCCCCGGAATACACTGACCATTAACTGTCACGCGCCTATAACCCAGAGACAGACCACAGCATGCCACTAGGAGTACCAGCACTCTCTTAACACAAAGAGAAGAAGTTCCGGTACTCAATGGGAGACCACGGGGAAGTGCTGGTACTCCGTACCGGTGAGTAACGGCCCATTTAAAGCACTGCTGAGAGTATGAAGAGTCATGCTTATGTCTGTGTACCCATGGCTGCAAGCAGCTACGTGGGTTCAAATCTGCCTTTAAAACCTGTTCAAATACACTTTAACATCTGTAATTTGTCAGTTTCCCCAGATCTCCAACGTGATTAAAGTCCCCTTTTTAAGATACGTTTAAATTCTAACCATTCATAATTATATTTCTGGCTAAATGTGCTATTCTTTTTCTTGAAAATATTCCAATAAGTCAATGCCCAAGCTCCACAGTGAAACTGTAGTTAAATGCCATTCAGTTTTTACCACTCAGGGGCTTCAATATTTGGCTTTAGGTTGCCAAAAACTCCACGGGGTTGGACCCTATAATCTCATCACATGTACCCAAAGATAACTCTTCCTGTGAGCTTTACGTATTATGCTTTACCAATGATCCCCTAGTTATTCCAACGGGAACAAAATGATTGAGTTTCAACAATGTTCCTACTTCCTGTTCTTTAAAATTAATTTGTCACCAATCTTTCCAAAAACTCCTTTAAGTAGAGGACACTAATCATAACAAGGGCACGCCAAAAAATGTGTGCCTTCTTTAAAATCTCGTCATATTTGTTCCCTACTACAATGTATAACATGATCTCTGACTCTTTCGTAACATTTCTGGGGGCCAAACCGCTCAAAACATACACTCCTGGCTACAACTGTGATTCTGCACACAGAAAGAAAGGTGGACTCATAAAGCCTGTTCCTACTCAAACAGGGAAACAAATAGAGGGAACACTGTCTGCAACCTCCAGCAACTGCAGATTTTATGGAGCGATAGTGCATGAGTTTCATCACAAAATTAAAGACTGGTTTCCAACAGAAAGTGCACAATTTCGACCAGTCAATAGTATATCTGGTTCCTAATTTATTTTGTTTTCATAGTTTAGGGAGCCAGTTTTCTGTAGCTGGAGAATCGAAACTACTTAGAGTGCTTTGTCCGGCACTCACACACATAATTTTTGTTTTTTCTGGCACACAGGTTGACATTTTTAAGTATGTTAAGTGTTCTTGTGCTTTTGTGCATGGTTTGGTTCTTGTTCGTATAACCTGGATATCCGATTTCATGTGCATATTAATGACGAAAATCGACATTCCAGATTATCCATGCCAGGGTGGGTTTCATTCTAGCAGGACAAAATGAAATCCTAAATCAACCCCAGAAAGTCTGTAGCAAAAGCCCCTCTGTGTAAAGTTAAATCCCGACTATGAACAGGCAAAAAAAGACAACTAAACAGTACTATGTAACTAAACCGCTCATAACGACACCAATTACCAGTCTTTGTTCCTACAAAATGTACAAATGATTTGTCAAGCAAATTTCTTTTGCTAGGTAAAGCCCACGCCCCATCCTGAACAGTTATTTACGATATTTACATTTATAGATATATCCCTGTAGAATGTACAGGGAATTGACTCAACCTTCTCGAAATGAGTGCCCAGTATTGTATATAAAGAGATTGGAAAACACCCACAGTATGCCTGGCCCTGTGAGCTGCATAAACTCTCCATAAAGTCTGGGAAATGCTCCATTTTCGTTATTGCAAAATTAGCACTTGTTGTTTCTGTGCCAGTCTGTTAATAGCAGTAGCATTGACCACTGGTGCTGTTCAAGTGAAATCATGGGGGTTGCTGTCGCAAACAAGAGTGGAACACCTTTTTTATAACTGTTACTAAAAGGAGTAAGTGGGGCAACAAGAGAAATGTTGGTAACCAATAGATTTATTGAGAGACGAGGAAAAAAATCAAATATTAGTTTACCAGAGAATTTTACAGGACATACTGCCAAATAATTTGTATGCAAAGCAGCAGATTTCAGAGGCCATTCTGCTTCAGAAATAATTACACCTGCGAGGTCTGTCATGGCATTCAGATGCATCTAAAGTGGCAAAAACATCCCAGAGAAATAATTAGGCCGTGTTGCCCGACCCTGAGGGCACTAACTGCTGTTAATTACCCTCCCACACAATTAGGAGCTTGAGCTAAAGCCCTCCACATGATAAAGGGAGAGTCATTAAAACTGTTATTGCCATGCAGGTAAGGGCAATGAGGCTATTCGCATTTCTCCTCCTACAGAAGAACCGTGAAGTCTCCTCACCCTGGGTCAGAGCCAAAAGGCTCCTCTCGGCCATCGTAGATCCCGCTACCGTCCCATTGTTTTAGTGCTCAGAGAGAGAATGTAAGCCCAACTCTAGAAAAAAAATAAAGAATCATGCCAGTTTTTTGTTTCTGTGTATACAACAGCAGCTGATCAAAGAGCACTTGAGGATGTGGTGAGTTCAGCACACTGGAACCAGGCACATCAGAAGAGAAGGGAGTTGGCTCTCTTTGAGGATTGATAATATAGCAATATAATCTGTTGCTAATGGCTATACCGGTTTGTAAAGGCCCTGAACCAGCAGCTCGGGCATATAACAAGGAAGCGGAACTTTATAAATATTATAGTCCGAGGCAGAAAGGCTATTAGAACATTCCACTCACTGAAGGTAGATGTTTTAAATTAACCCGTTCCATGCTCGTGACGGAACCGCTCCGTCACGAGCCTCGGGTGGGCTGTGCTGGGGACGGAGCGGTTCCGTCGCGGCCCGCTCGCCGCGCCGCTGATTTCGCGCCTGCGCGGCGCGTTCTATTAAGCGGTCGGGGCCGTGTCGGAACTGCTCTGTCACAAGCACAGGCCACCCAAGGCTCATGACGGAGCGGTTCCGTCACGAGTACGGGAGCGCGGAATAGCCGCCGCAGCTAGGGGGTTAAAAAGAGAGAAACAGAAAAACACTGGAATATTGAAGTAAAGGGTTTATACCGACTGTTAAAAGCCCTGATCCACATCGTTGTCTTCAATGGAGCAATCAACATTCAAATGTTCTAATTAGGGTTCTTAATCAACTTTACTATCTTTCGTTTTCCTACCCTACCTTTTCCTAGAAAATAATCAGCCATGCATATTAACAGAGTATCTAATTGAAATAACCAGTGTGAGAAAATGGAAGTGGACAACAGAGCTATTCCAAGTTAGAAAGCTTTACATGTATTTATATTTATTTTATTTATTCATAATGTACAGCAGGTAGCCAAAATAAACTAGTTACAAGGCGAAGGAGGAAAGGAAAAGGGGAAGAAGGAAGAAGGGGAAGAAGGAAGAAAGGGAGAAGGAAGAAGGAAAAAAGGAGACAACGGAAAGCAGGCTATTTGCATGAGGACAGAATATTACAAGGAATATTGTAAGAGTTAATGAATTCAGTTGGTGGTAGGAGACAGTCCGTTAGAATTAAAAGTTTTCAGAGTAGTTATGAAGTTCTTTTCAGACATGGCATTTTTGAATGATTAAGAGAGATTGTTCCGTAATTCTGTAACCATTGAGTCAAGGCGTTTTCCACTCAGTCTCACAGACTCTGAGACTAAAGCTTCATATCAGGGTAGAGGGACTTTATATGTATAGACAGCCGAAATATGCCTTAGGGGACCACAGTCTTAGAGGATCATGCTCCAGAAAGCAGCAAAGAAGAAGATAAATATACCAATATAGAGGATTAAATGTCTTCACATAAGTCACAAAACAATAGCCAAGCCACAGGCAAAGGCCTATAACAGAGGCAGAGGGCCTTTAATTGCATTGATTGCCAACTGGGGGGTGAAGGCGATCTCGTACGCCGACGATACCCAGCTGGTATTTCCTTTCAAAGATCTGTTGAGTGCCTCTTTCTTGAATTTTAAGAGTTGCTTAAAAGACATAGCGCAATGGATGAACAACAACAAACTCAAGCTAAATGCTGAAAAAACTGAGGTGCTGTTCTTCGGTAACAGCCAACCTCCCGCCACAGACCTTTGGTGGCCGGAGGAAATGGGTTTTCCCCCACCCCTGCAGGATGCGCAAAAAACCTGGGCGTAAAATGGCAGGTGGATCCATCATTCTCGGGCCAAATTCAGCAGGTGTCCGGCGCCTGCTTTGGTAGTTTGAAGAATCTGCGCAAAGTCTTACAACTTTTCCCAGAAAACCGCTGTTGCTCAGTGGTTCATGCTACCGTAACCTCTCGCCTGGAACGTGCCGGCAAGACTGCTCAAACACGTCCCATTTAAGCAACATATCTCTCCGCACCTCAAAGAATTACATTGGCTGCCGGTCATCAACAGAATAAAGTTTAAGGCCCTCACCTTAGCCTTTCGGGCTTTCCATGGATCCTGCCCCTATTATTTGAAGCAAAGGCTTGGTGCGTACAAACAGCCTTGCTTACTTAGATCTAGCTCCCAGAACTTGCTATGCCCGCCCCCCCCAGTAAGGAAAGCGCGACTGTGGGGAAGATCCTTTACGGTTAGGGCGGCCATGCTTTGGAATACTCTGCCCAATGCCATGCGACAAATCACCTCTGAAACCATTTTTAGGAAATCAATTAAAACTTGGCTTTTTAATCTGGAGTAACCTGCTAGACTTTCTGCTGCTCACAGGTCAATCTGCTAGCCACCTGTTATAGCGCCGGGACACCTCCTAGGAGGTAGCTGTTTGCGCTCTATAAATCACAGTATTATTTAATAATCGATATAGCCCAAAAACAGGTGGTCTATAGGGCTATTATAACATTTCAACTACAGAGAGTAGGATGTTCTAAATAAAAAATGGAGAAATAGAAAGAAAAACATTAGAATGTTGGCGCAGAAGACTTTACAATGTCCTAATAGTAGTTATAGCCCACAAAGGGATGATTCTATATGGCTGTCCAGCTCTCAGCTTTCCATCCAGGGTGCCAATATTAGTAAAATTTTGTTGCAAGAAAAAGGGTACCCACCGCAGTTCTTGTCCAACAGGTCATCCATCTAAATTGTTGCAGAATTGTGATCAGGCACACCAGACTGCTGCCAATATATCATGGTGTATAACAATATATCAGAATGCCAGGAGTGATGCAAAAGTAGGCAACAATGGTGCTCAATGTGCAAAACATGTAGCTCAAATTTGCCAGCGTGTCTTTTCTCACGGTGATGCAAAAATATTCAGTGTTCAGAAGTTACTGGGCAGCTGCTTAAATAGGCATGGTTGATCAAACGCACCAGAGCTGCTCTACTACAGCAGGATGCTGGAGCTCAGATGATTCTGGGCTGATCCTAGGTGCCAGATGTTGCAAGTACAATGGGTGTCAATGCTTGGTTATGCTACACTGATACATACCTTTTAACTTACAAAATGACTTCACTGTGTGAAAAGGGGGCGGTGACTGGGGCCAAGAGCTATCTAACAGGCACTCTGCCCCTCACCAAGCCGCCCACCCTCTCCCACAAAAAACCCTTAAAAAAAACAAAGGGTCATTGAGGCTGCCGCCAATGTCTTGGAGTATTTTCACACCGTTTAACGGACATCGGCTGCTTACAGCCTTCAAAACTAAGCTGGAAATCCACTGTTCACAGTTTTCAGCTCGTTTTCCCTGCCATCGTATAATTTCGGCTCCCAACTGGGTGAATGTGTACAGGGAGCCAAAAATGTGTTGGCTCTTCACCGGGTGTGACTGTGTGAAGGGAGCTGAAATCGTGTGACAAACGGTGGCAGCGGGTGATTTGGCAGATCTACTGATAGCATGTACTATATGTGTGGATTGTTGAGATGTACAGGTTTACTCGAACTATTCTTGGCTGTAGAGGTGCGGGTTTCCTGACACTTTTCCAGCACACCCACACCACAACTGCCTCCCAAGACTCATGGCATGGACTTCCCTCGTCTGCAACCGTCGCCCACAGATTCACTGTATTGTTTCCCCTTGTCCATACCCATCTCCCCATGCTCCTGGTGTGCTTGCCCCTCACTGTACCCCTTTAACCCTGACATGGTGCGTCAAGCCCCTTTACTCACAAGCGGAGCACAAGACAGTCGCCACACAGCGACCGGATGAGCCCTGCCGCTCAGGTGCCAGCCTCTTCACCAGCACTGCGACAGATGCCAGCTTGATTCAAGTCAGCCATCAAAGCAGGTGAGGAGGGGTTATTAGGTAGGAGAGGGCGCTGACACAAGACCATGGCAACAGGAGAAATATGCCTGCGTGGTTCCCCGGGGAAACGAAAAGAAAAAAAAGCCCATCACCCCTAAATAAGGTGCCCTCTGCGTGGGATAAAAAAAGTAAATAAAAAAAAAAATACGGTTACATGAAATTTGACCACAACAGCATAAGTGGCTTCTAGCAGGCAAGCATACTTAGGTGAGGTATATAGTTTTATTGCACATGGCTGAAAATAGGATTCCCTATAATGCAAAGAAAATGTAATATTGGCTTTGAATTACGGTAACCTGAAAACATAGTTGTTGATGCACACAAGGATTAGGAAACCAAACAACAAAAACATAAAAAGGGGGGAAAATACATTATCAAAGTAAATCTTGGCCAACCGGCATTGGCACTAAAGGGCTCTTCTTTTCGGACCCATGTGCATCTGAGACAAGGCAAAATGCCATCACTCATTGCGAGAGGGCCCAGTGGCAGCGGACATGCTGCTGCGTGCAGAAGCAAAATGTGAATGGCAGTTAATTCGCCTTAAGCATCCTTCAGACCAGACCGAAAGGCATGAATTCTCTCGAGGACCTTCCAGAAACCGAGAAGGGGGCAGCAAAATATGATCAGGCAGACCAGCAAAAGAAACGCAAGGAACAGAGCACGGGCTTCAAAACAGGCTGCTTAAAAACGAAATCAACCACAACCAGAAATCATTTCATTTATGCAACTGACGTTTGTATTACAGTGTCTGTGGCTTTGAAAGAGAAAGAACCGGACACCCTGAAGGGAGGCAGAGAATATTCTACAATAGGAAAAACAATTGAATAAATTAATTCTTCTTCCATTTTAAGTAACAACTAAAGAGATGTGATAACACTTTGTGGGAGCAAAACTCGTAATCGGTTGATCACGTTCAAATGTATGTAATTATTTGCAAAATTAATCAGATGCATTTCTCACACTGCAGACATTTAATTGAATAATTTACCCTAAAGGTCTAGTCGCACCTATCTATCACCAGTGAATGAGGTGGGCGTTTATTCTGTTTATTGCAGGCTTTGGGTGCGGTGAGTTTTTCCGGAGTTCACTCAAGGATGTAAGAATTGAAAATCAGAGGAGACAGGTCTCTGCCTCTTCGACCTGTGCTTTTGCTGATTAATCTATCCCCCAAAGCACCCTTACTGTGTCAGCGTCACTGCCCCTACCGTGGGCACAAGAGACACTGACAACAGTAAAAACTACAAATGGCAACATACACAGATAACAGCAAAGACTGAGGGGTGAGAGACCCCAAAAAACAAAAACACAGAGTAACATGGAGCATATTACCTCAGATGCCATATTACAGAAGAACCTCAGGGTCGCAACAGACGTTTGCGCCCACTTTGTGTGCCCCCGGCCACTTTGGTATTACAGAAGTGGTTGCAGACAATTGTGCGTCCCCTTCTGTTAATAACGATAACGATAACACTGGTGCACATAAAGCACCAGTGCTATCATCAGAGGGCATTCCCTCATTTGCATGGGGGCACATCTTCATGCATATGATGGAATCCCTTTGTCTTTGCGTCCATGCCATATTACAGAGACGTGTGCAGAGGCAAAGAAGCTGTCAGGTAGGACACTGACAGTGAGCCACTTTAAAGGTGGCACACTGTCAGTGCGCCCTCTGATGGCAGCCTTCAAGAGGGTCCCATGGACCCCCCCAGACATCCCCTTGCAGGCAGGTGCAGTCACTCCATGCACCCACCTGGAAGGGCACTCTAATTCCCCTTCAAACTGCCTATTGTTTGCCGCCTGCACTGTGAAACACTGAGCGGCCTCAAAGCAGCCGCTCCATTTTTCAAATGAATGCATAAGTCATCAACTCGGATCGGTCTATCAAAACATATGCTGCAAAGACAGCACACACTCTTCTATGCAAAGTCACACCTAACCTCCCTGAAGTAAATGGAAGTATCAGTGTCCAATGGAGAAAACTACCTAGGCAGTAATTTTAAATTTAAAAACACAATACAAAAAGGACCAAAACAGAGTGAACAGCTTCCAGTTAAGTACATAAGTTTATTACAATCACAAAAACAATTGATAAAATATACATTTCATAAAAATGTTGAATTTACACCAATCTTGACATAAAAGTTCTTGAACATAGAGGGTAAGTTGTGTGTCGACGCGTTTCGGCGACCAGCGCCTTTCTCAAGACAATTTACAATTTTCACAGATAATATTGGATTACACATCTACGTGATGACTTTAGTTTAAAACGGTTCCATCTAATATTCTGAACCGGATCACGGAATTTCAAAGTTAAATCTCTCAAGAACGTGTGAGTTCTTGTTGTCTACTTCTGATAGGTTAAAAAATTCCAGTATATTTCATTTAAAAGATGATTGTCCGGATTAGAACTTTAAATAGTATAGCCTCCACCCTACAATTATAAATCAATCGATTCTAAGTTGAGTGTCGAATTCTGATCTATCTGCGGTATCTGAATAACGGGTTTATAGATAATGGGAGAGCGTCTTGAAATGAGGGTCATGGGCCGTTAGGTACTTGATATGTCCTCTAGTGGCCATACGTGTCAATATGTTTGAAAACGTTTAGATCCCTCTATTTGTCACTTAAGTGTTTACAATTTCTCCGCAGTGTGGCGAAGTGGAATATGGGCAAGATGATACACTGTGTGCCGCTATCCAGATTCCTTTTAATCCAAAACTTGCTGCGGCGTGGAGGCTCACGTCTGCTTCGGGCGTAGTCCCGGGATAAAGTGAATGCATAAGTCATCAACTCGGATCGGTCTATCAAAACATATGCTGCAAAGACAGCACACACTCTTCTATGCAAAGTCACACCTAACCTCCCTGAAGTAAATGGAAGTATCAGTGTCCAAGCCTTTGTAGTCTCCCATCGAGGTAGTGACAATGTCCTGCTTGCAGGAGTCAGGGAATAAGCATCTGCCAAGCAGCTGATTGCTCTATCAGGGGACTGAAGAAAAACAACCACCAGACAACCACAATGTAGATCCTGCATTAGTTACTTTTTAAGTCTGAATCATCTTGAAGAATGGCTGTATCCTAGACAAAGTAGTAACAAACAGCAACCCCTTTGCACCACGCCAGGGATAATGACTGAACACTCATGGGACAAATGCACCACAAAAGCCTTAAAAATCACCCAACTGAAAAGTAAGAACTGTAAAATGGAAAAAACACAGTCAACATGCTCAGCAGCTGGAAGATCACACCATCAGAAAGTTGCCTTGTCCAATTACTCACGCAGTTCAGGAAGGATCTGATGGCACAGCTTTTCCAGGAGCATCTTCTTAACTTACTGATAAGGAGCACCTCCGCCCAAACGGAAAGGCAGCGGGTTTATGGGCATTAACAACAGTTCTATATTGGACTGATCACTGGAAGTACAAGAGCCTGACTCTCTCTAAAATACATTTATAACCATTTTATTTTCCCCTGTCCCCAGCCAAGGTCTGCTTGGGGGAGTGGCCACAGCTGCTGACTGGCAGCAGGGGGGTGGTGCTTACTCCACCTGTTTACACTGTGCATGCCATTTTGGCCGGCTGTCTTGTGACGGCCAGTCTGATATGCGCAGTATAAATCTCTCCATTCAGTTAAAACAGCTATGTGGAGAGCAGACACAGGCAGGCCCCCGGTTGCCTCGAGAAACGTTGAGGCAGCCTTCTCCAGCCAGTCCAGGCACTGCTCTTATGCTGCATGAAAGTAGTGTTGGGATTTTGTGGAGAATTCCATTGATGTAGTCAGAGCACCAAGAGATTCACGAGGACCGGAGGAGGCAAGCCAGCGGAGGTAAGTGCATTTTTCCATTTTCAATTTTATTTCATTTTCAGCCTCACCCTCACTGTCAGAGCTGTCAGTCATAAACAGGGTTTATAATGACCCATGACTCACAGCCACATGTGGCTAGTGCCCTAAATATTTGGATGGTTGCCTCATCAAATGTTTAGGGTACCAGCCGCCACTGAATGGGGACCATATAGTGAGCAATACTAAAAACTGTCGAGCCTAAAGTTTTACACACTGCTCACATACTCTGAGTATGAAATGGGCAGGGTCTCCTAACACATTTCAAGATGTATTTGATTATATTTAGCATCTTTCTTCATCTTTACTATCCCTAATCTTACATTTAATTTCCCATTCTGTCCTTTCGAACACCATCGTCAGTAATGCATATTTACAGTGGATACTTGAAAGGGCCAGGGTGGTAAAATGAAAGTTGAACAAATCTCACAAATATGGGTTGTAGACATCCGAACTATCTAAAGTTTTTTTTTATTTTACTTGATTTATTGGTACCATTGCATCATATCACATCAAAGATTTTTCATATACATATTACAGGATATCCATCATTCTTTCGTAATCTTTGTTCACATGCCAAAGTACATCCAGCTCCACTTGCCTAGTGGATTACTATATACTGCCACGCACCTTAAATTTTTATAATGTTCTTAGAACATAACTATCCCAAGTTAAGCATATTTGCATTCAATTGTATTTATTTCATTTATTTACAATGTGCAGTGTGTACCAGAAACATTATAGTTACAAGTGAAGGAGGAAAGGGAAGAAGGAAAGGGAAAAAGTAAAACAGGAAGAAAGGAAAGCAGGATATTTGCAGAAGGAGGGAATAGAACAAGAAATATCTAAGAGTTGATGAATTGAGTTGGTGTCTGGAGACAGCCTATGAGTGTGTTCAGAGTAGGTATAAAGCTCTGTAGAGAAGTGCGTTTCTGCATGATGGAGAAAGATTGTTCCATAAATCTGTACCAATTGTGGGAAGGCATTTTCCATCCGGTCTCACAGGCTCGGAGATTAAAGCTTGGTATCAGGGTATAGCGACTTTACGTGTTTAGACAGCAGAAATATGCCTGAGGGGACACGTCTTGCAGGATAATGCTTCAGAAAGCAACAAGAATGATGAAAATGTCATAAAAAGCTACATTAATAAAGATGATGAAATGCCTTCACATGACTCACGAGCAATAGTCGCAGCAGAAAAAGCCCTCTAGCGACTAAGCAATCATATCGCCATAAAGGTTTCAAATTTAGAGAATAAACAACTGAAAAGCCAACTGAGAACAGCCCATCGTTCCCTTATTCAGTGCAATTAAAACTTGGAGGGTTAGAAGAGGTGTTTTGAGCAAAAATGCATTAAAACTGAAGAAGTAGGACACAGGAAAAAAGAACAAACAATATTAATTTAAATACAGTTTGGAAACATACTCAATCGGTATCAAATATCAGTGTTCGGTACACTCAAATTTGTGGATCCTCTCCTGGGGCAAGGATTGCTATCAATATACCAGGCACACCAATATGCCAGAGATGCCACCAATAAGCCAAGGATTGCTATCTTTTACACTGCCATCATTATGCCAATGTTGGCTACTAGAATGTTAATGATGCTGACCATAAGCTAGGATTGGCCACTGTACAACTAAGGAAGCAGACAATGTGTCACCATCAATATGGTAGAGTCCCCATAATACCAGGGATGGGCACCAGTAGGCTATGGATAGCCACCATTGTGCCAAGGATTGACAGCTTATCTCTGAGAATCCCAGCATTACATTAAGGAAAGCCCCTATTCTAACAGGGATGGCTACACTATGCCAGAGATAGCTGTCAGCTGGTTTGTATAACAAGACACAGAGAATATGGAGTGGACTCACAGACTGAGTATGCGGAGGGGGAAAACAACAGAATCGGCATAGTCCCATTCTAGGCTGATACAACCTCCCCATCACATTACGAATAGGCTGAACATTTTGTCTGTTACTGTTACAATTACCACTTGAATCCGTTACCATTACGAGCATCACTACCTTTAAAGGAAGATATGCTTCTCTCAAAACAGTATTTATACTTTGCATACATGATTTTCACTACATGCTAACACCTGACATGATTTTCACTACATGCTAACACCTGAGGCACTATTGTCAATTAGAGACATACAGCTGTATTATTATGTAAACACACCATGCACTAGATGGTATATAATTCCATTGCATGTTACGATGTGGAACACGCTCCTTTATCTTTATTGTTTTCGACTGTCTGTACACAATCTGAAGTCCTTTTGGTGTTCACTATCATGTATGTAATGACGTTTTAGGTCTCGCCTGTCGATGCGCATGCGCATCGAGCAAGCGAGACTATAGGGGCTCATCCACTCTTTATCTAACTGCAAGGAATCGTGGCGATTCCTTGCAGTGCCCGTGACTTTTAAGGTCAATGCGCATGCGCATTAAGCTTATGCGCATGCGCATTGACCTTAAAAGTCACGGGCGCGTGCACGTCCGTGTTTGTTTACCCTTGCCTACTCTCTCTCTCCCCTCTCCGCCCCCGTTCCGCCCCCTCCCCTTCCCGCCGTGTCGCATTTCTCCTCCCCCCTCCTCTCCTCCCCTGCCTGCCTGCCGCATTTCTCCTCCCCCTCCCCTCTCTCCCCTCCGTCTCGTTTCACACACACCCTCTCTCCCGCTCCGCCCCCTCCCCGCCAACACCGCCTCGCGAGCTCGTCATTCCAAACCCGCCCTCCCCCGCCTGACCCCAGCGCATTTCTCCTCCCCCTCATTGCTCCTACTACAAGCCTTTTCTAATGGATCATCAGAATCACGTTTGCGACTACTTTCTTCTTCCTGTTTCTTGGGGAGTCTGACTTCATGTTGGTGGCAGAAGTGGTGACAATCTTCATCTCGATTCAGGTACGTTCGCTTGTTATTCGATGGCTTGCGTTCTCCTTCTCATGTTTGTCCCCTCCCCTGGTTTGTCCCTCTCCCTCGTGGTCTTCTCTACCCCCGTGCTCAATGTTGGGTTTTTGCATCCGTGTGCTCCTCTCTCTTGTTGCTCTCTGTCGCCTGTGTACTTCTTTCCCCCAAGCGGCGTCCATCTCACCTGGGTGTTTATCTGTTCGCCCTGTGTTCTCTCCCTCGTGTGTGTTTCCTCCACCCTCCTTTTTGCTTCCTCCCATGTGTGCTGCTTTACTCTTCCTCCCCTCCCCCTGCTAGCTGATCCGCTCCTCAGTTACTCATCTCCCCATACAGTACTATATTTTTTTTTAAGGAGGATTAGATACCAAATTACTGCTAATCCTTCCAATTTATAAATAAAAACGCCTTTGCGTTACTCCAATTTATACTTTTTTTTGTTATTTACAGATCTATCTCAGATCTGTAAATCTTAAAATAAAAAATTAAAATCGCAGCGTGCATTTTTGTCAATGCCGTACATCACAAACAAATGAATACAAGACGTTGACAGAGCAAGTCTGTCTCAAAGGCTAGGCCTCTTGGTTTTGCCCATGCTTCTTTTCTCTTTTGCATTGATGAGTACTCTCCGCTGTGAGTAGGCACATGCGCAGTCCCGCTCCACCCTACCCCTGTGTGCCCCTTCCTGCCTTCACTCTGGTAGCACAGCTGCCCCGAGGCTGAGTAAATGTATCCCTGGGTCTGCCATGGACTTTGATCTCCTTTTATGAACCCACCCCAGCAGGACGTTCACTTCCTCCTCCCTGTGAACGGAGCCCCTCCAGCCGGACCAGAACGAGGGAGGTGATCCTCGACAGACCAAGGCGCCCTGGGAGCACCCTCAGCCCAGCCCCTGCCCTAGACCGAGAATGAGCCCTCCAACACATTGCATCGTGTCCTCTCCAGCATAGACTGAGGCAGCCCGACATCTCCTCGGTACAGATTGAGGCTGGCCCTTTTTTCTTGTCAATTGGAGCTCATGTGGCACCCTCCCCCACCCCCCAGATAAAGCAGGAGCTGATGCAGTAAGTGCACTCACAGACGGAGTTCACTGATACACGCAACCACTTCCCAGCCAAACCGAGCTGAGGTTGTAAACACCCTACCCCCCTCACGGGCACAGACTGAGCTTATGTGGCCGTCTGAGCTGTGCTAGCTCACCTGCATGGATTTCTGGCAAACTTCGCCTGTGGTTCTGTGGTTTATTCCTAGCTCTGCTCTCGCTCCACAAGTGTCCCTGCCAAGGTGTGAGGCCCGGCCTACAGCATGGACCTGCCTCTCTCTCCCGTGTCTGTGTGACTTGTGTTACTGTGAGCTCTGCAGACAGTGCTGTCCTTCATGGCTCCCGCACATGAACTTATTACAAATAGTTCTACGCACATCTCTTTACCCATGTGTCAGTGGGACATGGTGGCAATGCACATGCTTGATAACCTCCATACTGGTCACCCTCCCCTTCCCTACATGCTGTAGCCCTCCTCATCAAGGACTTGAAGAAATATGGTGCATTATCTCCCCAACCACCCTCTTCCATGGAACTTCACACGCACCCCATGCCAGCCTGCACCATCTTCTAAACCAGCTGCATCATCAAAGAAGCCATCACGGTGAGCACCCTTGCCTAGCTGGTTGACGAGCTCACCACCTCCAGTGGCTCTCAGCGCTACACTTCTCCTCCTTCACACCCAGGCAGGACCTGAAACAAAATCCCCATGTCCTTCAGGACTGTCCGTACAATTCTTCAATTTAGGAAAGAGCGAAGGACACACCTCTGCGAAGAACACTACTTCAGGGCAAAGTAACAACCCGTCTCCACTCTCAGCACCCAGTGATGCCCTCCAGTAACTTGTTGACTCTCTTTGGCCCTCTACAAGGCTCTTTCGCCTCTCGTCTAGGTTCTGATTATACAA
This sequence comes from Lissotriton vulgaris, assembly GCF_964263255.1. NCBI lineage: Eukaryota > Metazoa > Chordata > Amphibia > Caudata > Salamandridae > Lissotriton > Lissotriton vulgaris. The sequence goes on along the minus strand of NC_141697.1, from coordinate 272,234,474 downwards.
ATATCACATGGATATTTCCTAGTAAAGGTGTGCAGCCACTGTCTCTCTCACAGGATGATCAAATACATTCTCTGTTCATGGAGCCCCCTCCTGCCCTGTGACTTGTTACTGCGAGTTTTTCAAGTACAAGATTTGTCCGTATGAGTTATGGGATATGATGTGTTGCTGAGCCTGTATGAATTGTCACTGTGTTCGGCAAGTATGTGATTTGCCACTGCACCTGTATGAATTGTCCCTCTGAGGTCGGCTGGTATGATTTGCCACTGCATCTGTATAAATTGTCCCTGTGAGGTCGGCTGGTATGATTTGCCACTGCATCTGTATGAATTGTCCCTGTGAGGTCCGCTGGTATGATTTGCCAGTGCCACTGCACCTGTATAAATTGTCCCTGTGAGGTCGACTGGTATGATTTGCCACTGCATCTGTATGAATTGTCACTGAGTTCTGCAAGTACATGATTTGTCCCTGCACCCTTCTGAATTGTCACGGTGATTTGTTGCTGATCCTGTATGACTCGCCATTTCTGTGCCTGTGGACTTACAGGTTATGCTTCCTCTTCTGCTTGGTGGGGTGGGAGGGGGCACTGAATGCGGTGGCTGGGGAGGAAGCTGTCATTCCTAGTTCTTTATTCCTTGAACCCCCTCCCACGACTGCAGGATGTTGGCACAGCTGACCGGATGCATGGCTGATATACATCCTATGAGCTCACCCCAGGCCTTTACTTGTGAGCCGATTATAGATTCTTGTCTTGGAGGCCTCTGACCTCAGAGAGGAAGGACATTCGTTATACAGCTGTTCTTTGTGTGTGATGGACGTGGGAGAGGAGGGGAGGGGGTGATCGACTTCTGAAGTCTGGGCCGTGCCCCACTTGCATCCTTAACTTTGAATATACGGTCATTTCACTACAAATAATCATGGACGCGGTTCCAGTCCTGGGCTTCACAATTACAGGTCACTTTTGCCAGGCGTGGTAGCTTGATTGGTTAAATTGCAGCATACTAAACAACACTCCCAGAATGCAATGGGTCTTTTGCCGCACAAAGTCTGATGTAAGAAACACTGTGATCCTAGGGGGTGCTGTGGCCACCATACAGGTATGCCGGTTTAGAGAGCACCCACACTCACCCACACACCCTCACTCACACTCACTCACCCACCCTCACCCACCCTCACTCACCCTCACTCACCCTCACCCTCATGCTAAAGATTTACAAAAAAACCCATTAACAATTCTAAAAGCACTAACTCTAATGCTGCGAGACCTATTGCATTTCTAATGCTTGTTTGAGTTGCACTTTGGTGTGTGATCAAGACCGTATACCGGTCAAAACGGTTTACGGAGGGTTTATGGAGTAAATAAATCCCACTTTTGTTGAACTATCACAGTTTTTGCCTGAGTGCGCGCTGCATTGACATTTGTATGGTTGGAGATATATGTATCTATCTATACATATTTATATATATATATATCCAAAATTATCTGCTTCTGTAAAAGAGATGAGGGGACACAGCGGGGCTAGTAAACAGCATTTATTTAGTTTGGCACAACGCGTTTCGGCGATTTGCCTCTTCAGATGCCTCAGGTACAGGAAGTCCGTAAGTTTCTCTTTTTAATGGTTGGCCCAACCCCCTGAAGTAGTGTAGGCCACGCCCCAACCGCATCACATTTGAGGACACTCGTGCTGCTCAGTGTTCACTTTTGAATAGACTGCAACATCCAGCATGCAGTTTGTTTGTTTATGCGATTAGTGTCTCCGTCAGCCCTTGTTTTCAATTGCTTCTAGTAAGCGGCTGATTGGCGATGCGATTGGAGTTGAACTCCTGTACTGTGCTGGACCACAAACGCCATCCAAAGTCCTCACTTCCAGCCACTTGGTCCCCATGTGCAGCGCTTCTGGAGACGCCGGTATTCGTGACCACGTCTGTCCATATTTAATGGATTGTCAGTCGACAACAGAGACGCCGCTTCTGGGAATTCGGTGGCGGTCCAGGTATGTGCCACTGTACCTTGGAACACTTAAGGAAGGGTCCCCTTGCGTGGCCGTGGCTCCACGCTAAAATCCAAAATGATCTGCTTCCGTAAAAGTGATGAGGGGACACAGCGTGGCTAGTAAACAGCATTTATTTAGTTTGGTATATATATATATATATATATATATATATATATATATATATATAAAACTTTTGCAGTTGTTTTCACTGTCTGGAAGGCAGCATGTTTTCAGAGCATTGGCGTCATTTTTCTATTACCATGTAAGCACCTCGGCATGTCATTATGACTTGTTTATATTTCAGGCAGACGTGGCATACTTATATATTTTCTATATATTTTGTATATCAGGAATTTGATTACGTTTAATTGTTGGCATTTATTTGCTCATTGCGCAGAATGCAGTTATTCATATTCTTCAATTAACCTCTTGCACTTTGCATTTTGTTTAAGTGTTAAGACAAGTATGTTTTACTAGCTGTATTTCCGACCACACAGTCCACTTTCTATGATCATTTATGCCTGACGGAGGGAGGATGGCTATATAAGCTTGAAACTTTATGGCGCCAATTAGTTTGACAAAGCCTGCTGCGCAGGCGAAACGTGTCTCTTTTTATGCAGGGTCGTGGGAGACCTGATGAACAATAAGAAGCCTTATCCATGCATACCTCGAGTACATGCCTCTTCTTCGTTGAAGCAGGATTGTTTTTCTTTGATTATATATATATGATGCCAAAAGATGCAATCGACACTTTCAATGACATGATCACGGAGGATCTTAAGGCATTGCAAATAAAAACTTCTAGAAAGAACAAAAGACACAAGTACTTAGAGAAACAATACTTCAAACCTAATGAAAAAACTTAGGAGCAATTCCAATCTGATTATAAATAAGGCCGATAAAGGAGGTAATATCGTCATCTGCCCCAAAGACCTTTATATGGATGAATCAAATCGCCATCTCTCTGACGCTGCATGTTACAGGAAGGGCAATTTTTGTGAAATTCGTAACCTTAAAGACAGCATTCACAAAGAACTGCACCAATGGAAGAGGGAAGGTCTTTTAACCAAGCAAGAACTGGGGTATTTGAAAATTGACAATCCACTGACCCCTACCTTGTACCTTATACCCAAAATCCATAAACAGGTGTCCCCTGTTCCAGGCCGGCCTATTATTTCGGCCCAAGGGAGCCTTATGGAGCCCATGTCAAAATATGTCGATTTCTTTTTGCAGAACTTTGTTGTGAGTCTACCTTCCTACATTAAGGACACAGGGCATTTCTTGTCTAAACTAAGAGAGGTGGAATGGAGAGATAGATACATTCTGGTGGCCCTTGACATTTGCTCCCTGTACACCAGTATTGAACATACGGATGGTCTTAACGCCGTAAAGTATTATTTAAATCAACGTAACCTCATGTATAAAAATCACAATGACATGCTAGTTTCTATGATTAGGTTATGTTTAATGAACAATTACTTCTTATTTAATAAAGAGGTCTACCAGCAGTTAAGAGGGGTTGCCATGGGGGCATGCTTCTCTCCCACCAATGCGTGTCTTCATGTAGGGTGGTGGGAGGAGCATGTCCTCAGGCATATCCCTGGTTTCGCCAATAATATCGTCCATTATTGGAGATTTATTGATGATATCTGTATGATTTGGAAGGGAGATGAAAGTTCTGCCACAGACTTTGTTGAAACCATAAATATCAACAGCCTTAACCTCTCGTTCACCAGTCAGATCAGCAAAACCAATATCCAATTCTTGGACGTTGATATTTATGTCCAAGATAATGCCTTAGCCACCAGACTCCATAGAAAAAGCACGGCTGGAAATTCTATCCTGCACGCCTCCAGTGCGTACCCTAAACATCTTATAAAAAGTATCCCCTATGGGGAATTCATACGGATGCGCAGAATATGCAGTTCCGAGTCAGATCTCAACATCTGCCAGAAGGAGGCCATTCAAAGATTTTTAAAGCTTGGTTATCTTATGGATGATCTTATGGTAGCTAAAGATAAGGCCAATAGTAACAGCAGAGAGGAATTCCTGGGAGAACCCATTGCAAATGTGAGCGTTGAGGCAGTAAGTCCCCCTAAACATGACATCAATACTGTCAGTTTAATCACAGCTTTTAATACTGAGGAGAAAAAAATAAGGGGCATTCTTAAAAAACATTGGCCCATACTCCACACTGACATCAATTTGTCACCATTACTACCTACAGAACCCTCTATCATTTTCAGGAGAGGACCCTCGATGAGAGATTGTTTAGTAAGAACTAGTCCAGAGGTGAATGAGAGTAAGGTGTGGGTTTCCAATAAAAGAGGCTTTCACAAATGTATTTCATGCAGAGCTTGCAAGTTCGGGGTGAACACGGTGGAATTTCAGTCTCCATTTAATCCCATGCCTACACCGATCAGAGAACTATATACCTGTCGCACAGATCATGCTGTCTATGTATTAGAGTGCTCGTGTAAGCTTAGGTATGTGGGCAGTACTAAGTTACAGGTATTCAATCGCATATTACAGCACCTCAGGGCAATAGTTAACTCTGATGCAAATTACCCTGTTGCCCGCCATTTTGAACTTGTACATGCCAAGAACTTGAATCATCTCACCTACTTTGTCATTGACTCCGTCCCCAAGAATATCCGGGGTGGGGATCGTGAGAAAGCATTGAGACAACTTGAGAGCAAATACATTGTACTCTTAAACACCAGAATACCTAATGGGCTTAATAGGGGGGAAGATTTACAAGTTTTCTTGTAAACTTGATTCTATCATCCTGTCATGTAGTTATCTGAGTAGGACTTTGTTTAATGCCTCCCCTTCCCCGGACTTGTGTAACTCTTTCTTTTGGAGTGTTTCTCCCTTTTCAAAATGCAACGCATATTAAGTTTCAGTTCATTGTATATATATTTTCTGTCTGAGTCTTGTTGATGAAGTATTTTTCTTTATTGAAATATTAATTGTTGTTACTTAGTCACTATGGCTATAGTGAACTCACAGCATCAGCGGCAATGCCTTATAAATGTTTTTAACTGTGTTTGGTTGATAGCACTAGCGCAGGTACATTATGGAACATGACATCTATTGTTGTGATTTGGACGAAATCATTACATATGTGTACACACTGCGAGTATTTCATGCACTTTAGAGCACTTGAGCACTGTTTTTTTTTTAATAACATCCGTTGGGTTTGTTTTATCACTCAGGGACATGATATCAGTAATTCACACATACGCCATGATTAGTATAAATCCTATGAGGTATAAAGAATGAGCCTATTTTTGCACCCCTTTGTACATACTCCTATACCATTACATAGTTCAACATTGAGCTCAATTATGCACTTGCACTTTATTTTTTCCGATATGCAAATTCGATCGGATTAACAATGTTTATCAAAGATGAAATTTTTCAATAATATGTTTATACATTGTTTAGAATGAGCTCATGTATGTATATAAATAATTTGTTTTATTGAGTTTGTACTTAGTGCACATGTGTAGATCAGTATTTTTTCTATGTCCCTTAACCATGTGACCCGATGTTATTATCTTCTTTATTTTGAGCACAGTATATAAACACCCCCATTGGTCATTTGAAGCCATGTGATCAAGGCCGTGTTTTGACGGCCGAAACGCGTCATGCCGATGGTGAGGGAAAAATAAAGCCACTTCTTGATTCAACTTCTTGGTGCTATGGAGATCTGTACCTGATGGATGTGTGAGGAGTCACATTGCAGGACCTTGTATGTATATATATATATATATATATATATATATATATATATATATATATATATATATATATATATATATATATATATATACACATATATACACATATATACATATATACATATACACACACACACACATACATAAGACCTTAAAAATTTAAATACAAGAAAAAATATATTACTGTAGACAATAAAATATTAAAAACTGAAAAATCAAAAAAACGGATCTATAATAAAACTATAAACCTTAAAATAAATGTGTAAATAAAAACAAATAAAATATAAACAAAACAATTAATGCTATAAAATCTATTTAACTGATGTTATGAAAACTATTGGAGTCTTAGAGTATTAAATATACAATTCACATTTTAGTATTTTGCAACAGTAGGAAAAATGTTGGACTTCGGAGAAGTTAGATTTACTATTCCTACTCCAGTCAGTGCAACAGTAGGGAAGGAGTTGGACTTTGGAGGGGTTAAATCTACTAATCCCTCTCAAAACAATGCAACAGTAAAACAAGCGTTAGATTTCATAGGGGTTTAATTTACCATTCCCACTCCAAACAGCACAACAGTAGAGAAAGCATTGGATTTCAGAAGGGTGGAATATACTATTGCCACTTCATTCAGTTCAATAGGAGGGAATGTGTTGGACTTTAGAGGGGTGACATTTATTATTCCCAGTCCAGCCTCTGCAACAGTAGGGAAAGCGTTGGATTTCGGAGGGGTGAAACTTACAATTCCCACTCCAAACAGCGTAACACCAGGGAAAGTGTTCATTTTACTATTCCTACTGCAGACAGTCTAAGCAAGAGTAGGGAAAATACTTCACTTCAAACACATTACATATGTGAGTAACACCATGGATGTAGAAAAACCTTTAAAGTCTTAAAACAAATGACAAAACATTTTTTTTTTTACAACCAAAAACAAATTACATAATGACTAATTAATACAAAATAATTATATTTTTAATAATTGGTATCCAATTATTAAATAATTATCTTCATACCTTGTACACCTACAGCCCTTTCAGCCCACACCTAAAATATAACTAAAAAAATAACTATTCCATAGCTTACATATTTAAAGTAAATTCAAAACAAAGAACATCCCATCCTATACCCAACCAAACGTAGCACACAACTAAAATATAAGTAAAAGAAATCAGTATACTTGATTTTACATAATTAAAAAATAATAACAATGAATAATACACCACTGTAAACCGAAGGAATTAGTTACTTTATATTCAGTAACTTTTTTTCTGGTGGATACAGTATCCACCTGGGATTCCTCACCTTTTTAAATACCCCTTGAATGCATTCCACAGAAGGGGTAATTCAAAAGATGAGGAATCCACAGGCGGACAGATCCATCCGAAAGCCCGGAACTAAAATGTAAGTAAAATAAATGATTCTTACATAAATCACAATCAAAAATCAATTAACAATAACTATTTGTTAAACATCAATCCTACATTTACATAAGATTTATTAAATAATTCTTAATTACCTAGTTAACTTCCCAACCTATGTCCCCACAAGACCAACAACCCACTATAAATTACTAATAAAAATGAATAACAAATTCTAAAACACTTAAAATTACAAGCTATATTTAAAAGCAATAACATTTATATAAACAATAGTAACACACAAACAATATATCAGCTAAAACCACTAGATTAGTGAATACAATATTAAACATATCGTACCTATTTACAACTATATTACTTGCCTCCAAAAATGATGCTCTTGGCAACAATATGTCTGTATCACAATATTTGTATGTCATGATTTTTTATTTCTGATATTTCCGTCTCAAGATATTTTTTTAAATGATATTTTGTCTAAACACCATCTGAAGGTGTTTTAGGATGGTAACCTCAATATGAATTTCCAGATTTGTTCAGTGGTTCACAAGGCCTTTGCCCATCAGATCTGCTCAAAGGCATGCTGTGTTAGCATCACATGGTGTGATTTCAGGCAAATAAGAACCATAATTACACCAATGCATATCATCTTCTGACAGTAGCCATGATACAGAGACACTTTATAGCACATAGAATGACAAAATCCACTGACATATGTATAGCATTATCAGAGACCTAGTGGTCTCCAGATCACAGCTCAACCTGCACAATATTGTCCAATTCAGTAAAGCCCTGGGAAAGTTTTTCAGTTTATTAATGTTTCACATAATTCTTTTCCAGGGTTTGCTATAGATAATTGATTTTAAAGTTCTGTACGCAAGAGCTGCTTGAGATTTTAGGTGTGTATGCCTAATAAATTCTTAAAATAAAATCGATATGAAATAAAATCTTTCCTCTGGTACATTTTGTGTTTGCAGGAAAAGAATCAGTTCCCGAGAAGACCCACAAAAGTTAAAATGGTCCTTTTCTTCAGTGAGAAATGTTTGACTGAATCCACACTATGGCACTAATCCTCAAGCTGAGAATGTTTTCTAATGAGAGACTAAATGCCAATTTACTGAATGCTCCAATGGGGTGAAAATGCCAGTGCAATTGCCTATTTTGCACTGGCACCAAGCAACTCTTACTATAAAGTCACAATTTCCCATTAGCTGCAGAACCTTCAGAATGCTAAAAATCCTCACCAGAAGTACCTGCTCTTACGATCCACTTATGGTGCTCTCTAATATGCAAGGACATTCTAAAAACCCTCCTCAGAGCCTCAGTATAAGACTCAAAAGTCTGTGGGAGATTAACCTTCTGGAACCCTGTGGACCATCTTAGCAAGAGGTACAACACATTCTTAAGTCTAAGCAGAGAGTGTGAGAGGTAGGTCAGCCTGGAAGATGGCAGCTTAGTGTTCAAAATTCCTGAGGACTAGATACCACAGGGCCTAAGGAGCATGGATGGGACAAAATGCACTCACATTATTTTGAAAGGGGTAGAGGCATACCAAAAAGAATATAGGGTGTTTATAACACTAGGAAGTACCTGAGGGTAGTCAGATTTTACAAGATCAGCTTAGTCTCCATGTGGCACAGGAGCTAGCAGTATCTTATGGAAGGGAGACTGACCCAGAAAATCCATGAAGGTTAATACCATGAATCTATGCAGTCATTCAGAAGTTCCAGTGTTGAGGAAAAGTCTTCTTGTGTTTGAGGTGTGCCTTAAGTAGGATGGAGGCAGAGGGCATGGGCTGTGGACAGTAGTTTGCCATCACTGGCAGCTAGGTAGGTAGACAGGCAGATGAGGGATGACACTTAGCAGTATGCTATAGTATGGGTTCTTTGATTTTTAACAATCATTGCTTGGTGGGTCCATGCACTATCCTGAGGTTTATCATATCTCAAAATCATGTGATATGGGGTTGACCTAGAACCAGGAAAGGGTATTGCGTGTAAATATCTGTTTAAATACCATGCTGGCGTCACACTCATAACAGGTACTTTATTTTTTTATTTTATTTTAGGAGCCGCTTTTCATGATGGAGCTCTCCATACATATTCAATCCAATCACATTGCACCATTTATACCCAGAGTAACTTAGAGGCATATGCATAACAGCCTAGCCTCTGTCTCACTCATGTAGAAGCAGCATGTGGTGGTCACTAAAGAACCAACCCAAAGATTAAACTTGAGGCTTGCAAGTGCAAGTCCCAGCTCCGACAAACAGCTCTTTGTGTAATCTAGGACGGCAGTCTCCTCTACGTAGCAGGGGTTATCTAGAAGCACTTCAGGGGAAGTTTTAGGTACAACATAATTAGAGATCATCATCATCGACATCTTAAAGATTTTAAAACTTGCTGTGTAGCAAGATTTTTGTAAAATGCTTCTATGTCAACTGAAAAGAAGTGGTTCCTCTTGGAGCTGGAATCCTATGGTTTACGCTCCGTGTATCCGCCACCAATGCTTCAATCTTACAGCCATAATCACAACGGCCGCTCTGCTAATGATCATACTAGAATCAGGGGTCAACTTGCACCAAGTTAGGGGCTGCACCTTGCTCGCTAAGAGTTCCAGTGCAGCTCAGCTGAGCCCAATTAGGTATTAGCAGGAGTATTGATTCTTCTCACCCCTCTGTTTGGCTGATTATGGCCTACTGGGACCTTCCAGGGATTTGCTCCTTTCCAAGCCAAGGAAGCACTATCACTGGGTAAAAACCCTAACCCTTCTTTAAGGATAGGTCAAGAGTTAGGCCCTTTGAGACACAGCAGGACTCATAGTGGGAATTCATTAGAGCTGCTGGCAGTGAAAGAGTATGTGGTGGGGAAGAAGAATGGAAAGTAAGTCTTTATTCCATCATTGAACCCTTCGATAGCAGAGAGAAGAAATATAGGATACAATATCCATTATGGCTCGAGAAAGTACAATAAAAGTCAGCCAGAAGAGTTTAGGAGAGCCGGTTTGCAAAGGAATGCAAGGAATGTTGTTAGGTCAGCTAAAGCCCAAACCGGAGATAAAAAGAAAGATACCAAGTAAGGGTCACATTGTGTTATGCGACATTTGCGAAAGATGTGCAAAGGTTGAACGGTAAGGCTTAGAAGAGCAGGGGATAATGTCTATGCAGGAGGACAGGGTAAATGTTAAGTATTGAAAGGAAAGAAAGAAAAAAGAAAGTCAAAAGGAGAAAAGACAAAGGGGAGGAAGGAATTAACATGTGTGCAGAGCAGGCGCAGGAGCTCGAGTGACAGTCCCTATGTGATGGCCAGACAGAATGAAAACATTGAAGCATACTCATAACTGAATGACGAAAAGACAGCTATAAGAGTCGAACTTCAGATAAGTTAATTTATGTAAGACAGAGTCGAGTTGTAACCAGCAGGGTTAATGGTGATTACGATACTAAGCCAAACTGGATCCATGCCACAATAGTGAGGGAGCTTGAGGAGATACTAGCAGAGCAACCAATTACATTGCTGGGTTGCAGCGGTGCGGGGAGAGCGAAATGGATCCCAAAAACAACATGGAAGCTGGGAGAAGCCCGCTGATACGCGGCACGCAAGTTGGCGTCTGTGTTGGGAATTTACTTTGAAATGCAGTAATGTAGGGAAATCGAGATGCCACAGGTTTTACTTACATTTCAGAAAGTTATGCCGAGAAGGTTCCCAGGGAAGTACGTAGCATTGGCGTGGAAGTGTGGTAGGAACTGGCCATGATACAAGTGTGCTGGTGATCAGTGTGAAAAAGTGTTTGTGGTAGAGCACATCTTTATTCCATACCGGAAGCTGCAGCACTGGAGGGATACTGGTAGGGAGTTCATATCTCATAGCTGATGAAAAATGAAAATGAACCAACATGATAGAAGTTGTTCAAAAGGTAGGCTGCGATTAGAAAAATATGAAGCGGGGTCAGAGAGGTGGCAATTAAAAGCCAAGACAAGTAAGCTCGTGGCTCCAGATTCAGGATGGAGTAACTGAGGATGCCACAAGAGAACGGGATCTTCAAACAATTGTATACATTCAACTCCGAGACTAGGCAGAATAACAGTCTCCAGATAAAAAGAGGTTAACGGACTGTTGCTTTTCCGGAGGCCAGATCGCTTTATGAAAACAAAGATCGGAGACAATTCGGGGGGAAACTATGTAGATTAAGCAAAGTTTGCCTTTGAAAATTTATGAAAAGTGAGGCAAGGGCATAAAGCTGCAGCAAATGGAAGAGTGGAGGGAGCGGCAGTCAGGGGAGACCCATGTAAGCACTTATAGGTATACTACAGGCAAAGGGAGCAAGCATATTCCAGACAGGGTGGGTCGCTATTGCAGAAGCTCATGGGAAAGCTCATAGGAGATCTTAGGGTGCATACAGCGGTTACAGGCAGGACCTGTGACAAAGAGGACTACAGCATGAGGGGTTCGGTTAAATGAAAGTAAATACAAATAAATGCCTACAGTAGGCAGAAAGGATTAAAAAATGTATTGCCATTTTCTCATAACCATCTAGCCAGAGCAACAGTGGTAAGACATTACATTTTGTTCTTCTGATACAGTATTTAGCAAGAGGAGCATACTCATATCCTAACAGGTCTTATTGGGTCACAGGTTTATCTCAGTCCAACTCATCGTAGGACTGCCTAGTGAGATAGCTTCGACTGCTGTCAAAGGGGGTCTGTTGTGCCGTTACTATCATGCTGGAATACGTCAATCTGTGTAGGTAGTCTTTCTTTAGTGTGGGGTAGGGGTAGGCTAGGTTGGACCTATGTTGAATAGGTGGGTGGATATCTCTTAATGGGCCCCCCCCCCCCTGACAAAAAGAGAAAGGATTCTACTGCGCGAAAACTAAGACATAAGTTGAGTTAAAGCAGAATTATTACTATTATAACTAAGAAGGATATTGGAAAATCTGAAGAGGCATTATTATTATTTTTGTCTCTTAAATATATTAGTAGTCAAAAGAGTGAGTGAAAAGACCATTGAGTGGTTTAACTTAGGTCAGTTCTACACAAAAGCATTTCTATGAAGACATCTAGAGCATCATCAACGCTGGAGTGGTGTGCTGTTAAATTCATCAATTTAGACTCATTACTAGAAAAGCCGGAGAAAAATGATGCCACACAGGATGGCAAACCTTTCCTGCTATACTTATGCTGTAGAACCAAGGCTCTGTAAGGAAGTACGTTTGTACATGTATGGGCAAAGTAGAAGAAGGTTATTTGCATCTATCTGAGCACATAGTTGTAATGTGTATACAATGTCAATACTAGTGTGCAGCTTCAGCTATAGATACAAATTAAATTTATAATGGTAAACTGCAACCCACATGTAGTCATAGATTAACACGTCTACGCCTGCAGACCCAGCTCAATAATCTTTCTGCTGTAACTTTATGAATAATATGTGGTTACAGAAGAGACAGTCTAGAAGTTCAGAAATATTAGTGAACATGAGATTGAAATTAGAAAAAACATTAAGGGGCCTATATGGAGTTTATGGTGGAGCGGTGTCATGGCTGTGCAAACCTCCGCGCCACTGCTCCACCAATGCTCACGCCACCTGCCTGCCAGATTATGACATTTAAGTAGTCTGGGAGCCGTGGCGGTTCCTCTTTTAATAGCGGCGGTACCTTTCAAAAAGGCACCGCAATAGGACCGCACTACATCGTTCCTGCACGGCATGGACTCGAAAGTCCATGCCGCATAGGAACCTATGTGCATGCACACAGGAGGGCACATTTTATGCCTCCCTGTGTGCATCCAAATATGTTTGAGGCACAGGGAACCGCCATAAAAACACTGGCGGTCCTCGCCAAGCATATTGCGGCCTCTGCCCGCTGCTCCTATGCCAGGGAACAGCGGTCCCGCTGCCCAAGTCGTAATTGGGAGGTCGTACCACTGGTGCGGGGTATTGATGCGGGGTTGTACCCAAAAATGTCGCTGGGACCTGGGTGATCAATGTAGTAAAAGGAAGGGGTCCCAGTACTGGAGAGTCAATTTGAAAGGCAAACCAATAAACAAAAAATGAATCAAGAGACAAATAAAGTTCACATTGTTTTAATCACAATGTGAGTATTGACAAATATCTGAATTTCATCACATAAAAACAATTTGCGTAGTGCCCCAAATTGGTAAAAGGAGGAGGGGGGGGGGGGGGGGGTGATCCTGTGAGGAAGTGGTGAGGGAAAAGAGGAATCCTGTAGTGACAAATAAATCAATCAATCTACATTATCTGTACATGCTACACAATGTGTGTAGAAATTTTAGACCACATGGTTCAATTCGTCATTCCTACAATACATCATACTCCACAAATTTCAATTAATGAAGGCGTTTAGGGCGTGGAGTTGGATTCTAAAGGTAGTCGTCGACGTTTCGACCCTCTATTGTGCAGGTAGATTTACTATCCTTGCTGTGGGGTCTTCATCAGGACAGGGGTGGGGGGACACACCACGACGTGATATGCGGTGGACCGGTTAGTGGGTCCAACGGAGTCGTCAAAGCTGGGGTAACACGGAGTGTATCAAAAGGACCCCGGTTCAATGGAGTGATGTGGTCAAACGTACCAGCAATTTAAAACAATGCAAAAATGCGTATTATTGAGCCCAAGCATTAGGGGGTCTGGTCAACTCACACGGGTGCCTCGTGAGTATTACCGACACGGGCAGTCAGCTTGTGACCGTGTGAGGTCCGGGTCAGTCGGGAAATTGCGAACTCGGCTCCCAGCGGAACGCGATTCATCGTTGCTTTGTATCGTCCATAAAATCAATTTCCCGACTGACCCGGACCTCACACGGTCACAAGCTGACTGCCCGTGTCGGTAATACTCACGAGGCACCCGTGTGAGTTGACCAGACCCCCTAATGCTTGGGCTCAATAATACGCATTTTTGCATTGTTTTAAATTGCTGGTACGTTTGACCACATCACTCCATTGAACCGGGGTCCTTTTGATACACTCCGTGTTACCCCAGCTTTGACGACTCCGTTGGACCCACTAACCGGTCCACCGCATATCACGTCGTGGTGTGTCCCCCCACCCCTGTCCTGATGAAGACCCCACAGCAAGGATAGTAAATCTACCTGCACAATAGAGGGTCGTAACGTCGACGACTACCTTTAGAATCCAACTCCACGCCCTAAACGCCTTCATTAATTGAAATTTGTGGAGTATGATGTATTGTAGGAATGACGAATTGAACCATGTGGTCTAAAATTTCTACACACATTGTGTAGCATGTACAGATAATGTAGATTGATTGATTTATTTGTCACTACAGGATTCCTCTTTTCCCTCACCACTTCCTCACAGGATCACCCCCCCCCCCCTCCTCCTTTTACCAATTTGGGGCACTACGCAAATTGTTTTTATGTGATGAAATTCAGATATTTGTCAATACTCACATTGTGATTAAAACAATGTGAACTTTATTTGTCTCTTGATTAATTTTTTGTTTATTGGTTTGCCTTTCAAATTGACTCTCCAGTACTGGGACCCCTTCCTTTTACTACACGTACCACTGGTGCAGCAGTGGCTGGCTCCGCCATCGGCAGGAGCCGGTTGGAATACGTTTCTTCCCCCCTCTGTCATTTGTATTCTTATGAAGACAGGGATGATCAAGGGTTGGAATCTTCTTGAAAGCATAGAGGGAGGATAAGGGTGGTTGTTATCAAGGGTTGAAAAATGCGAACTATTGTGTCCTGAATGGTGTAGGCACCCATCGAATATCAGAAAAGTACACAGTCCCAAGATGGTGGGCAAAGCATTACTGCAGAGTTTAAATTGTTATAGTGAATTAGTGCTTGCATGTCACAATCTGCCAGTAGTGTTATATCAGTATTTTCCAAACTATTTGCTCATGTACCCTACTAAAGAGTAAACTATAGATGTGGTTGGTTGATGGTAATTTTTAACTGGAAAGAGCGCACAATAGATCACACCTTGGACTGACCAAACTTCCCTCTTACAGGGAGAGAATTTTTGAAATGTTGCTTAGCTGCATTTCCCACACAGAAACTTACAAGACAATTGGCCAAAACATTCCACTGGTTCTATGTTAAACTGTAGAACAGTCAAATACTTCGAAATAGTGGCCAGAAAATTAAATGAAATAACACAAGGATGCGAAAAACCAACCGCACCAGGAGAAAAGTAGTCTTCCTAAATGGCCCTTACAAAAAAAAAAAAAATTTTAAGACTACTGAGCGAAAATTAATCACATCAGGAGAACAGAGATCCCTGCAACAGCCTTATAACTATAAGAACTACAAGTATTAATAGCAATGACCAACAGGAAGACCTACTAATTTATTATAGACTCCTTGAGATTTTACTAATGTGCAATATCTTCTTGTTTGGAAAAGTTTTATATAGTCAAAAGACCTTTTATCTTTGTGTAATATTGTGAGTTTTTATTAACCGTGCAATAAACAAATTCAAATTCACTGGTTCTATGGGGCCAAGAACCATCTGGGATTGTCCCTCAGCACTCGAGTACCTGCTTTCCCCCTGCTTTTTAGTAAAGGATAGAACACCTTAAATATATAACCTGGCTGAGGTGCGTACCACTATTTTTGGAGTGATAGCTGTGTGAGCATCAGGGAGCTAGGAACAGTGCTTGCCCTAGGAAGGAGCTGCCCCTCGCCTGTGTGGAGGAAGGGAGTGTTGTATAACAGGAGCATGGATACAAAAATCCAGGAAAACTAAGGACTTTTCAGTTGAATTGTTTGTGAGAATTGTTGTTTGTCCCTAAAAGTACAAAGCTTTGGAGACAGAACACCAAATAAAGAAAACGAAGAGGACCACAGTGCACTCATAACAACATTGAAGAGGTCAGCAACGTTCATTCAAGGCCTCGAGACGGGTTCCGGAACAAGCAAAACCAATTTGGAGCCTATATTTCCGACTGAATCGTCCCCCGTTCCAAACAACCAAGTACGATGCGAAGATCTCATCTGCACCAACCGAATAATTTCCGAACCTGATCCCGTCAGTCGGTCTCGTTCGCAGTTGATTTGTAGTCGCAATGGAGCCGGATTTCAAACGAGCGAGTATGATGCACTATTTGGACAGCCTTATCGACTCTGTTTTGGCAAGATGAAAAGGCTTTGGGAATCAGACTTCGGGGGGGGGGGGGGAGGGGGGGGAACGGGCAGTCACCCGTGGCCCTCCAAATCGGTCACGGGGGTGCCAATGGTTCCCCCGATCCAAGCATGCACAGTTTGTCGGGCAGTATGGGGTGCCCCCCACGTCTCCCCACCCACCCTATTTTTCAATGGGAGCCCGTTTACACGTTCGGTACACAGGCTCTCATAGAGTTCAATGGGAGTCCGAGTGACTAGAGTCCGTCACTATACGGATGCATTGGAATCGGTCGCACGGACTCTCCGACCGCGATTCGCTGTGAAAGCTCTCCAGAACTGAGTCGTTCTGAGGGCTTTCCTAATGGGATTGGAATCGGGACTATAGTGTTCCTTTTTACGCCACAGTAGAGTCTCATCTCTCTCCTAAATTGCATACAGGAATGGGGATAGCATTGGAGGGCAGGTAGGGGGTTAGGCAGAGCACCCGCAGCACCACTTCCAGAGTAGCCTAAAGAGGGGGTGGCCTTACAAGAGTTCTCTTTTCTTGTTTGAACTAAATCCATGGCTTAATTTGTAAAATAGAAAATAAGTGCCACGGGCCTCGTCAGGAGGCCACTGCTGCTTGCACCACTCATTGTACCTGCCAGCGCCGCCAATAACTGTACAAACACAACTACTAACCATCACAGTCCTACAAGAGTGACAATTCAGAATATTCCAGGCCCCAAAAGCCATAGGAATGGCTTTGGTGGCAGGTATTAGTAATTTTAATGTATATTGAATTAATAAACACCAGTTGTGCTCGTCTCTAAATTTGACAACATTGCTACCTTGTGGCGGACTGTCATATGTGTCAATGTTGAAAATAAAGTCGCAGTGCCGAACTCCGGAAACTAAAGGCTCAAATGAAGCACTGAGTCTTTCTCAAAATGTTTTATCAAATTTCTTAATTAAAATAGTTGACAGGCTGAAAAAAATACCTTCTATGCAACCTTTGCAGAGGATGGCGTTATACATGGTGAAACCTAACATGGGGCACAATGTTGCACACAGCCAGGCATGTGTGCGAGAGGGAGTGGGGAGGGGGGGTGCAGCCTAGCACTAGGGAAAGCACTGCTACTGCGGATGGGGGAAAGCCAAGCACGGGTGGGAGCATAGGGGGTCACCAGCGCACAGGCAAGGGAGACCAACATAGCAGGGAGGCATCTTAACACAATGGGGGGGGGGGGGGGGCTGCCAGGCACAGGCTGGAACAAGGGTTATTATTGCTGTCCTTGGTGAAAAGCAGTGTTGTAGGATTCCTCTCCTAGCAAAAAGGCCACATTCGAATTTCTCGGGTGTTGCTTTGCATGAATCCCTCTCAATGGAGTATATTACTGGACGCAAACACGCACAGAGCAGCACCTCTTTGCAAAGGAGATCTCTTAATCTCTTAAATTCAATGTTGGCATTTCATTTGCTCAGAGATACGAATATAGAGCCTGCAGTGGTGCGGGCAACAAACGCCTGAAATAAACGTTATTTGGTGGTGTAAGCTGCAATATGGTCAGAGTGCAGTGCTTGGCGCGTGGCAGGATTAGCGTATATTACTTGAATGTCACGGGAGCCTTGAACATAAATAGCACAAAAACACGAGTGACAAGTAATTACAGAAAGGATTAACAGCAGATATAAACCACTGCAGCAGTACGTTTAGCATGACCCTGCAAAGAAAGACATGAAGCAAATATTATACGAAGTAGAACAGAGCAGAGGTTTGCTACCAGAAAATAAATCACAAGTTGTAACTTTGGATCAAGCAGCTAGTGGAGATTACATAGAGTGTTACACAAAGTTAGTAAATGCGAGTGCTGAGGTGGATAAAGCTAATGCCAGCAAACCAAGAACTGGCAAAGCCAATACATTCCACCTACGCCAGAGTTACTGGCTTGGTCAAGGTCTTTCTAGCCATGCTGTGCAGCAGATGGCTGTGGTTCAGAATGGCTAATAGTTAGTGGTTTGGCATTGAGGATAACGGCGTAGATTGGAGTGGCGTAGAGTAGTGTGGCGTAGAGTAGTGTGGCATAGATTAGAGTGGCGCAGGGTAGAGTGGCGCAGGGTAGAGTGGCGCAGGGTAGAGTGGCGCAGGGTAGAGTGGCGCAGGGTAGAGTACCGTAGGGTAGAGAGTACCATAGGGTAGAGAGTACCATAGGGTAGAGAGTACCATAGGGTAGAGAGTACCATAGGGTAGAGAGTACCATAGGGTAGAGAGTACCATAGGGTAGAGTGGAGTAGATTAGTGTGGAGTGGCGTACAGTAGAGAGGAGATGTGTAGAGTGGAGTAGAATGGAGTACAGTAGAGAGGAGAGGGCTAGAGTAGAGTGGCGTAAAGTAGAGAGGAGAGAAGTAGAGTGGCGTACAGGAGAGAAGAGAGGTGTAGAGCGGAGTAGAGTGGCACAGAGTGAGGTGGAGTGGTGTAGAGTGGACTGGCAGAGTGGTAAAGAGTGGAACGGCGCATAGAAAAGTGGTGTAGAGTAGAGCGGCTCAGAGTGGATTGGAGTTGAATGGTGTGGATTGGAGTGGAGCGACACAGAGTGGAGCGGTGCATCAGAGTGGCGTAGAGTGGTGCAGAGTGGCATGGTATGGTGTAGAGTAGAATGGCACAGAGTGGCATAGATTGGAGCAGAGTGGCGTAATGTAGAGTGGAGTTGTTTAGAGCAGCATCATGTGGAGTACAGTGGCATTCTGAAGAGTGGCACAGAGTGGAGAGGAGAGGCAAGGTGTGGAGTGGCGTGGAGTGGAATGGATTACAGTAGAGTCATGTATAGTGGCATATACTGAAATGCAATTGAGTGACATCGATGGAGAGTGGCATAGAGTGGAACCAAGTGGTGTGGTGTAGCGTATAGTGGCATGGCGTAGAGTGGATTGGAGTTGTGTAGAGTGGAGTGGAATAGAGTGGCAGGAAGTGGTGTAGAAGCCATAGAGTCATGTAAAGTGAAGTGTCGTAAAGTGGAGAGGCACATAGAGATGTGGAGTAGCATAGAGTGGAGTGGCAGAAAGTGGAGTAGAGTGGCATAGAGTCCATAGAGTGATGTAGAGTGGAGTAGTGTGGCACATAGAGATAAGTAGTGTAGAGTAGAGTGGCAGAGACTAGTACAGTTGTGGGTGTAATTAATTAAGGCATCAATAGAGATAGCAGATAGGGTGAAAGCAACATAAAGAAGCTGTATGCCTGTGTTAAAAGTAGGAAAGCACATTGCACATGTACGAAGATTATAGAAATTCCAATAAAATAAACAAAATAGTGAGTTGCAAAGAAACAAAAAAAGCAAAGACTGAAAAAATCACATGTACTTGGTCCATGCTCCAGAGAGGAGCCAACACACGAAAGGAATAGAAGTCCCGGGAGCTAAGCAATTGAAAGATTGCAAATGAGTGACAAAAATAACTAATGGTATGCTGTGGGCGGGTTGCAAGCCAACTAAAGAGTAAACAATATGTCTTGCATCACTGTGCATGCAAGGCCTTAACACTGCAGTAAGTTACAGAAATGTACAAGCAAGGCGGTCCCTAAGGGGTGTGGAAGCCTGGGCTGCTTGCCTCAGACGTCTAATTTTGAATGGCCCACATTATTGCAGCAAAATATATTTTTCACAAAATCAGGTCTTGACTGTTCTGTGGTATATTCACAATAATACAGGTAACTGCAGCTGTCTGTAGGTGACACTATAACCTGTAATGGCCTCTAAATGTTTCCACTTACATTTTATATATATAGGGGCTTTGGGTCATCAACTTGCTCTTCTCTGTATGGGTTTCTTTTTAATCTCATGCCCTGCTTCCTATTCATTGCCTTTGCTCACTATTCTTTGTATGATCTCCCCTTGAGCATTTCTTCTTTACTACGATTGGATCAAGTGTGTTGTTGGACTTGGCCCTTTTGGCAGGTTCACCCCTAAACATTTTGCTTTTAGATGTGACCTGGTGTTAGTTATTTCTGGCTTCTGCGCACTTTAACACTGTATCCCAGTGTAAAGTGCGTGCGCAGTCTGAGTGCGTGTGGTGAGATTGGCCTGCCCTCCCATAAGAATGCATGGGGGATATGTGTGTCCATGGTAGTTCCTGATGTGAGAGGAGTGCAGGGGCAAGTTTGGTATGTGCGAACTCGTGAGATTAAATGCTGCGCGACGGTGTGTGCAGATTTAATATGGCTAGTGTAGAAGTGCCACTTCTAGAAGTTGGCATGTTTGTGTGCAGTGAATGTGGATTGCCTGTCTGGCTTATGAGTGACAGGAGCTGGCTGGTGTGCCTGGCTCCATGAATCAGGATGGGTCTGCCGGTGGTGAATGGGAAGATCTGCATGTTGATGGCAGGGAGTAGTGCACCTGGGACCTGAATAGGGCTGGGCCTTCCCTCCACAATGCTGGCTCCGCCCCCTGTGGTGCGTCTGATGTCCCTAGCCTGTCCTGTGAATGGGGAGAGGAGCTGAGCAAAACAAAGTTGTAACTGGTTCTCCCCTTGCCCTACAGCTTAGACAAAGGAAAAATGTGTATAAAAAGGGGCTGTGACCCCATGTATGTTGTTCTCACTGATCCTATCTTGAGGGGGGGCCTGCTGCTGCTGCTGGGCGCCAGGAGGTACCGCCACTATTGACTGCCTCCCTGCTGGAGGAACCTGGGAGCTGGCCCCTGGGCCCAGCCTTTGCCCCCCCTGCCTTCTGAAGAGACTTTCTCTGGACCTTGAGGAACCTAGTGCCAGGAGGTGCTTTATTCTTTGGAGGAGCGCTTTATGCTTCATTTTTGAGAAGCGCTTTGTTGTGAGGCCAAGAGGAGCAGCGCTTCTATCTTTGAACTGCAGCGCGAAGCTGCACTACGTGGGATCCCTGCCTTTCTAGCCGATTTTGGGGCGGGTGCCCACCCCACAGTTTTGCCATTTATTCGATCCATAGTGGGTGCCCACCCGGCCAGGGACCATGTGCCAGCTTTTTCATGCCCCTAGCGGGTGCCCACCCCGCCATGGATTGTCTATGTAATTAACGGGGGCCTACCTCATATTGCCTGCAGCCTGCCGCCAGGGATTGTGTATTAATTTCAGAGGGAGACTACCCCTCGTGTGGCCCCGTGTTGCAGCCTGCCGGCAGAAGAAGCCTATGAAATGCGGAGGTCCGCCGCGCTGCCTGCGGCCACCCAGAAGTACTGGGACGAAGACAGGAAGCGGACGGGAGCTCACCCCATGCTCCTGTGAGCCGAAGAGAGCCAGAAACTGAACCCGGCCGTGGGAGTGAAGCCGGCAGGAAGGTGCGGGCGGGGCTCGAGTGTACAATGGTGAGCCCCGCGGTATGGTGCCTGCCCCCGCCGTCTTTCCAATGAGAGAGAGCCCCCCGAGGAGTGGGAGCTCTCCGGTAATTGCTGTTCTGCCCCGAGGAGTCCGGAGGTGGAGGGACCAAGCTGGTAGGAGCAGCGAGGAGCGGAGACGCTTCCCAGGAGTCCCGGTGAGTGGGGCTCTGCTCTGGCATTGTGGGACCATTGTTTTCCGAGTCCCCAGAGCGGGACTCCAACGTTGGGGCACAGTTTGTTTAAGGACCCCTGTGGGGGCTCCAACGGCCAGTGGTACCTATGCCTTCTTGCCCCAATATTCCTAGAGCCTGAGGGCTCCAACGAGGCCCCAGTTGTTTTCAGGAGCCAGAGTGCTCCTAGGGACATACTTCATTGGCGCAGTATTCCTAGAGCCTGAGGGCTCCAACGAGGCCCCAGTTGTTTTCAGGAGCCAGAGTGCTCCTAGGGACATACTTCATTGGCGCAGTTTTACAGCTGCCCTGCGAAAGCGCAGGCAGCTGCAATGTTTGGGGCCCATTTTATTTTGTTAAGAGTCCCAGGGGGGGACAGAGTTGGCGCAGGGAGTGCCAGTGCCTCATTTTGTGATTTCACAGCTGCACAGCAATTAGTGGGAAGCTGCCACGTTTAGGTTGCTCTTTTCCCTTGTTGCTTTCGCTGCGTGCGCAGCCAGCCCGGACATTCTGGACTAAGGGTATTTGAGCCCCATGGAAGGCCAGTTGGCCTTGGGTCAGTGTCCTATGTGATTTTGGCGCAAGGTGATTGCCTACTGTGTTTGTGATGATAATTGCCTAATGTGATTTATGCGTAATGCGCAATACATTTATGCCTGTAATACCTCTTTGTTTTCATGCTTAGGAGGTTGTTTTGCCTATTATAGTTTATGCTAGTGAGTTTGTTTTCCTGCGTGATCTATGCCTAAGGTGATTAGGATTGCGGAGTGTGTACCTACCTTTTACCAGTGGTTACTGGTTGTGTTCTACAAGTGTTATTTTGTGCTACAGTTATTCTAAGTGCTATTTCTACTAAGTGCTATTTCTACTAAGTGCTATTTCTACTAAGTGCTATTTCTACTAAGTGCTAGTTCTACTAAGTGCTAGTTCTACTAAGTGCTAGTTCTACTAAGTGCTAGTTCTACTAAGTGCTATTTCTGACGGTGGCCCAAGTGGCCCTGTCCTGTGTATATAATCCCCTGTAAATACGGCCCAGTGCCAGTTGGCACAGTGTATCTGTGTGATTATGATCTAATGTGTTTATGGTAATACTAAGGCTATTTTTATATATAACCTTGTGTGGAGTTCCTTTTTGTGGTGTGCCTAGTGTGTTGCTGCTGTGTGTGTGTTGTGCAAACGCTTTACACATTGCCTCCGGGATAAGCCTGACTGCTCGTGCCAAGCTACCAATGGGGTGAGCAGGAGTTATCTTGGCGTGTAACTCCCTTGCCCTGACTAGAATGGTGGTTTCTGCCTGGCTTTGGCGCAAGCCTTAGCCAACCAGAAATTCGATTTCTAACATGTGTCCTTCCACTGCTAGTATTTATCAAACTACATTTTTCTTTGAGCTCCATGGGAGTGTATGTATTTTTTTTGCTCTCCCACGTGTGCTGTTTCTCACCTCAACTCCCCTCCTGCACTGTGTTGCGCTCCACCCAGATTGTCCGCGGCTTTGCCTCATTTTTTTCCTTGTCCCTCACACTTCAAGTGCCTCGGTTGCTCCTCCGCCCTTACTACCTATTCCTTCCTCCCAGAGTTTATTTTTCTCCCACCTCCACTGCACCCCAATCCTCCAATTGCAGTGTTAGCCTGCTTTTAAAATAAAATAAAAACGTTTCTAAGTAAAGTTTTGGGTGAGTAAGGCAATTGCAATTTGCTGGCTGGAAGATTCTTTTTAAGAATGTGGTTCTGTGTATGTTTAAATATTTTTTTATTTATCAACCCAAGGCTGGCATCCGCCATCTTTGAACGGTAATATATACAGTTTATTGCTCTATAGCATGGAGGTGCAAGCCACGGAGCACTGAAAGGAGGGGTTGCTGCAGAGTGATTGAGGCACAATGCTTTGACCCGGAGAACTGAGCATTCCGTCCAGTGTACCAGGGGTGCAGTGCTTTTAGCTTATTGCTCTGTGGCATACGGATGTGAACTGTGGAGCACTGCAAAGTGTACAGAAGGCTTCTTGAAGTGTGGTGCAGTGCTGAACGGAGGACCGCTGTACATTCTATGCAGTGAACGATCTCTGTTCCAGTGGACTGCAGCCAAGAAGCACTACAGGGTTCAGGAAAGGCCACTTATAAGGTGATAGTGGTGCAGTGTGGTATACAGTGTTCTAAGGGCACAGAGCATGCAGTTTATTACTCTGTGGCAGGAGGGACCAATAGGAGAGTGCTGCAAGGTGTAGGAAAGGCATGTCTCTGTGTGATAGAGATGCAGCAGTGTGTGCAAGAGACCTCTTTAAGTGTGTGAATGGTGCAGTGTATGAAGTTGATTGGTCTGCAACAATGGACACCCACACTCAGTCAGTCAATACAATCTTTATTCGATCTATTAAATACAGATCATAAAAGCACAATTAAAAGTATCAGGCTCCAGGAAAACACCAAATCATTTCAATGTTAGGCCCTATACTACTGAAATTACCAAAAGTACATAAGTAAATAATTATTTAAAAGTTTAAAAATATTCAATAAGAAAGAGAACCTGGGGTCTTGTGTACATTTAGTCGTGCATACATTTGCCTAAGGTTACACATTATCCATGTATTATTATTCACTAAAAATAAACCCTTATGCCAACTGACGGTCTTGCAGCTTTCTCGTTTATATGCAGGCCCTCAAAAATGTAGCTACCGAAAAACAGACAAAGGGATCAGGCAAATATTTTAGAAAGTAAAGTGCCACCCTACATTGACTAAAGTTACAGCGCTTTAAAATCAGTAAAATAAGATCATCTCTTTCTTTCTTATATACCCCAACAAACAAGGAATAGGTCAGATTGGTAGGAGTGATTATCACAGGGACATGGAATCAGGTCTGAATGTTTGAACCTTCTCTCAGGGTATCCTAGCATCAATGGTAGACGGTTCAAACAAATTCTCAGTAATCTATATCTGTGTTGTACTATTCAGATGCATGCAAGCCTGGAAGGAATCTGATGGTATGCGAGGGCGGCCTGTTTGGTGTGGTTCCTTTGCCTACGAAAATAATGTGCCCTAGGCATAAAGGTATCAATCAACTAATTCTTTGAAATACTCCTGCACGCATTTTGGTCCTTAAATAGTACTCCTTGCCCAATTGCAATCAATTCTGACCCTGCATACCTCATTCATCTGATCTTATTGTAATGATCCAGTGTTAGACCAGTTTTAATTATGTTTTGAGTTAAATTTACTGAGTTAACTCAGCACTCCCATCCCGCTGCGTCACACCAGCAGCGGTCCTCAGAAGCTGCGTTCACCTTCACCAAGCAGACACCCACCCTCTATTCAACGTGCAGGAAAGGCCTGCAGCAGAGCTATAGGAATGCAGTGAGCGGTGCAGTGACATTGCTGTCTGCCATAAGGGGCAACCACAGAGAGCTGTAAGGTGGGCGCACTTCAGTCCGATATGGGCGCAGTGCTGTGTACAGGAAAGACGTACATTCTCTGCAGTGCATAGTGTAGAGAGCCACTCGGGCTCTCCCCTACATTGTAGCACAATACACACGCATGCGCGCATACCCCGGGGCGGGCTCGCACCGGGGTATAAATAAACAATGCGTAAGACCGCTCGGGGTCTTTCCGGCTAATCATCTAACTAGAGTCTGTGTCCCTTATTGTGAGCCCCTCCTCCGCGTGTTGGGCCTTGACCCCACACGCTACATTGGCGACGAGGCCGGCCTACCTCCACGCGTGCCGGGCTGCTTCTGTCGGTGGCGCCGCTGTGTGCCTGCATCCTGCTGCGGAGCCTACCCGCGTGTGCTGCCATTCTGACCCCGGCTCCCGAGGCCCACCCACGCGCCTCCCCGGAGGGAGCGCCTTCAGCCGGCGGGACTCGGTGGGTCAGGGTGCATCCAGCCAGGAAGTGCGGGTGAGTTTACCGCTATCCCGCCAGTGAGACACCCCTGCGTGTCCTTCTACCCTCCCTCTGGCAGCGCCGAAGCGGAGTGCCTCCAGAGCGCCTTCCGAGAGAAGAGTTACGTGCGGCGGCACCACGTGGTCTCAGCGAGGCCCAGTACCAGCCCCCAGCCTTCGCCGCAGCTGCGATCCCAGCAAGCGCACACAGACTCCCGTGATACACGGCCCGGAGGGGGAAAACACGACGGCAACAGGCAACAAGCACAGGCAAAGCCAAACGGCTCCAGCACAAGCAAAGCTAGACAGCTGGACAGCGCTAGGCCCCACCCTCTACACCTACGGCCCGGAAAAGGGAAGGGAACACAATTCCTACCTGCTGAAGAGGAGAAAGAGGAAAAAAAACCAAGCACAGGCTAAGCCAAGCGGCAGTGCTGTCGAACTCATCACCCCGAAGGGAACAAGGAGCTGCGTGAGAATCCTCACATCAACCACATACCCTGGCCAGCCGGAACACCAGGGTCAGAGGCTCCACCACACGAGGACAAACCGGGAAGCTCCAGAAGGGCCAAAAGAGGACTGAACCATGTCAGTAACAGCGCCAGGAGCGGGCCAAGATGGGGCAGGCCAAAACCTACCTCCAGCGGTCGCACCCCCACCAGTGATAGTCGCGCCGCCGCCACAGGCCCAAAACCAAGCCGGAGCCCCCACACTGATGACACCCACCCACCTCCACTCTGGCGCAGCGCCCATTCCCCCGTTTAGCGAGGCGGCAGACCCTGCAACGGCGGCGCTAAGATGGAAGGCGTGGGTTGGAAGGCTCAACCTATACTTCAAAGGCACAAGGGAGATGGATGGAACTGTGAAAAGGTCGCTCCTCATCCTGTACGGTGGGCCAGAGATTTATGAGCTGTTCGAGTCGCTCCCCAACACGGGACCCGAGCACGACTATGACGCCGCGGTCTCGGCATTGAATGCACACTTTGATCCCCAACTCAATAAGGACTTTGAAAAATTTTAATTCAAACGAGCATGGCAAACTGAGTCGGAGTCTGTCGACATGTACTACGCCAGGCTGCGCCGGCTTGCGAGCACCTGCCCATTCACCAACCCACGGGAGGAAATCTGAGACCAAATCATAGTGGTCTGCAAGTCGAAACTGCTGAGAAAGCTCATTCTCCCCCAACCGGGCATATCGCTAGATGAAATACTGATCCTAGCCAGGTCACATGAGCTATCCGATGCAAGGGCGGAGGAGATGGAGGCAGCGCTACGCACACCGGTGATCGCCCCGGCTACCGCGAGGAAGACGCCGATTAAGGAGGAGAGAGTTGACGCAATCCAGAGGAGATTCCCGGCCACTCGCCCACGAAGTGCCCCCTCCCGAGGAAATCAGTGCGGATACTGTGGTGAAGACCATCCAGCAACGGCCACATGTGGCGCGAAAGGAAAGACGTGCCTAAAGTGCGGGCGGTTGAACCACTTTGCCGCGGTATGTAGGGGAGGAAAATTCAAACCAGCCGGTCCAAGAGCCAGGGCAGTGACGCAGCGCATCCGACAGCTATCGCTTGACCACGAACCGCCCCCTCCTGACCACCAGGCTCAGGAAAGACTACCTCGATATGAAGACGATGAGGACGATGAGGTGTATGTTGTCTCCTACGTCAGCAGAGCGTCCACCAGGAGAAGGCCGCCGCCCATGTGCTCCATAGCTGTAGAACGATTCAGAAAAGGGGTGGTGAAATGCCAGAAACCGGTCCCCGGAAGCTTGTTTCCTTCCCATTATAAGAATTGGCTTGGTAGTTTGGTCTGCCCTGTTCCCATGATGCACTGGGCCAGGGTCAGATTAATTTGCATGTAGCCAGGTTCCGAGCTGGGATGGTGCAGTGAGCTAAAAAACGGTGATGGATAAAGCCCTGATCTTTGGACTGGGTAAGAGTGGTCTGCTTAATTCAGACACTCTGTTCATCACCACCCCCTTTTCTGAATCCCATAGCTGTAGAAGGCACCGAAATTAAAGCCCTGATAGACACGGGAGCATCCGTGAATGTCATGGATTCCGATCAATATGAGATGTCTCCCAAGCCCCTGCTGGCACCTTCCAATGCGAGGATCTACACCTATGGCGGCACAGAGCCACTACCGCTAAGAGGAGTGATCCAGACGACCGTTGTTAATGGCGAGTATTCCACGGAAACTCGGTTCCACATCACCGAGGGGAAGAAAGGCACCCTTCTGAGCTGCCACACGGCAGAGGACCTTGGCCTGGTGTTCTTTGCCAACCAGGTGCATCAGGCGCATGCAGACTTCATGCTGAAGGATTTCCCAGAGTTGTTTCAGGGCCTCGGAAAACTCAAAGGACGAAAGTTCAAGCTGCACATAGACACATCCGTACGGCCGGTAGCCCTCCGGCACAGGAGAGTGCCATTCAACTTAAGGCCGCAAGTTGAAGAGGAACTCTGGAAACTGGAAGACCTTGGCGTCATAGAAAAAGTGTTGGGCCCGACACCCTGGGTTTCCCCACTTGTAGTCGCACCAAAGCCAAAACAACCTGGGGCGATCAGATTATGTGTGGACATGAGGCTGCCAAATGCAGCCGTCAAACGAGAACGACACATCACTCCTACCATGGATGATATAGTGGCTGATCTGAATGGGGCGAAATGGTTCTCAAAACTAGACCTCAACTCGGGATACCATCAGCTCGAGTTGGAACCAGCAAGTAGGTATATCACTCCCTTCTCGACCCACGTAGGACTTCGACGCTACAAACGATTAAGCTTTGGCGTCTCCTCCGCTGCGGAGGTGTTCCAAAACGCCAAATGGGAAGTACTATCCGGACTGAGTGGAGTAATCAACCTCAGTGACGATATCTTAGTCTACTCGGCAACCCTTGAAGAACACCACGCAAACCTGAGGGCCACCCTCCAAAGGCTCGTGGACAGCGGACTAACCCTACACCGGTCGAAATGCTCCTTTCATCAAGAATCAATAGACTTCTTCGGCTACATATTCACGCGGGAAAGTCTGTTAGTGGATCCCAAAAAGGCAGAGGCGATCAAGGCAGCGAGCACCCCAAGAAACCCCACTGAAGTGCGCAGTTTCCTAGGCATGGCCACTTACTGTGGTCGGTTTATACCCAACTTGGCCGCGCTTGCAGAACCCCTCAGAGCCCTCACACGAGTAGACCACAAGTGGGAATGGACAGTAGCCGCCAACAAGGCATTTCAAAACATCAAAGCCAGCCTCCTAGACAACACCGTTATGGCATATTTCCAGCCCCGACGCAGGACAGAATTGATCGTTGATGCCAGCCCAGTGGGCCTGGGGGCGGTGCTCCTGCAGGAATACAGACCAGAAGAGTGGAAACCAGTCGCATATGCCAGCAAGGCGCTGTCGGACACATAGACCAGGTATGCCCAGATCGAAAGAGAAGCCCTGGCCATAAAATGGGCATGTCAGCATTTCCATCTTTACCTGTGCGGGCAGGAGTTCACCGTGGTGACGGACCACAAGCCGCTACTGCCATTGTTCGCAGGATCCTCCAGGCTGGCACCCCCACGCATCGAACGCTGGGCTGTCCAGCTACAGGGTTACAACTTCAGGATTGTGTTCCGACCTGGGGCACAACCCGGCTGACAACCTGTCCCGCCACCCCGATGTCGTCAGCCAGTATCCACCACGAGAAGAAGGCATGGAAGCTGAGGAGTTCGTCCACATGGTCTCGCAGGCAGCATGCCCAGAAAATATGTCACTGAAGTAAATAGGAGAAGCGACCGCCACGGACGAGACGCTAGTGAGAGTTTGCCAGCTCTGGGGGGAAACCGCTGGGCCCATTTCCTTGATGGAGCGCCGAGCCTTTGACTGGAAGTGAGCCATGCGCGACAACAACTGTGGCAAATCCGTAGTGAGCTGAGTGTGGGCGATGAAGGAGTCATCCTCAGAGGACATCTCATCGTAATGCCTGAGAGTATCCAACATAGAGCGTTAGCTCTGGCACACGTAGGCCATCAGGGAATGGCCAAGACAAAAGCCCATCTGAGAAGCAAAGTATGGTTCCCCGCCATGGACAGCCAAGTGGACGCAATGATACGCTCTTGCCATGCCTGTACAATCACGGGCAGTGATCCGACCCCGGCACCAGTGATTTTTTTTTTTTAAATATATTTTTATTGCAGGAATCAGTAAATCAGTACAGTAGCGACCAGCATTGTATTACAAGCAACATATACAGAATAAAGCCCTCTGGCCCCCCTCCGTAAAGTCTGTACACAGCCAACTGGCCCACAACCCTGGGGTCGGGCGGCGAAATGCAACAGGGGTCAGTAGAATGCTGGAGCTGGTCCGGATAATACACTGTCCGTCATCTGCTTTTCCAAACAAACCCAAAACCCCCAAAATAAACCCCCCCCCTCAAAATACCTACTAACTGTAAACCCCCCCCCCCCCCCCCCCCACCACCAGCGCCAGGGAGCTTATTAACATAGGATCTACTATTTGACCCACGGGGAAGGTAATAGGACTGTCAGTGCTGACGTTCATCGGGACTCGGGGCGAGTTGCTTCTTCACTTTCGGAGTCGCTGGGGGCACAATAATCCCTGAGGGCCTGCACCAGCATTTCCCACTCCAACGCGGCCTCCTGCGCCTTCTCATTACCCTGCCTCCAAGCCAGCTGATATCTCATCGCGCTCTCTCCCGCCGCCCATTTCAAAAGCTCACTGTGCCACCTGCTGCCTGCCGGACCAGCTCGTGCCTTCCAGTTCCTGGTCACCTCTCGCTTAGCAAGGAGGAGCCCCAGGTCGATAAATTTACTGGAAATTTTATTCCGGGGGGTATGGGGGAACCAGTGTAAGAGCCCCACCGCCGCATCGAATGATAAGCGCCTCCCCGTCACCTCCTCCAGAGTCGTCGCTACCTCCTGCCAGTAGGACGTCAGTCCTGGACAGGCCCATAACATGTGTAGGAGGTCCGCCTCCTGAGCCGGGCATCTAGGGCATTCCGCTGAAGCCGTGGCAAAATAACGCCTGATCTTTACCGGGGTCAGGTACGCTCTATGGAGAACATAATAGTGGACCAGTTGGAAACGGGCGCTACGTGTGCCCTTCCAGGCACGTCTCACCAACTGGGCCCAGGTCGTCTCCGGGATCTCCCTACCAATGTCCTCCTCCCAGCGGGTCCTCAATGTGGTGAGAGGAGCCAATCCCTCGGCAATCAACCTGCCGTAGAGGCAAGTGACCGCCTTCACCGTGCCCGCCGACATCATTACGTACTGGCACACCTGAGACAAGTGGGGTTCCTCCAGCCCGTTCTGCCAGTGCGCCTGGATCGCTCGCACAATGGCCGAGTGCAGCAGAAAGTCGCCCCGGGAGATCCCGAAGCGGTCAATGAGATCCTGAAAGGACAAGAGCGCTCCGTCCTCGTACAGATCACCGACGAGCTGTAAACCGGAATCCTCCCAGGCCGCCAATCGTGACCAATCCCCTCCGTGGGGGAGGGCCGTCAGCATCCCCAACGGTATTTCAGGCGCATATGGTGTTCTTAGTTGGCCTCTGGCGTGAGCCCGATTCCAACACAGTCGGATAGTCCGCTCCTCCATCGACAAGTCCCGCAGGACCAAGCGTTGTCGCAGCGCTATAAAGGAGAGAACATGCCTGGCCATACCCGTCCCTCTACCGTCTTCCGGGCCCCTGAATTCCCTGGCTATCTCCTGGGCGAAGGTCTGGAGCTGCGCCGCCAGATAGTACTTCTCGAAGTCCGGCACAGCGAGCCCCCCCTCGTCCTTCGGCCTCATCAAGGCATTGAGGGCCACCCGCCGCCGGCCCGTTCCCCAGAGGAACCCGACCACCATAGAGCGCAAGCGACGAAACGTGGCCGGTGGGACCCAGATCGGCAGAGTTCGGAAGTAATACAATAACCGGGGAAGCGCCACCATTTTGAGCAGGGCGATACGTCCCGCCACTGAGAGCGGCAGCGTGGCCCAAAAGTCCATGCAACCTCGGAGTGCTCGAATGCAGCGGGCAATGTTCCCATCTAGGAGGTCGGGTTGGTCGTGGTAAACGAATACCCCAAGGTACTTAAAGCAGTCGGGCTCCCATCTGATCTCCCTACTTAGCGCAGGGGTGGGGGTACCCCTGTGTACCGGAAAAAGACAGGTCTTAGACCAATTCACTCGGAGGCCTGAGACCGCTCCGAACTCCGTGAGCGCCAATTCCGCTCCCCGCAAAGCGTCGACCGGGTCCTCCAGGAAGAGCAACAGGTCGTCCGCATATAGCGAGACATAATGCGGGCCCGCAGCCGTCCATAAGCCCGTATAGTGGGCTCCCGAGCGAAGGTGCATCGCCAGTGGCTCCACCGCTAGCGCAAAAAGAAGCGGGGACAATGAGCACCCCTGCCGCGTGCCTCGTTCCACGGGATACCTCGATGAAATCAATGGGCCCGATCGGACCCTGGCCGAAGCAGAAGCATAAAGAACCGCGGTCCATCTGACAAATCCCTCCCCGAGGCCGAATCTCCGTAACACCGTGCAGAGGTAGTCCCACTCTAGGCTATCAAAAGCCTTCTCCAGGTCCACCGACAAAACTACCGGGGACGGGGCATCCACAAATGGTTCCCCAAGCAATCGGAACAACCTTCGAATATTCATAGTCGTGTTCCGCCGTGGGATGAAGCCGGCCTGGTCCTCATGCACTAGGGAACTCATATGTCCCAGCAGCCTCGAGGCCAAGATGCTGCTCAATATTTTGTAGTCCACCGTCAACATTGATAGGGGACGGTAGGACCCCGGGTCAGATGAGTCTCGGCCCGGTTTGAGGAGAGGAACCACCAACGCTTCACACATCGAGCTCGGGAGTCGCCCCAACCTCTTCGCCTCCCTGTAGACCACCAGTAACCGAGGGGCCAAGAGGTCAGCGTAAGCTGCATAGAACTCCACTGGTAGGCCATCTAGGCCCGGGGTCTTGTTCCTCGCCATCCGTTTGATGGCCCCGCGGATCTCCCCCAAGTCGATATCGGAACCCAGAGTTTTCGCCACTTCCTGCCCTACTGTGCGGAGCTCCAGTGGGCGAAGATAATTATCAAGCCGGTCTGGGTCACGTGCGGAGCGACTGCGGTATAAACATTCATAATAATGCCGGAAGCAACTAAGAATCTCCGGTTGGGTGCATACCTCGGTCCCATCTGCCCCACGCATATTTGTCGTCGTCTGGGACTGGCGCGTAGGGTTGGCCAACCACGCCAGCAACGCACTCGACCTGTCTCCCTCCGCGATAGACCGGACCGTATAGGCCTTATAATCAAAACAGCGGAGCCGTTCGACCTCCACCGCTACCCTCTCCCTCGCCTCCACCGTTTGTGCTTGCAATTCCGGGTGTCCGGGGCGGCTAACTTCAAGCTCGCGGAGTGCCCGGTCCGCTGTGTCTAAATCAGCCAGGATGACGCGCCTCATGCCCACCTTCTTAGAGATACAGTAGCCCCTCACCACTACCTTAAAAGCGTCCCATTCGAACGCCCTAGTACTCGCGGAGCCGCCGTTGGACGCAAAATAATCCGATATTCTCTCCCCCAGGTCCGCCTTGAAGACACTGTCCTCGAGGATCTCGGGTCGCATCTTCCAGGTGGGTACCGCCGGCGTCCCAGGAAACCAGCGAATGTCCAGCAGGAGGGGGTTATGGTCCGAGATGGTCCTCGATAAGTACTCTGATCGGACCGCTGCCGAAACCAGTTCGGGCGAACCAAGAAAGCCATCTAGCCTGACATGCAACTCATGGAGGCTCGAGAAATATGAATAATCCCTAGATGCGGGGTGATGCGCCCTCCAAATGTCTGTCAAACCCCAGCGGGTCTGCCAATCCTGACGACCCTTAGCCGTGCGACGGACCGGGGAATCGGGGAGCGGGGGATGCGAGCGGTCTATGTCCACATCCACTACGGAGTTAAAGTCTCCCCCCAACAGGAGGGGCCCGGCGAAAAAGTGGGCCAACGAGCCCGATAACCTGGAAAGGAAGGCAGTCTGGTCTACATTAGGAGCGTACACACAGCAAACGTTCAGGTCCCTCCCTCCTAGAGTGCCTGAGATGGCCACGAACCGCCCCTCTGGATCCAACACTGTCCTCGTGACCTGGAAGGGGACCCCTGCCCTGATCCATATTAGCGCCCCCCTGGCATAAGCAGAGTACGACGTGGAAAAGACCTGCCCCCGCCATCTACGCTGAAGCGCCGCCCCTTCCGCCTTGTTCAGATGCGTTTCCTGCAGCAGCGCCATTTGCACTCCCCTACGCACTAAATAAGCATGGACCTTGTGGCGCCTGGACATAGTGTGAAGCCCCCTCACGTTCCAAGTAACACATTTCAAGTTAGCAACATCAGCCATTGTCCCAGATTGTTCTTGCACAGTCCCCCCATCCGGGTCCCCACAAAGAAAAAGCATCAATCCTCCCAGCGCTGATGGCGGCCATTTTCCCCAACCAAAACCAAACCACCCAAGAACCAACAAAGCCCCCCCCCCCCACCCACCCCAGAACAGGACCCAAACTGCACCATCTAGATCCCATCCAAACCTCGTCGTACATCAACCCCAGAACCCCAACTAATCCTACGGTCGCCACCGTAGGAAGGCCTTATGGGCCAGGTGCGGGCTGGGCGGAGGCAGTGGGCCCTCGTCGCCCAGGCCACCAGGACTATAACAAGCCCCAAACAGTGTCAAAACCTTCCGGGGCAAAAGCAGAGGCCCCCCAACCCTCTCTCCCTCGTTGTCAGCAATAAAGGACGGCAACCGCCTCCCCCCTGCCGGGCCCCCACCCAAAACAAGGCAGTATACCCCGTTACCCTTGTCCATCTAGAAGGTCCTCCACCGATTTCGGTGTGATCACCGGTGTATGGGTACTATCTGCCACTGAATCCTCCGAGTCTGACGGTGCCCCCTGAGCACCCGGGGTTTCTTCCTCCTCGATGGCTTCGTCTCTTGCTCCCGACAGTTCCGACAGTACTTCCAACACTCCCCTCCGTTCCGATGACGTCTCCGCAGTCGAGGGCCCTCCCGTGCGGCCGCGGCGATTCCTGACCCTCTTGGATCGCCTCCTTTGTTCCGGCTCATCCGCCTGTTGGGACGAGGAGCCAAAACCATCTTTCCCTGTCCGGTACAGTTCAAGCCAGTCACAGACCTCCTCCGGGGTGTCAAAGAACTGGGTTTTGTCGTCGACAATGATGCGGAGCCTTGCAGGATATAGAAGTGAATACTGAATGCCCTCGCTCCTGAGTTCGCGCTTAACCGTTAGGAAGGAGAACCGCTTGCGCTGCGTCTCGTAGGTGTAATCAGGGAAGATGTTCACCTGACTGTTCGCAACTTGGAACGGGCCATTGTGCCTGGCGGCATTTAGGATTAAGTCCCTGTCCCGAAAATGCAGCAACCGCGCCACCACCGGCCTCGGGGTACGTCCCTGCTGTGGGGGCCGTGCTGGGACTCTGTGGGCCCGTTCTAGAGTGTAGAAGGAGGACAGACCCTCCGGGACCACCGTGTCTCGGAGCCAGGTCTCCAAGTATCGCACCATGTCGCCATCCTCGATCTTTTCCGGCAGGCCCACCACTCGGATGTTGTTCCTCCTGTTGCGGCCTTCCGCATCCTCCGCCCTCCGTTCGAGGGTTTCGATTCGGGATAAGGCGTCCTTCATCGTCGCAGCCAAGGTTCGCTGCGCCGGCTCCAAAGTTTTTACCGTGCCCTCCACCTCCTTGACCCGGTCTCAGAGTTTGCCATGGTCCGCCCTGAGGAGGCCCAGGCTCGTCGCCACCTGAGCAATGTCCTGTTGGAGGGCCGATCTCGTAGCCTCTATCGCCTCTAGGACACGGTCGAACTGTTGCTGCAGTGGCACGCTACCAGAACTTTTCGGGTCCCCATGCTCCTCTTTGTCCTGGGCTTCAGAGTCCGAGGTGGTCTGGTTGGATCCCTTGGCTCCTCTAGGTTTCCCCATGCTGCCAGGAGCACTCCGTGAGGGTCCCGGAGTAGGTGTCTCCGTGTACAGGTGTCGATCACGACCTTCCCGGGTGCTTGTCCTCAATTCGGGTATGGGCGATCTCCTTCTCCAGAGCCTGTGGAGACTCCGCCGCTTCGGCTCACGCCACCGCCAGGGCGTCCGAGGGCACCGATGAGGGGGCGGAGACAGCCGTCGCCGAGTCGGGCAGACCCGCTCACCCACTATAGCCCCGGGGTGAGGGCCACCAACTCCCTCGGATGATCTGTGGCGCCAGAGTGTCGCGCCTCCCATGTAGTTGGACTGGCCAGGAAGACGTAGCTAGTTGCGGAGTCGCGAGGCGGGCCACCGCTTGGATCACAGGGCGTCCGCTCCCGGTGCCCTCCAGTGCGCGGGCACCCGTCCGACCGTCCAACCGAGTGCAAATCCGTTGCAAAAGGTCCAATCCTGTGAATGTCCAATGTCCAGAACAACCGAGGATGGCGAAGCCGGGCGCCAGTCGACACCCGCGACACCTCTTCAACTCAGTAGTTTCGATCAGGGGGACAAAGGAGTCCGGGCGCCATGTTGGGTCGCACTCCGCAACTCCGCAAACTTCGGTATTACTTCGGAGCAACCCTCGTCCAAACTCCACCAGGGCCCCCGGCAGGTTGCCGTCGGCACGCTCAGCAGAATGCGGGGTCTGGGGTGCCCCGCAGCCTCCGAATTTCAGGATAATCTCGGGCTTAGTCCCGGAGCCGAGCTCTCAGGCGACCATCGCCATCGGCGCCCAAGCCACGCCCCCCTGGCACCAGTGATCACAGAGGATGCACCCCAGACGCCCTGGACACACCTCAACATAGACTTTGGGAGCTTCCCCGATGGCAGACACATGTTGGTCCTTGTCGATTCATTCTCAAAATTTCCGATAGTGGAGGTCATATCTTCGACTGCATTTCCCCAAGTCAAAAAAGTGTTGAGTCGCGTCTTTGCAACCATGGGACTCCCAGATGAATCAAGTCTGACAATGGGCCCCCTTTCCAAGGGAGAAAATTTCAGAGCTACCTCGAGAGCCTCCGGATCAAGCATAGGAAAATCACCCCGCTGTGGCCCCAGGCAAACGGGGAAGTCGAAAGACTAATGAGAACACTCAACAGAGCCCTGAGGATCGCAGTGGACAGTGGTGAAGATCCGGAAATAGCCCTCGATCAATTTCTAGGGGCCTATCGACAGACGCCTCACAGCACTACAAAATGTGCTCCCGCCCATGTGTTGTTCAAGAGAGCACCCTGTGACAGCATCCCGACCGACAGCACCTGGGTGCCCGAAGAAAGAGATGCTGCAACCATTCAAGCCCAGAGGCCAAACACCAACCAGAAGGCGAGCGAGCATCGTCACGCCAAGGAACCCACTCTGAAGGAGGGGGACACGGTTGTAGTGCGAGATCGTCACCCAGGGTGGAAATTCTGCACGCCTTACAAGTCGGAGGTGTGGATCGTGGACAAGGTCCAAGGAACAATGGTGACTGCAAAGCGAAATGGACAAGTGGTGACCCGCAATGTGTCATGCTTTAAGAAAACAAGTGAGGCAACTGGAGACCACCACACCGCGGAAGGTCCGGAGCCAGCAGATGATGGAGGTCTAGATCTCGGAGGGTCATTGCCAGGGTCACCCATAGCCAGGCAAAGAGGAGAGAGTCCGCCCAGAACGACACCGCAAAACCTCACCGTCGAGAACAACCGACCCTGGGCGGCCCTCAGCGGCGAGAATGCAGGGACAACCCCGGCTGGGGTTGCAGGAACGCCGTGTGCCCGGAACCAGCGCTACAATCTGCGGCCCAACCCGAGACCCAGCCAGAATCTGAGAGACTTTGCCTGGACATCTACGTGAATCAAGAAACGCATGATTGCTGTAAGAACAGAACTAAATTGAAGGAGGGATGTAGAGAGCCACTCGGGCTCTCCCCTACATTGTAGCACAATACACACGCATGCACGCATACCCCGGGGCGGGCTCGCACCGGGGTATAAATAAACAATGCGGAAGACCGCTCGGGGTCTTTCCGGCTAATCATCTAACTAGAGTCTGTGTCCCCTATTGTGAGCCCCTCCTCCGCGTGTTGGGCCTTGACCCCACACGCTACACATAGGGCATGCAGTTCATAACTCTGGGCAGGAGCGGCGTGCCACGGTACTTGCATACTGCAGCAAGGCTTGTTCAGCGTCAGAAGGTTGCAGTACAATGTTCGGTAGAGCTAACCTTGGTTGCAGGAGGGTGCATTCGGGAAGCACAAGAGGCAGGGAAGGTCTGTTGTAATGCGATAGGACTGCTTTGCGGTGTGCAGGAGAGCTGAGCAATCTCTGCAGTGATTCAGTGTAAGCTGATAATTGTTCACAGGCAGGAGGAGAGATGCCACGGAGAGATGCCAAGCAGGGGTATAACTTCGCAGGGGTGGTGTTAGGAGTGTAACACTACCTGAAGAAAGTTGATTTTTGACTTGGTAGTCGAGTCTGGGGCACTCTGAGTTGGGTCTACTATGTCTGTGCCCGTTTTTCTTATCATCCTTGTTTCACTTTGAGGTTTTAAATTGCTCATATTTTTGGATCAGGAACATAAATATGTACAGTGACTGGTCCACCAAAAAAGTTGAAAATGTGCACCCACAGAAGCACTCCTTTAATTAGTGTAAATGTACTACTTTTTAGAATTCACAAGCATTAGCAATAGTAGGCTTGGCAAGCTATGGGAAAACGGAATTAACAACGTGGGCTAAACTACACGTGCGGTTTCAACACAAGCAGAACAATGCGTACCCTAACCATGCATTTGAATGCTTAAGACAGCCAGTGCTCTAGATGCAGAGTGGATGGGCGGGGAGAAGAACAGGAAGCTGCACAGGAAGGACCGGGCCTCGGCTTGGTAAGTAGGGCTGGGGCTGGTTGGGACGGGGAGGGAGGCCTTAGGGTGGGTGGAGGTTGGGGTAATTTTTAGGGCTTGTGGGGGTAGATTGCAGGGCTGGGTTTTAGGAGTCAGGGCGGGGGGTGAAGGGGGTGACCTCTACCATGTATATGCTTTTACCAGTCATGCCTTTACAACTAAATTTGTTGTTAAGGCATGTGTGGTAAAGACGCAGTCGCTGTTAGAACCACATTGTTAAGGCATGCGTGGTTTAGGGATTCGTTCTGTCATACAACCAAGCTATGCTCCAGTTTCAACGTATATTACTGCCAATCAAATATCAAAACGGTGACGGGACGAATGATTGCACATAGTCTAAGTACTAGCAATCCTTTAGGAGAGCATTCCAAACCATCGTTTTCTCTCTCTGTGCCACTGTAGACAGAGGGCCCGATTTAGGGTTTGGCAGACAGAGTAAAGGTAGGCAGTGTAGTGGGAGACTTTACTGCTTTTACTCCACCTGCCAAGTTTAGTGATGTCCTCCAGCCCCACAGTCATCTCAATACATTGACAGGTTCCACCGTTCCAGTCAACGTTGGAAATGTTTGACGACCGCTCTGTCAAACATGACAGCTGGCCATCAAACTTTTCCAAAGTTTTTTATTTTTAAGAAAACAGACTACCAAAGCAGGAGTTTGCTTTAAAATAATAATAATAATAATGAACTTTCTCCCATGGTGTGGGGGTCAATTCCTTTTATACTGTCCCTCTCCATCAGGATATTCTTGGGTGAGATGAACAGTAAAAGAAGAAAAAAAAATACATCCGGCCATCCACTCTAAATAGGGCAGCGGTCAGGTGGCTTACCTACGATGCACCTACTCCATCAGGCTGTTGGAGGAAGTTTTACACTGCCTGGAGAAACTTTACTCCATCAGCATTAAACTAGCGATCTGCCCGGCTCAAAATTGGGCAGACCGAGCTCGATTTGGTGGACAGGGTACTCGCAATGGAATACCTGTATGCCAAACTCTAAATCGGCTCCAGAGGCCCACTTGACGCAAATCAGTATTGAATCTGAGCCTCATGGGAACAGTCATCCCGAACCTTGGTCACCTCATCCATTCATCACGAGGCACACTGCTTTTTTAGTTGGGAAATTTTAGATTCAAATCCCCCGAACCTCCAGGACTAAGGTACGCCCCTGCTGCCAAGTGCAAAGAAGGCCTGCTGCAATGTGCTCGGGCTGCAGTTTGAAGCTCAAGGCAAGTGAGAAGTGTGCATTCTGTGCATTGAAGAGTCGGTGTATAGCATTGAGAGGGGACCGGATGGGAAGCACTACAATATAGGCAGAGCAGCCTGCGCCTACCTTGCATTTTCCCAGCACTTAACAGGAATAAATGTTCTAAGGAAGCCTGGTCGATGTGTGCGTGTGGTGGGAGGGGGCACAGTGCAGCTGTCGACTGATACAAGATGAATTATTGATCCTGCCCCACGGGTTTCATGCAACAATCATCCTCAGGTTCCTTTTCTCGCATCATAAAATCAAATAAATGCAATTTAAAGGATGGCGGAAGTGATAGATGATAAATCTTCGGTGGGTCCTCTGGGGTGGATAGAAAAGAGACAGGGGAGAGGGGTGGGTGGCATAAAGAAGAGACCTAAAAGAAAGAATGAGAAAGTGAAAGAGGATTTCTGAGAAAGCAAAGAGAAAGGCAGAGGCGTAGCAAGAGCAGCGGCGCCCAACGAAAGCAAGGAATGCCACCTCTCACCCGGTGGGAAGTTAGTCATAATCAGGATGAAAGGGCCCCTCAGAGTCCTGTGTCCCAGTGCAGCGAAGATGCGGCACCAAAAAGAGTTGCAGGTTTATTGGCCCCTGGGGAAAGGTACAAACTCATGGGGAAAGAAAGAGAAGGAGACAATGAGAGGAGGATGGGAAAGATGTAGGCCTAGATGAAATGTAAATGAAGCTTGAATAACTCAATTTCGGAAATGTTGCATTGATTGGAATTACGTAATTAAGCCAATTCGCATGCCATTCGCGGCAACAAATTTACTGCAAATAGCACTACTTGCTATAAACATTTTCTGCGAACACATAGGAAAAAGAAAATGCAAGTGGTTGTTGTTCGCAATGCATCCTTGCCCCAAAAATAACCCGTTGGCTAGTGAGGGAGACCTCAGAGCTGGAGGGGTTGTTTATTCAGCTCTAGACACAGGGCAAGTGAAGGCAGAATGGACGTGATCTGGAAAGCAGGAAAGAGATGGTGTCGGCTTAGACAAGAGGCAGATAAGGAAAGAATAGGAAGTAGGAAAGGGGAACACACGGGGGGGGGGGGCGGTGGGGAGTATGAACTTGACCGAGATAAAGGCATAAAAAGACGAAAAATGAAGTAGGACACCAGGGAGAAGATCGGAGTGTGAGGAGTCCAAATGCATAGGGGAATGGACATCACTTGGAGCAGCTCTAGAGTAATCTCAAACAGCACCTAGCACAGCACACAAAACAGCACTAACATTAGCACTGCCTCTTTTTCTCTTGTGGTAGCATAGACTAGTCAGGGTGAAACCGGGTCTGGGTTGCTTGTGTTCTGGTTTAGTGAGGACCTAACCTGGCACTTCGGGCAGGCTGATGAGAATGGAGCACAGTAAAGACCGATTTGCATATGGCTGGGTCCAAACGGAGGTGGCACAGTAGGCAAAAAAACAATGGGTTGGAATGCTACCCGAATGACTGCCAGTGGTTAGACTTATTGCAAGCAATCCTCCCATCACCTTTGTGTTTGTTTGAGGAAGCAAGAACACAACACTGAGAAAACTAAGAGGGCCTGACTCCAGCTCTGTGTACTAAAGAAAGCAAAACAACTTCTCCCAGAGAGCGACTTCTGAATCACTGTTTCTGACCTCAATGTCGCATCTGGATGGTGACAATGCCCAGCTCCATGGCATGCCCAAACTCCACACTGACTCCAACATTAACCCCTTAAGTGCTGCCTCGGTGCATTGGCCGACGGCAGCACTACCTCCCCAGTGCTGCGCACGACCATTGGACGTCCATTCAGCACTAGTTCCAATGGACAGCGCAGCACTGGGGAGGAATGTTTAATAGCATCTATGAGGTTAAGGGTACTCTACATACAGCAAGATACAGCATTGTCCTGAAGAAAGAGGCCCACATCACAATCACCTGTTTGAACTTCAAAACCAGGTGCACCATCTGCTAAGCAATCGCAATCCGCACCCCTGTCCATCTAGCTGACAAGTTCACCATCTCAGCTGACTCCAAGCTTACTTGCAGTCAAGAGACTGTCAGACCAGAGAACATGTTAAAAAAAGAAAAAAGCAAGCACAGACCTTCATCTATGTACCCCGAATCTAAAACAACATCCATGAATTCATCAGGACCTCCACAATCCTGCTCCAGTTTAGGGAACAACTGAAGATGCACCTTTCTTAAAGACCACTATATCAAGATGCACTAACAGTGCATGTTTAGACTTAAAAAAACAGCTTCAGCTCGAATCACGGGTGGACTGTA
Source organism: Lissotriton vulgaris (assembly GCF_964263255.1). Classification (NCBI taxonomy): domain Eukaryota; kingdom Metazoa; phylum Chordata; class Amphibia; order Caudata; family Salamandridae; genus Lissotriton; species Lissotriton vulgaris. The sequence goes on along the minus strand of NC_141697.1, from coordinate 272,192,510 downwards.
TTTTTTTCTTTGAACATGTAACATGCTGCAGGCTTAGGGCTGGATTCTCTGTATGCATATACCATATACTTACAAAAAAACCTAGGTCCAGCTGTCCACCAATCACAATGCGATTGACTATATAGTTAACCACTAATTCAAAGAAACTAGAGACATTCAATAACTTCCATTCCTCTAGGAACCTAGCAGGATCCTCACCTGAAATGGAGGACTGGTGGGGATTAAAATTCAAGAATTTCGCCCCAACCCCTATACCATATGCAACTGACCCCATGACAAATGACCCAATCACCTTTTGTAGATTATCTCTTGCCAGGTGAGTGAACAGAGTGAAAAACCGAAGGAGATGGAAAACTACAACAGGCCCTTAGGTAAGAGGAAATAAGGGAACGGCGCTTCATCAAGGAGGTGGATCAATGCAGATCATTTTTGGAACCAGCGAACCATTGAGAACAGAAAGTGCTCCGCTCTCTGAAAGTAATCCATCTGCAGCCCCGCCCCCTTCTGACTTCTGCTTACTTTGTTGCGGCACAATTAAACTTGGATTTACAGCCCATATTTAAGTGTGATAGCTGATGCAGTGGTGTAAGGATTATTGAGTCACTTCAACAGCAGATGTACATCATTGCAGCAGTAAAGTCAACATGACCCTTGCATGCGAATAGGCAAAGGAGGGCGAGCTGCAAAGAATTTGTGATACATTACAAAGGTTGACATTTGCAATTTTTTTAATTGATTTTAACAAACACAGAAAATTGGTAAGGTAATAAAGCCAGAGAACGAGATGACTATACAAAGATCAGATGCATTTGCTCCCCAATTGTCCTTAGCTGATTAATTACAGCCTCAAGTATTTAAATCAATGCTCTGTTATAACTCAAAATCCGTGCTAACTAGTTATTGCAGATTTTGTAACTGGATTATGTAATGCCCAAGTAATTATATGTATAAAATGAGTTGGAAAGGTCTATGTGACCTTATGTGAAGTGCTAGCAACAAATAAAAGTATCAGACTCTGGAAGCTATGGAGGTTAAAGGAATGTTATCTCTTCGATGAAATGTCCTGTCCATTTTACGGCCACTGCTTTTTAGTAGCCATTTTTAGGCTGGATTTTCTCATAAAAAATATATATAAATAGTCGTTACAGGTTTTGAAGTACACAATGGGGTTTTCGGGGGGGGGAGGGCCACCGGGAGGACTGCCACCCCCGGGGGGGCTTTGGGGCCTGGAGGTAAAGGGGGGGATTAGGAGACCACGGGGGGGGGGGGATTCTGGGTCTGTTGGGCTGGTTGGGCTGCCTTGGGCGGTTTGGGCTTTGCATTGGGCTTCCTTTGGGCTGGTTGGGCTGCGGGCTTTATGTACAGCCATCTTGGGTCACTAACCACCATTTTAGTGGTAGTGACCCAGCAGCCGGAGGGGACCCCTGGTCGAGAGTTGTTTCGCGGATCGTTTAGGGTGCTTTGTGCGAGTCTGTGGTTGTTGCCGCGTGGTGTGTAGAACAGGTCGGGCTTCGTCGTTTGCCAGTGAATCTGTGCGGGGTATGGCGCGTTTGCAAGACCCGCACGTTGTGGAGGCGGTGAGGCTGCTCGGCGATGCGGGGCGGCTGGACCTCCTACACTAAGAAGTGCAGTTAAGGCCGCCGCGGCGCGCTGCCACTGGCGCAGCGGCAGCTGTGGTGGCGTGCGAGCCCCCGCGGTCTCGGCCGGTGGGAGGGGCAGGAGCGTTGGGGAGGGCGGGCGGCGAGGCCGAGAACGGCAAAGATGGGGCAGGAGCAGGAGGGGGGCGGGGGGGAAGTCGGCTGTGAAGGCGCAGGCGGGTAGGAAGGAGAAGGCGACGCTAGAGTTTGTGGATGGGGCTGGGGGGCCGGGGGGGAGAGTGGGTGGAGAGGATGTGGCGGTATTGTCACAAGGGGGAGAGGGGGCAGGTACAACAGGGCAGCAAGGGCAAGGAGAGGAGCTGGGCCATGAAAGGCCGAAGTGTAGTAGGGTGGGTAGGGGAGGGGACTGGGGGCAAGAGGGGGAAGGGGCGGGATATCGCCATTACTGATTGAGGAATCGGAGGGGGAAGAGGAGGAGGGGGGCGGGGAGGGGGATGAAGTGGTTTTGGACTGGGGGGATTCGTCCAGTGAGGACGGGGACATGGTGGGCCCAAGCAGGCCGCTGTCCCTGGTGGGGGGGGCGAGGGGAACAGGGGAGGGGGGGCGGGGCGAGGGGCGCGGGGAGGAGGGGCGTTGGGGGGAGGCAAGGAGTACCAGGAGGGGAGTGTGTGGGGGGTAGCCCGGGGAGGGGCGGGAAGGGGGGGGGGCTTGGAGTGGCCGGAGCACGATGGGGTGGGGTGGAGGGCATGGGGTGGTGGGCCGAGTTGGGGGGGTCCGGGTTGGGGGCCTGTGGGGGAACCACGGCAGGCGCCTTGGGGGGAGTGGGGTGGGTGGGGGATGGTGGGGCCTGGGGGGGGGTGTGGTAGGACCGGCCGGCGACGCGAGGAGGTCATTCAGCAGGTTGGGGGAGGGGGCCGCAGAGGGGATGGGGCGCAGGAGGAGACGTTGGGGGCAGGGGGGAGTCCAGCACCCCGGCATGCTGGACTCCACGTTCTTTCCTTGGCATGAGCAGTGGGAGAGGCGCTCGGGTGAGCAGCTTGCGGCTCCAGTTCACCGAGAGGATGGGCCGGCTCTGCCTTTTACGGGCGGTCGCGCTCCAACGTGGGACCTGGCAGGAGAATGCGGCAAGAAGCAGGGCGAGAGGTCCCGGCCCGCCCACCCCCGAAGGGTTGCAACAGCCGCCGGGGGGCAAAGGGCATGTGGCGAGATGGTGACCGTTGAGCGAGAGTCATGTTTGGATGACAGAAGGAGAGTGAGCGGAGATCTGGGTGCATTGAGCGTATGCCGGGAGAAGGCGGTGCTGAGTCGTGTGGTGATTCCGGTGAGCGAGCACGAATGGTGCGGTGAAGGCGGGGGTGAGTCAGAGTAGGAGGGGGAGATCAGGGACTGGGGGGGGTAGTAATGGTGTTGACAGTGTGTTGCAGGTTCGACCGCGGCTGGACGCGCCCAGGGTGACGGCCCCCTCAGCTCCACTGGTTAGGCGGCGGGATCCGGAGAGGACGCCGACCTTGACGCCAGGTATGATGGGCGACGGAGCGGGGATTGGTTTGGGCAGGAAGCACAGCGCGCAGGTCTCGGTGGGAACGGAGACGCGGGAGGAGGACCCTGTACGGTTGGTGAAAGGGCGCTATGTGATGGATGCGGGGGTAGGCACGGACGGGGCGCCACCGTTAGGAGTGGCGGAGGCGCCGGACGCCGGAGAGAGTGGAAAGGCTGGCGCAACGGCAGGGAGCGCGGCGGCGTGCACGGTCGCCGGGGGGGAAGGAGAGTTGCGTGGTGCCAGTACGTAAGCTCCTGTACATAGGGGTGACGAAGCCGTTGGGGGCGCATCCCTCCATAGCGACGAAGGAGAAGATATGGAAAGGGGAGTACGTGGAGATGTTGAAGCTCCTTCACAGGGAGCACACGGCCAAGGAGGGGTCTAAGGAAGAGGAACAGGAGTTGGCCTGGCGCTCTAATGTGCCGCTGACTATTGACAGTTGGTCGGCAGCGTTCCTTATATACGCTAGCGTATACTGCGAGAAGTATCCAGACAGGTCCGTGGCATTGTTCAAGTATATGGACGTGGTTCAGAGGGCGCATGTGTCATTTGGCTGGTACGCTTGGTCACACTATGACGAGGAGTTCCGAGCGTGAATGGCGACGGACCCGGAGGCAATGTGGGGAGAGCTAGACTCCGACTTGTACCAGCAGACGATGGGGGGGGGGGGGTGGGCGAAGTTCGGACGCACGGTATATACGGCGAGCGGGTTGCCTTTGGTGCTGACCCCCTTTTCGGCTCGCCCCACCTGGGGAGGGGTGGGGCAGGGCGAGAGCTCCGGCCAGGGCTCAATCGGAGCTTGTTGGGGTTTCAATAAGGGGGCATGTGGCCGGCATGTGTGCCGTTTTCGACACAAGTGCTTTAAGTGCGGACGCCGACACCTTGTGTAGCGCTGCTGGGGAGTCGGAGGCACCCCGGGACAGCAGTATGCGGCGGCAGGACTACAACATGCGGCAGCGGGCAACCAAATGGGGGGAGGTAGGGGGGCAGGAGCTGTTATAAAAGGCTCAAACGCCGGTTAAACTTGACAGGCTGGAGCCGTTGCTGGCGGCATACCCGAGGGTGGACGATGCGGCGGTGCTGCGACGGGGCTTCGGGGAGGGTTTCCGGTTGGGGTACGAGGGACCACGGATTGCGCGCTGGGCGGAGAATCTGAAGTCGGTGCACACACGAAAAGGTGTGGTGCGGGAGAAGCTGTTCAAGGAGGTGAGGGAAGGCCGGATGGCTGGCCCCTTCGCTGAGCCGCCGATGCCGATCCGGATCATCTCCCCCATTGGAGTGGTCCCCAAGAAGGAGCCTGGGCAGTTACGGCTAATACAGCACTTGTCATGGCCGGAGGGGACGTTGGTGAACCACTTCATATCGGCGGAGCTTGCGTCGGTCACGTACTCGTCGGTGGATGTGGCCCGGAAGATTGTGGCGGCGGTGGGCCCGGGGGCCTTGATGGCGAAGTGTGACATCAAATCGGCTGTCAGGTTGCTCCTGGTGCACCCCGAGGACTACCAATTGTTGGGAATCCAATTTGATGGCGGCATATTTGTACACAAGGCGCTGCCGATGGGATGCTCGATTTCATGTGCGTTATTTGAACGGTTCAGCTCCTTCCGGCAGTGGGCTGTTTCCTGGCGCACAGGCTCTGAGACGGTGACGCACTATTTGGATGATTTCTTTTTGGTGGGACAGCCTAGGTCGACGGATTGTCAGCGACTGCTGCACAATTTTCAGGACTTCATGTGTTACCTGGGGGTTCCCCTGGCGCCAGAGAAGACGCACGGTCCAAGTATGGTGCTGTCATTTCTAGGCATACAGCTCGACTACACAGCCATGGAAGCACGCCTACCGGATGACAAGAGGGCAGCAATGCTGGCGTTGGTGAGAGGCATCTTGGACAGGCGGAAGGGGACAGTACAAAAGGTGCAGGTGCTGTTGGGTCACCTGAATTTTGCATGTCGAGTGGTGCGCGCGGGGCGGACGTTTTGTCGGCGGTTGGGCTTGGCGTTGTCCGGCCTGGCGTTGCCACATCACGTCAGGCTGTCGGCGGGAACGAAGTAAGATTTGCGGATGTGGCTGGCCTTTTTAGGCCGGTTCAACGGGGTGCCCATGGCGCCTCCTGAGGACTGGGAGTGGGATGTCACAATGTATTCAGATGCGGCAGGGTCGGTGGTTTTGGTTTGTACTGGGTGGGCCGCTGGTGTGCTGAACAGTGGCCGCCCCAGTGGCAGGCGGGAGGCCAGAGTATCACCTTTCTGGAATTGTTCCCGTTGATGGTGGCGGTTTTGGTGTGGGCCCAGGAACTGGCCCATAAGCGGGTCCTGTTCCGAGTGGACAACATGTCGGTGGTGCAGGTGGTCAAAAGGTAGTCGGCGCGGGACGCTCAGGTGCTGAAGCTGTTGAGGGTGTTTGTTTTGCGCTGCCTTGAGCAGGACATACGGTTTCAGGCCCGACATGTGGCGGGAGTGGACAATGACATTGCGGATGCTTTGTGCCGTTCACAGTGGCAGAGGTTCCATGGGCTAGCCACGGAGGCGGAGGAGACAAAGACGCCGGTGCTGGGGGAGCTGTGGTCGGTGGGAGATGCAGGGTCGTTCAGCTGGTGAGGGCGTCAGTGGCGGCGTCCACTTGGAAGGCGTATGTTCAGGCCTGGGAGGAATTTCAACAGTCAGGTGCGGTAAGGCAGGGGGACCGATGGCGGCGGGAGGAGCAGGTGGTGCGTTTCATTTTGGCCTTGATGGATAAGGGCTTGTCGAGGGTGACAATTGCGAGGAAGTTGGCGATGGTGATGTTCATGGGGAAGATGTGGTGGGGGTATCCCCCATCGGCGGGAGAGTTGGGGGCACGATTGTTGGAGGGGTGGGCTCGAGAGAGAGGCGCGCAGGTGAGTCAGAGACGGACCATTACGGAGGAGATGCTGGGGGGACTTCTGCGGGCGTTGCCGTCGGTGTGTCGAGATGAGAGGGAGACGGTGTTTGCTACGCTCATGTCCTGGCTTTTCTCTGGGGCTTTTCGAATTTCGGAATTGGTGGGCCTAAAGGGGGGAAAAGGGGTGCTCTGGGGGGATGTGGAAGTGCGAGCGAGGGAGGTCGCGGTGCGTTTGCGGCGCTCCAGGACGGATCAGCGTGGGGTGGGGACCTGGGCGGTGATGGGGCCGGGGAGGCTGGAAGGGGTGTGCCTGGCAGAGTGGGGCGAGCGTTTGGCGGCTGGACAGAGGACGTCGGGGAAGGAGGTTTTTGGTCGCGGATCGGACGGACGGGTGACCATGGCTCAGGTGTTGTGGGTTCTGCGGCACGCCCTATGGTGCATGGGTGAGGACCCCAAGGTATTCGGAACCCATTCCTTTAGAATAGGGGCGGCGACGGACGCGGCGCGTCGGGGGGTGGGGGGCGGAGGATATCAAACGTCTGGGCAGATGGAAGTCGGATTGTTACAAGACGTATGTCCGGTTACGGGGGGTAGGCGGGACGCTGTAAAAGGGATGTTTTTCCGCCCTCTTACATGTGTGTCTTTGCAGGTGCTGTGGCGGAACCAGCGGCGGAGATGATGCAGATATACATTGTGGGGCATTCATTTGTTTAGAGAGCGGAAAGGTCTGAATGGGACAGGCATCGGAACCTGAATTTGGAACTGGACAACAGACTGTTTAGATGTCATTGGCGGGGCAAAGGGGGGATGCGTTGGCACGAATTCTTGCCGGTTTTGAACAATGTGGTGCGAGGAGGGGTGTGTCCGGATGTGGTGATGGTGCACGTGGGATAAAATGACTTGGTGGTGAGCAAAGGTCTGGCCTTAGTGAAACAAATTAAAAGGGACCTCCTGGAGATTAAGAAGAAGTGGGCGGGGTGTCACGTGATATGGTCAGAGTTCATCCCAAGGAGGGTCTGGAGGGGGGCGGAGCGCCCAGGGGCTATAGATAGGGCACAGAGAAAAATCAACAGGGACATGAAAGAATTTTGCACGAAGGAAGGGATTGGGCGTATGGAGCACCCGGAGCTTAAGTACGGGGTGGTGTATTTTTTCAGAGAGGACGGGGTTCACTTATCTCGTTACGGGATGGAACTGTATATAGTTCAGATGAAGGAGGCATTGGATTTGGCTTTGGGGGTGCGTAGGTATCCAAAGGGGGGGGGGGGTTAGGGGGGATTTCCTATGGGGGGTCAAAAGCCACTAAGCGGCTTTCGAGTGGCGCTTTTCCTAGAGTTAAAAGGGGGTGAAGGGTAGGAGGCCTGGGCTGGTTTTGAAAAAGGGGGGGGGGGGAATCACTGAGTTTAAGGAAGGTCCAATTTGGTAACGTGGCATGGTTCAGGTGGTATGCGGTGGTTATGTTGTGGGTGTTGTGTTATGTGAAATGGGGAAAATCATTTAGGGGAGGTGGTGGGGTGTTGGTCAGGTAGTTCTTATTTAGTGAGGGGTAGTTTTGTTTGGCACAGGCCAGGTTTGTTTATTTAGGATGCACCTGTTTCCAATAAAGCAGCCTTTGTCACACTTTATCACTAGTCTGTGGTCGTTGCTTCCCCCCCCTGCCCTCCTGGATAGGCCCCAATGGGGTTTGGGGGGGGAGCGGCCGACCACCTGGGGGCCTGGAGGGAAGGGGGGGTGGAGGGGAAGGAACTTGGAGACCACGGGGGATTCTGGGTCTTTTGGGCTGGTTAGGCTGCCTTGGGCGGTTTGGGCTTTGAATTGGGCTTCCTTTGGGCTGGTTGGGCTGCGGGCTTTATGTACAGCCATCTTGGGTCACTAACCACCATTTTAGTGGTAGTGACCCAGCAGCCGGAGGGGACCCCTGGTCGCGAGTTGTTTTCCACTCGCCCTCCCTATATCTCGCTATGGGGTCGGGGTTTTTTTCCCAGGGGCTTCCGTTTTTTCCTGTTATGGTCAGTACCCCCTTTCTTTCTGCATAGGGGGGAGGTCTGGGGGGAGGGAACTTTTTTCCATATGAGGAGTTTTCTTGGGGGTATGGTGCATCAGGTTTTCAGATGTTGGTGGTTATCGTGTCGCTGGAACAGGTGCTGCTGTGCAATTCAGGATGTTGCCTCTTTTCCTAGAGTTAAAAGGGTTGGTGAAGGGTAGGAGGCCTGGGCTTGTTTTGAAAAAGGGGGGGGATCACCGAGTTCAAGGAAGGTCCAATTTGGTAACGAGGCATGGTTCAGGTGGTATGCGGTGGTTATGTTGTGGGTGTTGTGTTATGTGAAATGGGGAAAATCATTTAGGGCAGGGGGTGGGGGGTTGGTCAGGTAGTTCTTATTTAGTGAGCAGTAGTTTTGTTCGGCACAGGCCAGGTTTGTTTATTTAGGATGCACCTGATTCCAATAAAGCGGCCTTTCTCACACTTTATCACTTGTCTGTGGTCGTTGCTTCCCCCCCTGCCCTCCTGGGTAGGCCCCAAAGGTGACATTCAGTTTTTTTGCACAAGCTGCTTCTTTTGGTTTATGTATCATTTAGCACTTTTTTTAAGTGCAAAGCAGACGCAAGGTCATACGTCACACCAAATTATAGCGCAAAATGGCAGATTTTGACTCAACTAATTTCCCTAAAATTTCACATAATTACACAAAAATAAACACATTTCACACACCCTCACTCAAAGACTCATAGAAAAGATGAACCCTTGAGAATGACATTGTTTGCGGCGTCCCCCAGACGGTCTAATTCAAAGGAGTGCTGGAAGTAGCCGCCTGTCCAGTTAGGCATGTCATTCTAAAGTATTGGCCCCTTTACAGTCAACATTTTACCATGCAGTTCTGACTGTAGTCATTTTGTTGAATCTCTCTTGAGATAACATATGACCCGACTTCAAGGCATTACATATGGATAAGGTAACTGCTCCTGAACATTATACATATAGCGCGAGTCACAGCAGATGTCTATGATCATATAGAAGAACAAAGCGGGAATGGTCACGTGGAATTGGGACCTGCCGTTGAAGGATAGTGAAGTAGGATAGTTGTAGGATACTTTGGTTATGGCAAGGGGACAGCACTTCTCGCCATAAATGGCAGGGTAAGTGATAAACTAGGAAGACTCTACAGCCCTGCTTCTTTTCTAGGCCTGGGCAAAGTTTGTGCAGAGTTTCGCACGCAGTGGAGTGCAATGTGTCACACCATTCGTGCTGATTTTTTACGCTGTGTCCCGAGCTTTAAAATCAGCATCAACTTCACCATGCGCAGTGCAAGAGGGTGCTGCTTCTTTCTCTCGCTTGAGTAGATGTTCTTTTCGAGTGGCAGATTCTTCAATGCGAACGGAAGGTTTCTCAATGCGAGCGGGAGCGACCCATTCCGGACTGCCCATGTTGAGAAATCTCACCGGAAGGTAGTCTGGAGTACGATTTTCCTTACGCGCACTCGCAAACAACGTTGGCGAGCAAGGAAAAAAAACTCAGCTGGGCAGAGTTTTGCAGAACTCTGTATGCTACAGAAGAAAACGAGTTACTGACCTGTAACTTCAGTTATCCAGTATTGGTATCTTTCATAGATTCACATGCTTTGAATCATCCTCGCCGACGAGGTGGGAGTCTCGCGGTACAATAAAATATATACATCATAGTAATAATAACATTACACCATAGGCTACAGTAGATAGCAAAGTCAATACACTAGCCTATCTTAGTCCTTTTGCAAAAAGAACCAAACTTGGAAACCAGCCAATCAGGCATCAGCCCCTCCTAGAACCTTCCCCACAGAAAGACAAACTTCAGATTTTCGTAGCACAAGTGAAAATAAGTATGCCATAACGATAAGGTAAGCCTCTCTGGGGAGGAGCGAGGGTGGCATGTGAATCGATGAAAGATACCAATGCTGGATACCTGAAGTTACAGGTAAGTAACTCGTTTTCTTATCCAGTATTGGGGTATCTTTCATAGATTCACATGCTTAGAATCAGAGTAGCTAGCAGTAAATAATACTTATAGATATAGTGGATGGTGGGTTATCATAAGAAGTTCAAGAGATACCATGTCAAACCATTGCAACATATATATGTATGTATAAACAAACCTATTTTGTGAGAAAGAGTAAGTCATACACATACACAAGAATGATTGTATACAATAAAGACTTTGCATAATATCAGAAACAAAATATTTTGCCATCAGGCTTACCTTATCTAAAGAGGTTTCCTAGTACTGCTTGTCCAACTGCTGACTCAGCTTCAGTTGCCAGATTCAGGCAATAATGCAGAGTGAAAGTATGAACACTCTTCCAGGTTGCATCCCGGCAAATCTTGTCCAAAGACACACCAGCAAATAATGCTGTAGATGAGGACATAGCCCTGGTAGAATGAGCTTTAGGCTTGCTTGACAATGGATGGCCTGCCTTGCAATGGCAGAATTGAATGGCGGATGCAATCCACTTTATGATAGTAGCTTTTGATACAGCTGAGCCTGGCTGGGGTCCACCATACAAGAGAAATAATTGATCAGATTTTCTGATCGACTCAGTCCGAGATATGTAGAATTTCAAGCATCTTTTGACATCCAAGGTATGCAATGACTTCTCCGCTGCTGAAGTCGAATTAGGAAAGAATGTTCGCAATATTACCGGCTCATTGAGATGAAATGAAGTAGGAACCTTGGGTATAAATGTGTGATTCGTCCGCAGGAGGACATAATCATTAGCAAATTTCAAATATGGTTGGTTATAGTAAACGCCTGTATTTCACTCACTAGCCAGGAAGCGATGAGTGCCAACAGAAGAGCAGTCTTCCATGAGAGATACTGGATAGCCGCTTTATGAATGGGTTCAAATGGATGTTTCATCAGTTGCTGTAGAACCAGATTTAGTCTCCATTCCGGAGGAGGAGCTCTAATCGGTGGGAAAGTTCAGAAAAGTCTCTTCAGGAACTGCTTAACGAGACGATTGGAACAAAGTGATGCCATCCCAGAAGATCTTCTGTATGTAGAAATAGCAGCTAAATGAAGCTTAACCAATGCAAACATTAGACCAGACTTTGAAAGCGACAACAGATAAAGCAGAACCTTATCGGCAGGACATTCCAGCAGATGCAAGCTGTTGTTAGAACACCAGCAACAAAATCTCTTCTATTTTAAGGCATAGGTCCGCAATGTAGAAGGGGCTCTTGCTTTATTCAGAATGTCTCTGCATTCTTGAGGTAAGTCTACATCCCTGAAATCTGTGAGTCCAGGAACCAAGCATGGAGTTGCAATTGAGCTGGGCAAGGATGCAGAATCTTTCCTTTGCTCATTGTTAGGAGATCCAGCAGTATCGGAAGGCGGAATGGCCGGCACCTGGAGAGAAGAAGAAGCTCTGTGAACCAGTGCTGACGTGGCCACTTCTGTGCAATCAGAATCATGCAGCATGGTTCCTTCTTCCTCTTGTGTAGAAGCCTCGGTATCAGAGAAACAGGAGGGAATACGTAGGCAAAGATTCCCGTCCATCTCATCACGAAAGTGTTCCCCCAGGAACCCTTCTCCAGTTCCCAACTTGCGAAGAAAAGGCACTTCAGATTGTCTTTGGTGGCAAATAGATCCAGATTTGGCTTGCCCCACTTTTGAAAGACATTGACCAGTATTGTTTGATCCAGCTCCCATTCGTGACACAATTTATTTGCCCTGCTGAGGGAATATGCCCAGGCATTTTGGACCCCTGGAAGATGTTCCACTTTGATCGTGATATTCTGCCAGAGAAGCCCCTTCCAGATGCTTTGAGCTTCCTGGGACAGAATGTGAGACCTTGTACCACCCTGCTTGTTTAGGTAATGCATGCAAGTGGTCTTGTCGGTTCTGATGAGAACTGTAGATCCTTGGAGACGAGGTAGAAACGACTGTAGGGCCAATTAAATTGCTGGAAGCTCCAGAAAGTTGAAGTGCATTTTCGCCATTGCTGAGGGCCACTTCCCTTTCACGCTTAGATCTTGAAGATGCAACCCCCAACCTTCCGATTTGGAACTGAAGGCTGAAAAGTGAGCCCTACTGAGACATTCTTGAAACCCCTCCAGCAAGAAAGCGTTTCTTTCATAACTGTAGTTACTTGAACTATGTCGCCGAAAGAACCTGAAATCTGGAGCCACTGATCGTCCAGCTCCTCTTGAATTGGCCTCAACTTTAGCCGAGCATGAGGCACTAACAGAATTGCTGACGACAAAATTCCAAGAAAAGATTTGATCATTCTCACTGGAGCGAACTTTCTTTTTAGGAGGTCCGAAGCCAGAGAGAGAAGGCAAGATATTCTGTCTGTGGACAAGAATGCCTTGTCTTGAACAGTATCTAACTTTGCTCCCAGAAATTATATCACTTGAGAAGGATAGAGGCTTGACTTTTGGGCGTTTAACGAGAGGCCCAGAGAATGAAATGTTTGCAGGCACTTTGTTGTTGCAAGAGAAGCCTGGCGAAAGGATGAAGCCTTTATCAGCCAGTCGTCCAGATATGGGAATAGTTGGATGCCTTGCAGCCTGAGATGAGCCGCTACAGGAGCTAGAAATTTGGTAATGACTCTTGGAGCGGAGCGCAGGCCAAATGGAAGGACTTTGAATTGGAAATGTGCACCTGCCACCGTGAATCTCAGAAATTTTCGATGTTTGGGGTGAATAGGGATATGAAAATACGCATCCTGGAGATCCAAGGTCGTCATGAAATCCGCATGGTCCAGAAGCTGAAGAATTTCCTGAAGTGTCACCATGCGAAAGGATTTCTTTTGTAGGTATTTGTTCAACATTCGTAAGTCTAAGATCGGCCTCCAATCCTCAGACTTTTTCTTTATCAGGAAAAAGCAAGAGTAGAATCCCTTTCCTGTTTGAGAGTGAGGAACTCTTTCTATCACCCCTTTTGACAGCATAGATTTTACTTCCTTCCTCAGTAGAGAAAGATGTGGTGGATTTTTTTTGGGAGGTGGATGAGGAGGGAGAAATTTGGTGAACTCCAGGGTGTGTCTAAATTTTATGATATCTAATACCCACTTGTCTGTTTATTTTCATCCAATTGTTGAAATGTTGGGAAATAATAGGAATTTTGTATGCTTGAGGCATGTCTGGTGCAGGTGCAATAGGAATTTCACTGCTTTCTGGCAGAGTCTCTGCCCTGGGGTTGACACTTCTTGCCTTGTTGCCTATAGGTGGCCGTTTGAGAATTTCTGTTGGCTTGTTGTTGTTAGGAGTATCCGTATCGACCCTGGTTCCCTTACTGGTATTTCTGGTAACCTCCCCGAAAGGAATAGGAACCTCTGCCTTTTGTTCCTCGAAAGGGCGTCTTGCGATATTGCAGGGAACCCAATGGCCTTGCGGTATTGGTGTCCTTTTTATATCCTGTAGTGCATCGTCAATATGCTTGCCGAACAAGAGATCGCCATCAAAAGCCATGTCCAGAATTTTTGTCTGGATCTCTGGGTGAAAATGTGTTGCTTTAAGCCAGCCCTGTCGTCTAAGTATAGTCGTTCCTGCTAGTTGTCGGAATCCAAGAGACGCAATATCCATAGAGATATCTATGATTTCGAAAGCGGCCCTCTCACCCTCGTGAGAATTTTCCTAGCCTCCATCTTCTTATCATCTGGCAGATCTTCTATATATGGCGAGATGTCCGACCACAATTGACAGTCATGTCTGGTTAGAATGGCCAAACAGTTTGTAGCCCGAGCAGTAGAGCCTGCCATTGTGGTAAAACGTTAGCCTATATTGCCCAGGTGCCTTCCATCCTTGTCAGAGGAGCTGCTATTAGAGCTGAAGGGTTCCTTGATTTTCTTTGTGCTGCCTGAGATATAACAGAGTCTGCTTTAGGGTGGCCTGAAAGGCAGGCTGGTGCATCCTCCGGTGCTTTATACTTTTTGTCAATCTTGGGGAGGATTGCTGGAACGGAGAATGGAGTTTGCATGATTTTTATTCCCTCTTTCCAAATATGATCAATTATGGGAATAGATCTTGTAGACTTCTTGTTTTGGTCTTTAAAATCATATAGAAGCACTCAGTCTTCTGTACCGGCATGTTTAGGTGGAACCTGGCAGAAGCCCTTTCCTTAATGGCATGGAATCCCCCTAAGTCCTCAAGAGGAGAGTCTGCAGCTGGAGGAATCGGTGAAACTGGAGCCGAAATTAGATATTCATCCCATTCGTCTATGGTAGTGGGCAAATTAGGAATTTCTCCATCCTCAGCCGCTGTGTCCCCGTCATCATCCTGTATCAGCTGTGAAGGAAAGGACACCTGGGCTCAGCAACAGGTGTTGAAGGTGTCACAGTTTGCATTTGCAAAGGAGAAGACTGCTGTGGAGGTAGAGCTGGAGGAAAGCGATTGTTGTAGTCCTTCAGCATTGCCGTAGGGGTCGTCATCATCTTCAGATTCCTCCAAGTAATGGCTTGGAGGTAAAGGTGAAATATGTGAAACATCATGAAAAACCTGTCTGGAAGACGACAATCTAGAGCTCAAAACAGGCGTAAATTGTAAAGGCGTAGGTTGTTTATGCTTCAGAGTGGCAGAAATATATGTCGATGGTGATTCATATTCTGCTGAAATGGCTGTAATAGACTGCATTGCCGACGTTGTAATCAGTCGTCGTCGACGGAAAAGTCATCGTCGACGATGTGGTCGTCGACGTCATGGTTGAAGTGGTCGTCGACGATGGTCTCGTCGACGAGGGCATGATCAACATAGACGGTGAGATCGTCGACGGTAACTTCGTCGAAGGCGGGCTCATCGACGACGTTGTCGCGGCAGGCTCGCCGATGGAACACGAAGTATCGTTGAAGGGGTACACGTCCACGACGGGATAACCGTCGTCGACGGCGGAGGCATCGTCGACGGGATCTTCACCGACGAAACCGGTGTCGACATGATGTGGGTCGTCGGCGGCGCAGGGACACTCGTCGTCGATGCCGTCGACGGGGAACTCGTCGACTGTATACTTTTCTTCGACGCTGAAGATCCACTCACCTTCTGTGGTGATTTTCTCGTCGACGACTATGTTGTACTCGTCGATGGGGGATCCTGAAGAGAGTTTGGGGTTGTTTTCTGAGAAACCTTCACCGAATCTCTGGATTTCACCTCAGAAGAGACTCTTTTTTTGAGGCAGAGTGACCCACCTCAGAAGAGGATGTTTTCAAGGTCTTACTGAGCTTTTCAGGAGGATCTCCAGATCGATCCCTCTTCTTGGAAATGGGGATGGACGCCTGAGGACTAATACTGCCTTCACCTTCAGAAACCACTCCAGATGATGCCTTCAACTTCTCCAACCAAAACAGCAGGCGTCCTTCTCTATCCTTTAAGGTCTTGGCAGGAAAGGTTCTACAGATCCTGCAGTCCTTGACCTTGTGTGCTGGGTAGAGGCAATAAATACACTCTTTATGAGGGTCTTCAAAGTGCAGCCTCTTCTTCCCGTAAGTGGAACCGGCCAAAAACAAACTCTTTTTAGAATCAGACATATTTCTTCAAAGAAATAAAGCTTGAGGAAAAAAACTGAGCTAAGTTCAGGGAGACTCCCTAACACACAAGGTGCTGTAGAAAATCTGAGGGTTTGCCTCTCTGTGGGGAAGGTTCTAGGCGGGGCTGATGCCTGATTGGCTTGTTTCCAAGTTTGGTTCTTTTGCAAAAGGACTAAGATAGGCTAGTGTAGTGACTTTTCTATCTACTGTAGCCTATGGTGTAATGTTATTATTACTATGATGTATATATTTTATTGTACCGCAAGACTCCCACCTCGTCAGCGGGGATGATTCTAAGCATGTGAATCTATGAAAGATACCCCAATACTGGATAAAGTGGAATTTCACGCCAAGGCCTATTCTTTTCCCAAAACTCTTCTCATACATCTAATCATTCCACTCTACTAGATCCATGTCTTCAGTTTGTTTAGTGTCTGTTCCCTCAATGGCACATTCAGATCAAGTTACACTCGCACCTCACTCGACAACAAGAGTACACATTAGACGCAACCTCACCGCCATCACACGCTCAGCATGTATCCAAGCAACATAGCTGGCTAAGCATCGGTACATGCACTCAAGGCATGTTGACATATTGGTCTCTGCCCAGAAATGTAGATATCAACTGTTGTGATGAGGTCCACAAATATCATACACCCAAAGGCAGATAGAATGGCATAATGGATAAGGATGCCTTGAAACATAACCAACTGCAGATCAAAACAACCAGTGGGGTTTTTTGGCACACACACCCATCCACATAATGCTCTTCACAGATCCATTACCGGATCAAGCCAGCTGCTACTGTATATAATCCATCACAAAAAAATACTTCTCCAACCTTGACCAGCAGCAATTCAATCGGACTCGCCTTTAAACACTAGAAAGCATACCACGCTACAATATCAACCAAACACTTTGTTCAAGAAAGCACATGATGTTCAGACACCTCAAGCCCCTTGGGACCATACACATAGTTGCAACATCCAGGTACTCTGTACTTTACACCTTCATGGCTGCCCGTTTGCTCCCAATAACCCTTGATCCGGACAGTGACATTTTAGTTTGGTTTATGCCTCAAAGCAACATCTTTGGTGTAGAGGTGATGGAACAATATTCTGCCTTTTTACTTCTGTAACATGCACCTCTCTCCTTAACCTTTAATATCATTGTCCTATACCTTCCTCTTCAGGCTCTTATTCCTCTTACCCCTCTTGCTTCCCTTCTCATCTCCCTGGAATCCCTCTATTCTCATCTGCCTACTCCCCCTACTCGTTACAATTCCTTCTCTGTCCCACTTGCCACTTTTTAACTTTTACCCTTTCCTCCTCTTTCCGCCATCTTTCTTTCTACACCTCATTTCTCTCTTCTCCTTACTTCATCACCCTTGATCTCTCTTCAGTTTGTACGCCTCCCAACACCTCCCCTTACTCTTCTCTCACTCTTAGTTTATATTTCCATATCCTTCACCACGATTCCGCTGATCGCACGGGAGGTTCGTACATTTGCACTGTAAACTTTCAGATATACTTTTCATTGCCATCCTGGAACCAGATTAAGAGCTATGCAGCAGATGCATCCCCAGAGGGCATAGTTCCCTGGCACCCCTACCAGGCAGGTTGGTCCCGCATGCCAGGTTTCCTTACCTTAAACGCACCTCGTCTTAAGGGAGTGCAGCCACTGCCAGGAGATCTGGCAGTGGCTGCACTCATTCAATACATACTATTGCCTGCTATTAATACCTTGAACTTCATTAAATTACTGTTATAGAGCTGTGAGGCTTGCAGTGTGTTTTTTACTGCTCGGAAGACATCCAGTCATTCAATAAGTCCATCACACCAACATGACTCGCTAGATACAACCTCTGGTTCCAACATGCACATAACAAAGGCCCAAGCTATATAGTTGGCTAAACATTTGCCACATCAAAGGCACATTCAGATTTAAGCAATACTTATGCATCATCCTACAAAACAGGACACATCACCAACTGGCACTATCATGTTCACAAAATGGATCCATGTCTTCAGTTTGTTTAGTGTCTATTCCCTCAATAGCACATCCAGATCAAGTTACACCCACACCTCACTTGACAACAAGAGTGCACATTAGACGCACCTCACCGCCATCACACGCTCAGCATGTATTCAAGCCACATAGCTGGCTAAGCATCGGTACATGCACTCAAGGTAAATCGACATATCGGTCTCTGCCTAGAAATGTAGATATCAACGGTTGTGAGGAGGTTATCAATCATCATACACCCAAATGCAGATAGAATGGCATAATGGATAAGGATGCCTTGAAACATAACCACTGCAGATCAAAACAACCAGTGGGGTTGTTTGCCGCACACACCCATCCACATAATGCTCTGCACAGATCCATTACCGGATCAAGCCAGCTGCTACTGTATATAATCCGATTCAGAAAAGGGGGTGGTGATGAACAGAGTGTCTGAATTAAGCAGACCACTCTTACCCAGTCCAAAGATCAGGGCTTGATCCATCACCGTTATTTATCTCACTGCACCATCCCAGTTCAGAACCTGGCTATATGCAAATCAGTCTGTCCCTGGCCCAGTGCATCATGGGAACAGGGCAGACTAAACTACCAAGCCAATTCTTCACCAGAAAGGAGACAAGCTACCGGGGACCGGTTTCTGGCATTTCAGCCGTCGTCGGCCCGGCTTGCTTGAATCCTGATGGTGCAGTGAGAAAGGGACTCATGTCTGAGTATACCCTGCCACACCTATAGTGGCCAAAAACGATTCAGAAAAGGGGATGGTGCAGTGAGCTAAAAAACGGTGATGGATCAAGCCCTGATCTTTGGACTGGGTAAGAGTGGTCTGCTTAATTCAGACACTCTGTTCATCACCACCCCCTTTTCTGAACTGTATATAATCCATCACTAAAAAATACTTCTCCAACCTTGACCAGCAGCAATTCAATCAGACTCATCTTTAAACAAAAGAAAGCATACCACGCTACAATATCAACCAAACACATTGTTCAAGGAAGCACATGATGTTCAGATACATCAAACATTTAGGGAACAATGACATGGTTGCAACGTTTCATGCAAATGCTCACAATATTGTAAAACATATAACATACCACAATACTAAGTTTAAAATGTAATATTTACCAATGGATATGGGTGAAGTTTGTTTAAAATGTCATTGTCTTCATTCTTTGTGTAAAATGTCTACATGAGATAGTGCCAGGAGAGCAGAGCAGAAGACTTCTTCTGTGTGGTGGTGCTAGCTGAGACAACCTGCAAGAAAATTGTAAACAGTCAAAGCACTAAAACTGAAAGATATCAGTGTATTCTCCCTGCTCTGTTTGTCCGGCATCAGTGTCCAGGACAAGGACAAATGTCTCTACACTTTCCAGCATCAATTGATTTTTCTCTGTTCCTCAAGACATCCTTCTCCAGACCTTACAATATAATGAAACATTACCTTGATAACTTACATTTCTTTTTGTTTGCAAACATGTTTTATTATTTCTTAACAGGTAAACAATAAGGTATCAAGTAAGGCCACAGAGAACATTTCTACATATAGAATCCATTTAACAGTGATCCATCATCCAGAATTATATTGGACAGTAACTGTAGATCAATTCAATCCACATACATGCATTGGCTTATCAATTGCTGATTTCGCAATCGTCTCCCCCTCTCCACCTGCCCCTCTCACCTCTCCGAATAATACAGGATGGACTCTCAGGAGGTCGTTTGCCCTACTTACACCTAGAAGACTGCTCTAGTCCTTGCGAAACCTTGATCACTTACATAGCACATTCTCTTTCTGCAACATTGTTTAAAGACGCTTTCAATACAAAACATGGCCCTTCTTAGGGGATTCCACTAAAAAGTTTAGCTTTTTTTCCTCCTGGTTTTTGCTGATTCTCTTTTCGTGGCCTTTGGACTCTGGGCGCTTTCTCACTGTAATGCAATGTGAGAGCTTGCATGCCCCTCCTACCCATTCTAGGAAGTGGTGCTTAATTGATTGGTTTAGGTGCAATACCTGGGAATGCCCTGTAAAAAGGTACAGCACATACTCGGGGCAGGTACTGCACTAGTTAATGGTGGGATGCAGCACTGATTGTGCCACCCACCAGAATAGCCTTTCAAACATTTATCAAGCCTGTAATTGCAAGCCTGTGGGTGTGCAGTTACTCCTATGCTCGGATTGATATTTTAAACAATTAGCCAACCCTTAGTGGGCTTTCGTCTACCACTAGATCACCATTAGGGTAAGCCCCGAGAAGAAGAGCAAGTGGTAGGTGAAAGGCAGGGCAGGTGCACATGGGTGTTCCCTGCCCAGGTAGTGAGGAACCCCCATGAGGGTTCCTCCTACCTAGGTGGGGGTCTCATCCCATGGGACAACACCAGGGTTTTGCTGATTTTATTTTAGTGGCCTTAGGGCTATGGGGCACTTTCCCACTGTAAACGTAGTGTGAAAGTGTGCGTGCCCTTCTACACACATTAGGAATTGGTACTTACCTGATGTTTTAAACATGCCTCAAACCGGCCATTGCTGGCCTGTCTGTGCGCATTTGGCCATTTGAGGTTTTTAAACATGTGTCGTACCTCCCACTGTAGGCCTGTGTGTGCAATTGCACTTATGCTTAGGTTGGCCTGTCTAAACCACTGGTCAATCCTAAAGGGACCTTTCACTACCACTAGATCACCCCTGGGCTAAGATTTATAAAAAAAATTCTAAAACGTGCCAGCTCCAACAGGCATGCACATATTAAATAAGACACACACACTACATTAAGCTTCAGTAGCTTAAACCTGTATACCTTTTACCAAGACCAGGTTCAAGAATGAGCTCTTTAGAGATGGTATTGAGAATTTAATTTTCTTTTATTGCAAACTGCCCATTATTTTTTTTTATGAGTTCTACGTTTTTGGAGCTTAGTAAATTAATTGTAGACAAATTGTTGGGCTGCACCCCTATAATAAGGGTTCCTTATGACTTCAAGGTGCATTTCAAGATATACTGCTCAATACTAAACCCAGTGAACCGAGAAACTGTGGATCTGGATGGGGTGAAGCTTGAGCGACACTTTCAGGCTGTGGCTCCCTGAGCACTGGTGGTAATCGTTTGGTTCTCTTGGCCTAGAGTTTGCATTCAAAAGGTCAATCACAGCCTCTATTATACACCACAGTATGCGACTTTCAGGTACAAAAAATGGAATTATTCTTCCATCACATTCCATTGTAAGTATCATCTTTGATGTTTTACCGAATCATTAATTTGTAAATGGTTTACAATGGACTTTTTTTTCCAGAATAAGGCATAAAAACGTACTCCTACTGAAATTAATCACACTAAAGATTCTGGCAAATTTGTATTGAAATAGGGTAGCTAGGCTTTAAAAGCTGTAAGTGCTGCAAGCATGTCCAGTTTAAAATTCTTAGGTTTTTGTCTCAAGTACATCTGTGAAATAACTGAAGCAATCCTCGCTGAGACGGGCTCCATGTGTGAGACCTATGTGCCACTGAGGAATTATCAAATGTTTGCAATGTCGACCTTTTCAGGCAAATCATGATTTGTTGGCAAGTCATCATCAATTATTAATGATCATATTTTAAATTAAATTTTTACTTACATATTTCACCATAATTTGAAAACCAAGCTAATCAGCAACTAGCATCAGCTACTATCAGGTTGATTGCTTTCTAATGATAAGAGTAAGCATAAATCAGCCTGTCACCGATTTGCTGGTGAACACGAATTAATCGTTATACGGAGTGAAACTGGGACTCCTAGTCAAAACCAGAGAATGTGTGCATTCATTTGAGTGAATCCCCCATCTTATCTAATAGCCCGCATGTCACCCATGTCACAGTTTCCTGTCAGCTAGTGTCACACTTCATCTCGCACAAGTCAAAGAATGAATGACAGTGAGTAACCGCAGGATGGCTGGGATGTGAATATCCAGAAATGTACTGTCACCTCTAATGTACTTTGAGGCTTTATTCTTAGGTGATCTAATTTCAGCAGTTTAGCTTCTCCTAAGTGCCATAAAGAGAGGAGAAGTGTTCACTAGAACAGAAACCCCTTTCAAGATTTCCATTCATAGATAATCCTCTTCATATTTAACTCAGCAATTTGGAGGAGATTTGTATCACCAAGTCTTCCAGAAAAAAGTGAGTTCTGGGTTTTACTGCTGGATTTTTGTCATTTTGGTCTTGTTTAAATTCATGAAATACTAATTTATTCTTTTTAACTCTGTTGTGGGCTCATTATGTAGTGTGTTTTCACTGGGTTGCTGTTTGAAGTGTTGTACATATACTTTACACAGTGCCTCCGAGTTAGCCTGTCTGTTCTGTGCCAAGCTACCCGAGGGTTGAGCACAGGTTTATTTAGGGTTTGCTTGTGACTTCAGTCTGAGAAGAATTGTGGTTGCTGCTAGAAAAGGTGTTTACCCTCCTCAACCAGTAACACAATTAGCTATCCAGTACACCTTCTCCATTGCTAGGTCTCCAGATTGGCTTCGGGCAGGTAAAGTGGAAGGAAGAAAAGAGTTTAGAGCGCTAAAGTTTTTGAACTTTTGCACTTGCTTCAGAAGGTGATTTGGAACAGTGATGGCATGTGCTAAGAGGTTAGGTGTCTCTGTTGTCCTGAGGTACCAAGAGACCTGAATTCGAATTCCAGACTGCAGGACCCAATCAATACTTTTTATGTGCATTTTTCTTCTCAGGGAGGGAGAGAATCCGCTTCATTAAAAGAAAAATCCTCTGTTGTCTATTAGTAAGATAACATTGCCAATCTAATTTCCAGTAACACAACAATAAGTGGTTTCTTGGTCTTTAGCCAATCAGCAACAAACCAGATAGGCTCCTGTGCTACCCCAGAACATTGCGAGCTTGGAGATGAAATGGACCGCAATACGCTCTGTTTAGGCAGCAAGGATTTAGAGCAGTCCTAGTCAGTCAGTGCTTTACACAACATTAATTGTTAGTGTTCTAGACATTACTAACACAAGTGCATCTCAGTTATTACATTGGATAAGGTTGTGGATTGTTTACCATTTTTGCAGCAAATGATCTTACATGGGAATTCTCTGGTATTTTAGCTTACTATCTCTGATGCCCAACTCAGTTGGGAGGTCAATGAACTAAAGACACCTAGACCTGGGTCTGCAGAAGAGATAGAGCTTTAAGACAATTACACCCAACTTCGGAAGTGAAGTTTTCATTTAACTTGCCCCTAATTTAAAATAGCTTTTCAGAGGGCTTTGAGCATATCGATCAGGGACATTTTGGGAAATTAGTGGTGAACTAGTGGTGAACAGTGGGTTTTAAACATTTTAGGACTGCAACAATCATGATCACTAAATAGAATTTAAATGTTATTTTACAGGGGAAGTTAGGAAGGTCCTACAATGAATTTCTCTATAAGGCGGTGACAAAAGATGGATAGTTCAATTACATTTGAACAAAAGCTCCAGTCAAACCTGCTTGGACTTGAAACATGCTCCAGCACTGGAATACTCCCCTTGCAGTTACAGGCAGGTTGTACGAAAGGAGCTGCAAAAAAGAAGCCCTTCGTCAGACATCGACTAGAAAGACTGGTAGGCATTACAAAGGATAGGCGATTGTGTGAGCCTGGGATGGGTCCATTTAAGGCCTGTGGCTTGGTTGAGGGCACGTGTTCCATCTCCAAGTAGTGGAGCTGTAGATGGTCAGGCAGCAGAACTGCCTCTAAGGCACAGAGTGGTGGTTTCATAGTTTGCATCTAGGATCCTGTTCTGTGGTAACCTGTCTTTTTGATGCTGTTTTCATGGTACCTCCCACCTGGATGATACAGAGTCCTCCACTTCTGGAAGTATGGCATACTCCTCTTTTTCAGGTGCAGTAGACTCCTTGCATAACATACTCAAGGTGGCTCCCTCCATGTGCCTAACATTGCTTGGACAAGCATGCACTTTTCTGAGTGGCAAATGTAGAAAGCATGGAAAACCTATCATGCATACTAGAAATGGAAAACATTTACTTGCAGAGGGATTCTTTGGCATTACTGTGGATGCAATGAAAAGTCAAGTGTCATGATATGGAACAATTAAGGGACTGCCAAATTTAAATTTACACTAGAAAGCAGAATCACCATCATAACAGAACTTGGACATCTCAGCAATTATATTGTATTTTTCAGCGACTGTAACAGCAAATGTAGACATGGCTGATATGCATTTAGATGGAAGGCATCAGTACTTCTCACTAAGAGTATGGAGCAACAAATTACAAGGGGGTACATAGTTAAACTAATTCTAAAAATCACTGTGAATCAATTTACAATAGTTAGATCTTAACAGGATTTGGAAGATCAATAAGTGAGGCGATTTTTGGATCTTACACTAAGATTCTTAAGTGCAAAGGTGTGCATTGAAATCACATTGGGCCAGCTGTATTGGCTAAAACATAAGATACGAATATGGCTTAAAATCTCCAATCACCTTTTGTACATGTGTATTTAGCTCTCATTTTGCTATTTGAGGCTATTTTACTTTCTCACCTAATCTATATCCCAACTGCCTCTCATTTTCCCCCACTTCATTCTTTCTGTTTTCTGCTGCATCTATGTTCCCCTTTCTGTCTCTCCTGCTCTCTCAATTTACTCTTCTTTCTCTCCTTTTCTAGAACCACTTCTCTTTATCTTCTCTGTACCTCTCAATATGTTTTATTCTCATTCTAGCCCTCTTCTCCATAGACTATGTATGGCAACTAAAACTTTCTCTAGACTTTGCATTTACATGAGCAGCTGCTACCACCTTTCTTCGGTCACTGTGCTTTCGCTGTTCCCCAGGCCCAGAAGCCTACCCTCCTGGGGGCCTTCTGGAACTGTAGAAGTCCCCAACAACGATGGAACGAAGCAGGTAGTGCAATGGGGTCATCATATCCCTGCAGCTTGTTTTCCATTCATGTTGGGCAGCACATCAGTTTGCATGAATTTGGTGGGTTTCATTGCTTTAGGGCAGAGGACACCCCGTTGATTTACACTGTACTTTCTTCACAGTGTGGTGAACTTCAATGGCTATTCACAGTACCGGAAAAGAAAATGTTTCTTGTGAAAACACCCGAAACATTTTCTTTTCCAAAATCAAAGTTGAGAGGCAAGGAAAATGCTTCCATTGCTCCAGAGTTTGATTTTTCTTTTTGTTTTGATATATTCTTTTGATATACTGCATTGCATGATGTGCATGCCGATGTGAAAGTAAAACAAAAAGGTAAAAGCAGACCACACTATTGGAATCGGTGGGATCCATAAACAGCCTACCTCAGAGTGTTCCTACTTTTTTCCCCAATAACAACAGTACCCTACTTGTGTGGCTGGGCTATGGCGTGTGAAAGGAAAGGCTCCAAACGCAACAAGGACACATCAAGATTTTGCCTTGCAAATGTACCCATCCTGGCAATGTGGGCAGCTATGGGATTTAGGACAGGACTTGGTCAACACCCTGGGGAACCTGCCAGGTCCAGACATTTCTAAAAATAAGGCACCTAGGGTAGTCCACAGTGGTGTGATCTGAGTGAATTCCAAACCTTTCCCTTCCCAGAACGCCCTGCAAACACCAAACCTTGGGTAAATCACAGATTTTCCTCATTTTTCAATGAAGGAATCTTCTAGAATCTGTGAGGATCCTTAAAATAGGCCTACCACTATTTGGTAATTTCAGACTCACACTACTGCTAGTTACGGTATTTGCAGTCCTCTGCAGCAGGCACATTAACTTAAACAATCTGGCTCCTGAAAACACAATAAAGATCCCTAGAGCAGATACATTCTCTCACCTGGCTATATTTCACAACAGGCCAGTGCCCATAGAAAGGCTGTAGGCTGAAGCAATGTCATTCAAATAAAAGTTGTGTAGACTTATAGTGACTGATCAAATCACTATGCCATACTTAAATATGGAGATTTGCTGATTGGACATTGCTTCTGAATGGCTGGTAGGTTTACACAGTGACAACCACTTATGAATCAGGACTATGAAAGGTCATGAAAGCTGCTGGCTTAAGGTCAACATGTCTCAATTTCCTCTACAGTTGTGCTTTTTTTTCAGGCAGTAAATTATAGCTTGACATTCCATATTTGAAAAGTGAAAAGGGAGTTCAGCTAATGCACAATGAATTCTTGCCAGTCAGCTGTCACCTCGATCCAATGTTGGTACCACCTTTCACATCAGCTCCTCCAACACAACACTGTTGCATCCCTCAGATGCCCATCATTTGCCTATCATTTGCCCTTTAGAATTCAACAGCTACCTAACCCCCTTATCAAACCAGATTAAAACATTTAAGTGCACCTGTTAGAACTATGCAGATGACTCCCAAATCATTTAAAAATGGATGGTATGAAAGACCTTTACAATGTAAAACTTTAAAAAAAGATATATTTTTTTTACTTTCAGAGCAAGTAAAAAGCCAGTGAGATTAAAACATCGAGACACACGCACAAACGCGCGCACACCCACAAAAACCCACACCCACACATACACAGTGAATGTATAGATTGCATTTAATTCTATACTTATCTCATTCCCCAACTCCAGCCTCTCCCACCACCAACATGGTGTTGTGGCTGGAGTTCTGAGGTCCAATGTCCATGCAGACTGTTGGGTAGAGGGAGGTGCAGGGGCTTCCCCTATAGGCATTTCAGCTGCCCCAGATTTTCCCGCATTTCTTGGGGTAGCCCCAACTTTCATAGACCATTTTCTCTGCCACCATGCACCAGTCCATGTCTCATTTCCAGTCTCTTAGGAGGGGCGAGGGCGACGCTCCCCATAGGCGTGCAGTGTTATGTTTGGCAATCGCCAAGCTCAGAGTCATCCATGGCTGTTCCACATGATTGAGGTCTGTTTCCTCCTACATATTTAGAAGACACCATTTGGCGGAGATGAAAACAAGTTACTTACCTGTAACTGTAGTTCTCCAGTATTGGAAGCTTTCATAGATTCACATGCCTGTATTATTGCCAGTCGTCGAGACTGGAGTCTCCGGTACATAAAAAAGCAATGCATAGCAGTAAAGCAAACTGAAAAGAGGCCTAGGCCATTTTCCTTTTGCAACCTATAGCCTTTGTTATGTAAAAAGGACCAAACTTTTCCCTGAACCAATCAGCTGTCCTCACCTGCTAGAACACTCCTGAAAGAACCTCTTGCCCTTCTAACGCATGTTGTGCTAGGGAGTCACCTTTGAGCTCTGCTCAAACTCTTCAGTTTTCTACTCTCTTTACTGGAATTTTGGGTTCTCCTTTTTCTAGACTGAGTTATTGGAAGCTGCTCTTGATCTTCTACCATGGCTGACAAGGAGAAGAAAAGTTTATTTTGAGCTTGTGCCACCTGCTCTAAGAAGAGGCTGTATACAGATGCTCCTCATGAAGACTGTATATATTGTCTATACCCGGATCAAGCAAAAGAGTGTAAAATCTGTCGCACTTTCTCCAACAAGACCTTGAAAGATCGTGAAGGAAGACTTCTCCTCTGGCTCCAGAAGGTAAAGGCCAGGAAGGAAATCCTCTCAAGCGACAGTGAGGAAGAATCATCAACATCCAAGAGATCTCAAAAGAGAAGCTGATCTCCACAGGCTCATACCTCAGGTGAGAGACCTGAAAAAACCCCTAAAACCTGTGGATTCCCCACCTGAAGACATTGGGGGGTTTCATAACCTAATGGAAAAGGCCACTAAAAGATTCGCACTTTACATGACAGAAGATAAAACAAAATGTTTCTTGGATGACTTTAAGGACACCTTTCGAAAATCGGTAAGAACTTTGCCGATTGTGAGTCATATTTGGGAAGAAGGCCTCAAGGTGATGGAATCACCAGCGACAGTGACACCAGTACTCGCAAGATTGGATAAAAAGTACAAAGCGCCGGCATGCTATGCATTGCTTTTTTATGTACTGGAGACTCCCGTCTTGACGACGGGGAATAATACAGGCATGTGAATCTATGAAAGTTCCAATACTGGAGTAACGGCATTTAACACCAACACGCTGCATTAAAGCAAACTACCACCCAGTGTACGGGCGTGGACCCTGTCTCTCATTTCGTGGGCCCGAGCGGAATGGACTGCCATCAGGAGAAAGGAAACGCTGGGATTGCGCAAGGAGCCCATGGCGGACAGGTGGGAGAGCATGCTCAATGCCCTTCAGGCCGCAGGGACAGATGCGGCTGCGGAGGGGGTTGACGGCACGGGGGGCGGAATAGAAAGTCATGAAGAGGGGTGCGCAGCGACCACCAATGACAGCAGAAGAGGCAGCAGCGGCATTGGCACTAACGCGCAGGAGGGAGCCCATAGTCGAGACAGTGGGAGGGTGTCGCGGACAAAGGAAATGTGCAGGCATCAATAGTGGAGGGCAGAGGAGCGGGGGTGCGAATGGTCGCTCAGACAAGTTGTGGGGTGCAAAGTACATTCACTGATTGAAGAGGGGGGAGGGGGGCCTTGGGCGGGAGCATGGGGGACCGATCTGTAACGTGCACAGGGGTTACGACTGCATCATGTTGTTACTGTTTCTTCACTACAAAAGTTGTGGTTACAACTGAGTAGAGGTTTATATGAACTGGCCATTCAGGCGGAGAGGAGGCGCAAAGACTCACACGTACTGCGTACTGCGGACACGCACGACAGGCTCATACTCAGCCGCCCCTTGCATATGTCATAACAAGCTAATGCCTTAGTAGTGACCGAGGTTGCCAGTATACTGATAATGGAGCACTGGGGTGCTTGTAACTGCAATTGTAAGTACTGTCCAAGAAGCGCCCATTGAGTTCTTTGGAAATGATTACTACAAGAGGCCAATAACAATTGAGTTGACAAAAAATGTAAAAGAAGTTCTCAAACACTGCCACTTGATAGCTGAGCCATAGGAGACGTTGCCGTTATGCTTGCCCTACATGCGCCGCCGGGCCCTTGGGATGTCGGCTTTAAGGCTGTGTTACTTAACACAATGCTGGACTAATGTATGCCGCCGGCCCCAGGGTTGTAGGCGTATGGCTGTATCTTTACATCTACATGCTAATAAAAACTTTTTTCGAACTTAAAAAAAAAAAGAAAAAAAAATTAAAGCAAACTACCACAGACTTCTAAAATATTTGTACTTCTGGGCAGTCCCAAATTCTATGAAAGAAAGTCCCAATATGGCCACACTTTACATGACAGTCCGCATCTGCTGCCCTAGCCCCTTTGGCCACTGTTGTGCATGCAAGATAAGACCTGTGTAGTATTTTGAGCTGCACCAACCGAAACCAGGCCTTAATGGTCACCTACCTAGGGAAAGCCAGGGCGTCCTGCCGTTCATCATTCTCCAGCCCTGCCAAGTCTTGATCCCACTTTTCCTGCAAATGTAGGAGTGTGTCCTGAGAGTTGATCATTATCTTCCTGTATGTGAGAGAAGATGCCTTACAATACACGTGATCATCATGCAGCTTATCCTCTAGGGGAAACAATGCGGGGTAGTGTGTTCCTGGGAGATGGCCGCCTGAAGTGTGTCTTTGCTGGAGGTAATTAAAGGTCTCAGATGGTTCCAGCTTATATTCCCTTTGTAAGTCAGAAAAAGGGACAACATGGCCCCAGGCACAGAGGTCTCCTACCTTGGAGAGTTCTATAAGATCCCACTTGTCAAAACAAAGGCACCACCCCAGGGTGCCCAGTTTTTCGAACTCCCACAATGGAGTGGCTTGGGTAATCCTGTCCCCCCAGTCCAGTGATGTAAGTGCGGTCAGGAACCGTGATAGCCGTGGGTCCCTGAAGAGTAATGGAATGGGTTGGTATAGGGCGCTCACAAATACCCCACTAGGCATAGAACCCGTTGGTCCAACGATATGCTGGTACATCATCAGGGTGGTGAACCCATTGGTTAACGACCGTAAGTTCTGCACCCAATAGTATTTTTGGATGTCAGGCAGGGCTATCCACCCATAATACCAACCTCTTGTCAATTTTGTAAGAGTGATGAGTGCTGACCACCCCACCCCCGTCCCACAGCAAAGTCCTGATTTTACATTCTAGGGCCTTGAAGTACTCTGGAGGATTTGCAAAGAGTGTTCTATAAAATATCAAGAAAGTGCAGGAACAGTGCCACCCCTCCCAGTTGTAATAATGGTAATGACCGCCAGTATTGAACATCGCTCTTGAGGTACGTCATCGGTGCCTGGAAATGGTCGGCGTAGAACAGAATGGGGCTCATAGTAGCATAAATCCCAAGATACTGGAACCCATCTACTACCACCTGTGTCTTGCATTCCCTGGGCAGGCCAGGCGCCTAGCCATTCAGGATGTAGTGATAGATTTGGGCTAGTTAATCGTGTACCCCAAATAGCAGCTAAATTGGGCGAATATGTCCATAATCCTGTCGAGGTAGAAAGGTGGATCCTTGACGTAGATCATCTACTTAAAGAGATATTCTGTCCTCCCATTGCTTGATCCAGCTCGGTCCTCGAATTTAAATTTAAAAATTGATGGTTGCCTTCGGGCCATAAAACATGGATGTGAATAATGCTCAGTACGGCAAAGATCAGGTGACTTGCGGACAATGGCAAAGATGCCTGCCTCCCACCATATGGTCTAAGGAACATGAGGCCCCTCCAAAAATATTAAGAGAAGTCAGAAACCTACGGTATCCATGGATTCAGGCCTATATTTGATGCCACATCTTAACATCACACTGAGTGCCTTCTTCACAATGAAAAACTAATGTTGCACCGTCCTATTGCTTGGAAACCAAAAGAAATTGCAAGCTATCCTCAAACTCAATCTCTAAGCTGGACTATGCCTACAACCTATACAATAGTGCACCCACATTCATCATATGTAAAATACAACACATCCAAAAGGAAGCCATAAGACTTTTTCTCCTCCTTCTCCCAAAAGAACGCAGGACTCCAGTCCTGCAATTACTCCACTGGCTACCTATAGCTTTTAGGGCACTGTTCAAGGAACTCTGCATTGTCCACAGAGCTTCCCAAGGAAATGGACTGCAATATTTACAGGATACATTCAAATAATTCAAACCAAGCAGAACGCTGCAATCCAGGCTTGCGCTACTCATCATACACCTTCCCACAAGTAATCTGTAGGAGGCACTGCTTTCTCAGTACAAGCCGCCAAACTCTGGAACTCACTACGAGGCAGCATTTAAACAATCCAGCAGCATATACACTTCAGAAATCAGTTGAAATCATGGCTACTTCCAAGACAACTACAACACCCCTCATCCTAACAACAGAAACCAGAAAGACAGTTGTACCCTCAAACTCAATCTTCAGTTTACCATCAACAGATTGGAACCATTGCAAACAGGAAACTAATTTCATTAGGCAGATAAATTATGGAGGGCTGGCCTTTGGTTTGCCAGAGTATCATATAGTTAAGTAATATCATATATAACATTTCTGGCCCACACTAATGCTAATACCATAAACATGAGCGGTCAGCAGCCAATTGTAAATTACACCTTTAACATTCACAAGACATATCTGCTGCAAGGATTGTCAATTACCAGTACAGTTCAGCCAAAGAACAGCGACTACCAAATGAACAGGCATTGACCAACTGAAGAGATCTGTCACAGACTGCTGCTCAATTTGAGGACTTTATTCTAGTCCACCACTGCAGGGTTCAAATATCTATACACTATGGCTGCTCCTTTACGTCTCACAAAGACTCTCAGACAAGCAGAACTTCCTGCTTCTCTCTCTCCCTCCTGCATATCAAGCCAGTTCAGTCCCAAAACTATAAACAAAAGTTCTGATTGGACAACCTAGTGCAGTAACTAGCTAGGCAGACTATAATCATAAGAAATACCATAAATAGACCTGCAAAGCTGTTCAAAGGCTATGGCGCCCTACAAGAGGTGTGTCTCTTGTGGCCTCAATGGATTATGTTCTGATGTTGTGCATGAGTGTGCAATACAAACACCAAGGGCATTAGAGAATGACATGACCTTTTGAGGTTGAAGAAGCTGGTAGGTTCGTTCTCCATTGCCTGGCCATAAAGTAGAATCCAAACTGAAATGGGTATTTAACCCCTTGCGTGCTCATGACGGAACCATTCCGTCACGAGCCGCGGTGGGGCTGTGCTGGTGACGGAATGGTTCCGTCACTGCCCGGCCGCCGCGCCTGCGCGGCGCTAATTTCGCGCCGCGTTCTATTGAGCGGGCGGGGCCGTGACGGAACCATTCCGGCACAAGCACAGCGCCACCGCGGCACCTGACGGAGTGGTTCAGTCACGAGCATGGCGGCGCCGCGCGGCCCCCCCTAGCGCCACACGGAATTACCGCCGCGGCCAAGGGGTTAAAGAACAAAGCTCTGTCTCCAAGGTGATGTGGAACTGATGGGGAATGTCCTGACCAGGGCCCTTTCTTTGTCTTACAGGTAGAAAGGGATGCCAAGGTTAACAAACTTTAAGAGGAATTAAAGAGACTTCAATAATATTATGCAACCTTACTAGTGTTGGGATGGACTCCTAATAATGAAACAGCCTATATTGTAGTGTAGTTCCTATATTCCCAATAGGCTCTGCGCATTGGAATAATATATCCTATAGATTTGACGTAGGACTTATGTCGACTAGGTCTGTATCGAATATACTAGACTTAATTGTGAGTGCCAGCTAGCTCAGATCACTAGAAACTCTCGAATACACAAGAAGGGATTAGTTTCTGATAAACGCATAAACATGACAACTTTGTTTCCCAAGAATAAGAAATTTATCTCTAGAGTTGCGGAAACAATAGATAGTTATTTCACTCAGTCAAGCGTGTATGCTTCGTTTCACAAGAGGTGCAGAGAAATAGAGATAAATAAAAAATATTTATTGAACAGTCTTCTTTCTCATGCAGAGGAAATGAACTGCTACAATCGTATTACTGGTTGCAAAGTACAATGCGTACAGTACGAAGAGTATTATAAAATAATACTATAAAAGCATGATATGGTTTCTAAGCCATAAAATACATAGAATGCATACATTAATAAATAAAGACTAAAAAGTACCCAACTGTTGCTTCTAAAATACGCCTACTCCGGTGTACCTAACCTAGGTCTAGTACAAGGAAGAAGTAAGTGAGGTGTAGCTTAGTTTCAGTATTCTTTTCCCAATAATCTAATACAAGAATTCTCTAAGGGTCTAATCAGCTCCGTACCTTGGTTTAGAATGAAGGAAGTCTGGTATCTCTCTCTTTGGACTCTATTTCCCAACACTCCGCAAGGGTAGCTTGGAAACACTGGAGCTGGATTTCTCGGCAAGAGAAAAGACAGCGACTCTCTCAGTGCGTCTGCTGGAGGGTCGGCTTCTTTTGGCACTTGCTGTAGCAGGGCGCGTCGGGCAAGTAGATAGTCGAACTGCCCCAAACCACTGTGTGTTTGCTTGGGCAAGTGTGGGCATATTTATACCTTGAAGGTGCCGAGTTTGAGGTAAGATTGGACATAATACCTTCATCAAAGACTTAGTTCTTTGAAAACTCCATGAGTTCTTGGATAAATCAATATTCATGCAGGGGGGAAGTCCCTGACTGCTGAAAGCGGGTTTTTCCAAGAAATCGTTGTAGATTTTCGGAACTACTGGAAGTAGCCAAGCGGTATTGGGACTACTTAAGCTATGTCTTAATATGGTTATGATTTCTGTGCCTATATAAGGATTCAGTATTTTATACCTATATAAGGGCATGAAACGGGAAAATTACACTATGGTCCTAAAACAATATACAACACCCACTCCACATATTATGTCCAATATTACTAAATCTGTAAGCATCTAAAACATAACTTAAGCATGTGTTCACAATCCTACCTCAAAATACACAAAATGCATTTGATAAGGTTGCACACGAAAAAATGAGCATTTGTATAGTACGCATTTAAAAGCAATAGGCGTCATTTCAAAAACATGAATTATGATGTTGGCAAAGCTAACTGAATGAATCATGTAATGACATTTATGAAATGGCTCTAAATTTACAGAAGAAAAAGTCGAGACCATTCCATAGCACAATATATATAAACTGCTATTGTTGTTTTCAGAGGACAAGGTCAGAAACGGTCTCTAGGAAGTGTTGAATTTCTTGTTCTCCAAGAATAGTTCTACTTTAAGCAGATTACTTTGTGCCCAAAATAAATTATATTTTCAAGTTCTTTGGGAAAAAGTCAAAATTAGCCGTAGAAAAATAGAGTTCCACATTTTTTGGAAGGATTGTTATGAAAAGTGGAGGCAAAATTCAGAGTTCATAGAGCGCTGTGTTTAGATTTCAAAAGTTATTCTCGGTGTCAGGAGAAAACATCAAATCGTCTAAGCTGGCAAAAAAAATCGTCAACCACAGTAGGTGAAAGTGGAACTACTTCATTAAGCAGATCAATTGTGCACAGATGAGCAGCGTCAGTGTCAGTTGCCACGTTAGCAATGTTCATATCAGATGGTACCTGTGTGTCTGTTCCTCGTATCTCACCTCCAGTTGGATTTGCTGGAGAAATCTCAATGAACGCAGTCATCAGGATTGGTAGCCGATGGGGGCAACACAACACATGAGCCGTTACCAGACGCAGTAATGCATCTGCGTCCGTTGGCGTAACCAATGGTAGTGTTAGACAAACATCTAACACACATTCTTCTCCACAAAGCAGGCATCGTAGAACAGGTAAGATGCAATCTTGCCAGATTGGTCTGAACGAAAGAAACCAAGTGGTATTCAGATCTCTTAAACGAGCCAAGCCACGAATCTGTGTAATCCTGTCACGATACCGCATGGCTAGGAGAGCTTGTTCCATGGTAGTCTGGGTCCCGGTGGTGACTGGACTTGCCATATCAGAGCAGAATAAACAAAAATAGAATTCCTGCTACGAGTCCCAAAATGAGAGGTAGGCCGCCGAACACAGAGTGCACGAAATTTGGAAAAATTCCGAGGACTGCTTCAAAGGGTGCTAACTGTCCCGAAGAAATTGTCTTAAATACATGTGCGATGCCACTGGTACCAGATATGTTTAAAATTTCACCTAACATTTCTGCGACATGTACAGGGCAGTTGGTTGATAATAATGCATGTATCTCTGCAGAAGTCCTTGCAACTTGCAGATCATACTTTTTTTAGACGAGGTCAGTGGCACAGTTTTTTGCAAAAGAATGGCTTTCATTCTGCTTAAAGTATCAAGTCGTATAGAAGAGATATTCAGGCAATAACGCCAACTCCCTGTCTTGCTTTTGGGATAAAATACTTGCATAAAACAAGTGAGCCTGGAAAACACACTAACTAGATACGCTTTTCCTGGCCACATACCACAACAGCTGTGATCATTGAGCATAATGTAGCTGCCATGGAGAGCTGCCTGAAAATTGGCTTTAATACTGCTGTAGGAGAACAGTGCATGTAGCACGAAAGTTTATTTGAAGAACCTTCGCAGGCTCCGTGTAAATTAATACCTTCACATAAAAGTGTACCGCTTACTGAGCTTTTACAATTTTTAGTACTAAGAAATACCTCCATTCCCCCATTCCAACATTTGTGTGTGTATGGTAAATTCCAGGTTGACTTAATGTATCCTTTACCCAACCTTTCATACAGGCCTGCTGGTATATGCTGTAGACAATACTGAAATTGGAAAATCGTCACTGGTATCGTGATGGTGCCATGTTTTATCCATTCCACTACTGGTTTCTCAGAAACAGTTAATGGTAATCTTTCCAGTTTTTCAATGCTCAGCACTGTATAGTATGCTCCTCTTTGTGCCAAAGAGATTTGATTATCTGTAAGGTTAAAGACAGTAAACAATGACGTAGTGTTGATTAGACGCCATGGCACGTAGCCTGAACAGAGATTTTGTAATGTCCTGCCTAGCAGCATTTTAGAATGTAATTGAGACTGGCCATGTTGTAACATTAGCAAATCCTGTTCTATTACGTCAATGGCAGATGATACAATGCTGTCCTAAGAATAAATTCTGGAGGACGGAGTCCTTAACCCATTGTCCACTACAGAGAGAGCTTTCTCTAAATTAATAGAATCAATTTCTCGTATTTTTTCTGCAGTTTCCATTTGCGTGACTTTCCATGCTTCATTGTAAGCAGAATATATACTGGTGTATATGAAACGTTTTTGACGTGGTTTATGAGGCCCTAGTAAGAAGTCTCGCAAGTCAACGCCTTCTTTAAGTAAAGTGAAGTGTTGTTTAATTTCAGGAAGTGTGGATTTCTGTAGCCACTCAAGGCATAGTTTTCCTACACTTTATGATGTAACTATCCCTGGATGTTGTCTCTGGGAATATCTCAGATCTGGCCTGTTCATTTTGAACCGTTCTGTTTTGTTCAGGAATCTATCTTGACAGTTATTCGTGTCTATGGGCCAGATTAACCATTTCTTCCAATCGGGATTAGTTCTGTTGTGTTGTAAAATATAATTTACGTCTACCTCCTCATCTGAAGTTAAATTACTGTCAGGTGTGGCTTTAGGTATGGACGGTTTGTTTAAATCTTTTATCTTAGCTAAGCCAAGACATGATGTTTGTTGAACAGTGTCATTTAAAAATATATTTTTTTCTGGGATAATGCAGGCTCTGAACAAGGCTTCTTAACCCTGCACCTGCCAGTCTCTTGTGCCCCAGACAGTCTGTCTCAATATTGTCTTTCCAGAAGTTAAAACCTAATGTAGACCGCTGAGCATAACATTTCGCAGAATAAATTTGTTTAGTATTGGTCAACATGTTTTTCATTCGTCTTATTCACATTTTTGTAATAAAACGTTTCTGGATTTGTGACATTAAAAACTGAGAAGTATGAAAACTTTTCATAAAATGTTTGAGCTGCCCTTTGGCGGCGATGGACAATGTTCCCATTGATTATAGTAAAAACATTTCTAGGATTTACAGATTTGTGCAAATAATGGTGACCATAGTGATTATAACAATACATTTCTTCATAACTTGATGAACCTTTTAAGTGTTCATGTTCTGTAAATTTTGCTGACAATTCTAAATCTGTCATCATATTATTAACAGTTTCAAAGTCCCAATCATCAGCAAATGTGCTGGGTGAGACAAAGTCACTCAAAGAAACCTTAAACTGGTGTGGAATCTTCAACAGTTCCACCGGGCCATAAATGTCATAATCAGTTGTGTCCCATGCTATACCACCAGGTATAGGAACAGCTGTGATGTTTACTGATGACAGATCTCTTGTTCACGATGAGATGATTTGTAAGGTTGCAGGAGCAAGTTGATGTTCTTACTTGCTGTGTCCATTGTACTGTATTTTCCATCTATCATTTTTCCCACACTTAAAACAAGAATGAGCCATAGTAGGAGAAAAAGTACACCTAATCCAATCCAAAATTCAACCCATGGTGAAACCAGATATGTTTTCTCAAGTTGATG
The DNA here is from genome assembly GCF_964263255.1 of Lissotriton vulgaris. Taxonomy (NCBI): domain Eukaryota; kingdom Metazoa; phylum Chordata; class Amphibia; order Caudata; family Salamandridae; genus Lissotriton; species Lissotriton vulgaris. Next base: position 272,155,642 of record NC_141697.1, on the reverse strand, counting down.
AAAAAGTTCTGTTATTTTCTCTTTAAAAAGCTTTGTTGCTGGTGTTGTTTCTGATTAACTGGGATCCTCAAAAAAGTTAGCGAAGTTGATAAAATAGCCACAGGCAGTTCTGTCAATAGTTGGTATTGCATTCGGATTTTTTGGAATCGCTGGAGCGGTTTCTTCCTTTGACAGGTTGTATAGTCAGATGCTACATCATTGTAGACTGGAGTTTCTTGACGAACTGTTATTTGGGTTTCAAGAGGTACAAGTTCCATGGCTTTGTTGCATAGTCCCTCTTTTCTTACTGTAGGTTTATCCAAGGTGATAAGTCTTTCAGTTTGAACCTCTTAGATAGTAGCCAGATTTGGTTGTCTGCTACTTCTCGCGAGTCCACTGAGCCTACTACATATTATCGGCCACATGATGTGGTTTTACCAGGTCGATGGATACGGTTCTGTTCTCCTTTTACCAGCAAGAGGCAGTAGTACCACTGATCTTGTTCCAAGGATTGCTAAGACAGGTACTGGTTTTCTATAAGGAGGTCCAAATTCCTTCTTCACCACAATCTTTTCCCTGACTAGATCCCCAATCTTTGGAATCCAGACAGGTCTTGCTGGGACAGGTGGTTTTTCTTCAGTAATCGTTGGGCTTTGTGTTGTGTTACTCAGTCTTCCTCTTGTTTCATTTAAGTCCTGTAAAACAGCCAGACGTTCTTTGATATCAAGGGGTTTCTGTTCCACCACTGAAGTTTGACAATCAAGATCCTGGATGAGCATTCTATTACCAAATAATAATTCATATGGAGTGATTCCCCCCAGAGAATTTCTTGGCAGATTATTAAGACTATGTTGGACACTATTTAGATGTTTGACCCACCCGTCACCCGAACCGAATACCCTAGCTGTTATAGATTGCTTTATGTCACGGTTTTATCTCTCCACTACCGCATTTCCCTCAGGATGGAATGGGCTTGAAAACCGCAACGCTACGCCCAAGCTGGCCATGGCCTCCTTGTAGGCTCGAGAGCTAAACGCAGCACCCTGGTCAGAATGTAGCATGCCAATTGCGTATGTGCCGATAAAGAATCGCAAATCTTTTATAACAGTTCTGGCATTAGCCGAGCGCTGGGGCCAAATCCAAATTAATCTTGTGCAGGAATCCACTGCAACCATGATATACTGATAGTTGCCATCCCTCTGTAAGGGACCACAGTGGTCCAGGTAAACACATGCTAATGGTTTATCTGAAATTAGAAGGGGCGTCTGCGCAGGTCGCTTCACTGTAGAAACTTTCATTTTTTAGCTGATACCACATTCTAGAACATAATTTCTAGCTTGTTTCCTCATGCGCGGCCACCAATATCTCTGTTTTAATAACGATACTGTGGCGGAAACTCCTGCATGTGCAGAGGCAAGACCTTCATGTGGTGCTAAAATTAGTCCTAACCTATGTTCAATGTTTGGGATTGCCCTATCCCCCCACTCCAGTGATTCGAGCAAAAGGGACATTATTTGCATCAGTTATATATGAGTACTTTACTGGAAAGCCTTTCGGGAGTGTTTTACCACTGTCTTTTACTGAAGCGGTGACAGCTTGCATTATTTCGCTGTCTATTTTTGTTTTTGAATGAGTGATTGCAGCTACGGAAGCCGTTTGCACAGCTGCATTCGCAGCCTCATCAGCCAATGAATTCCCTTCAACGTGAACGCTGTTACGCTGATGACTCAGTGTATGAATCACGTGAGTCTTTTGAAGTTTTTTGCAAAATAACTATTTGTTCCCAAAGCAATTTATGCTCAATTGTGCCACCTTTAGCGTCTTTGAAATCGTTTTGAACCCAGTTCTGCAAATATTCGTTGTAAGATTGGACGCAATAATACGAATCGCACACTATGAGTGTGGGGAATTTGCGATCGGTATTTTCAAGCGCCATCTTAAAAGCCTGTTCAGCTCGCTGAGCTGTACAGTATCCGAGTGATTGAGTTTTAGTGACAATAGGTCTAAATTTACCTTCACGCCAGCGACCTTTTACAATCGCGCACGCAGCACTATAGGCTCATTTACCCCCAATTGCGGGCTGTGCTGATCCGTCTGTATAGATTATACATTCGTAATGTTCTAGAGGCAGAATTTCAGTCGGCAGAGGACATTCTAGTTCGTATTGTAGAAATTCTTGTGTTTTCAAATAGGGGTCAAAAACGTATTCAACGTCTGTTGCAGCAAGAGAATTAACCCACTGTATCCATCTTGGATGTAGAGCTTTTGCATTTGGAATGCTTGCCTTTGTTACTGCCTCTAAGGCAGGTACAGGTGTAACGATTTTAATGCGTTTACCCTGTGCGAGGACTCTCCTTTGCTACAGCAGTCTGAACCGCTGTCAGAATCTTTTCTGTTGAAGTGAATTTCATTTCAGCTTGTGTGTACAAGTGTGATTTGTAAGCTATTGGTACTTTTCACCTACGTTAAAGGTTAGGTATGTGAATCCGCATCTCCGTGGGATGATTTGGATCACAAGGTTGCGCACGTTGTCGCGTGTTTGTAACTGTTTTTGCTAACATGTCTGTTTGCACAGAATGCAAAATTTCTGTGTGTTCTTGAGTCTAATTAGTTGCTTTGAAATCAGGTTTTATTAGTTCGTAGAGAGGTCTAACCCTTTCTGCGTAATTTAGAACGCAAGTTCTTCCAAAATTTAGGAAACCTAGATTGGACTAAGTTTTTCAGCGTTTTTGGAGGTTGAAGCAGCGCACATTTTCCTAGAAAGTTGGCTGCCAGGCTTTTGCCTTCACTTGATAACTTGTAACCTAAGAATAGGACGTTGAGGTGGGCAATTTGTGATTTCTTAAAATTGAATTTATACCCTTCAGACGCAAACCCAAGTATTTTGGTGTTCACTCTTCAAGTGCACGTCCAAATCATTGTCTGTAAGATAGATGTAATCGACATAGGATAATGCCTCATCATCATACGTTTGTAGTAACTCTGTTACTCTGGCTGAAAATAAACATGGACTATTCTTGAATCCCTGGGGTAGACGGCAACATTGTTGCTGTGTCCCCATGATGGAAGAAGCGGGCAAATACCTGCTTTCTGGTGCAATCTTTTGACAGAAGAAACCATTAGAAATATCTAATGTGGTTTTATATTTTTACGGACGATGTTATTCATCAGTGCTGCACTATGTGCATTTTGTACTGCAATAGTTTTGCAACAAGAGTTTAGATGTCTGTAGTCCAAAACTAGACGATATGAATTGTCTGGTTTGGAGACAGGAAACAAAGGATTGTTCATGGCTGAGGTGCATGTTTCAATCACCCCTTGGTATTAAAGTTGATTTAAAATCTCCCTGACCTGTCGTTTAGCTTCCTGTTTTACAGGATACTGCCTTTGCACTGTTGATTGAGTTTTCAACTGGATTTTATGGTGAGGGGAATCCTCATCATATCCTACATGATTTTTGTATAATGCTGGGGCCTGGGCTACAGCCCATTTCCTGGCATAGTTAAATTTTTTATGAATTGGAATGTGATTTGAGAAGGCTGGCAGAATTAGCTCTTCGCCGTGTGGGCACTCCCTGACAAATTCAGGTGGCCAGTCTTGTTCAGCTAGAAGAATGTCATACCCTTAGATAGCTTCTCCCAAAAGAGTGCCTTTATTTTCCTAGTTATGTTCCCCTCCATCCGGAGTGTTACTTCATATAACTTATGGGGTACACTAACCCTGGTGTCGGCAGTTTCAACTTGAATGTATTCATTCAAGTCCACTGTCTCCAGATGATCCTTCAAGATCTTGCGAGCTATGGTGACCTCTAATGCGCTGTCTAGCATTGTCTGGGCCCACTCCCCGTTCTTGAGTTGTGTCCTCAAGATCCTCGGCATGTCTGATCTTTAGACTTGCTACCTTCTTGTTGGTGAATTGAGTTTTCTTATTTTTTGGAAAGTGCTGTTTGTCTTTGGACTTCACGCGTTCTTTTTGTTCCGATCGTCCTCTTCTTTCGGATATCTGCGAGGAAGTCTGAAAGGTACGAGAGGAACGTGCATCAATATCTTGATATCTATCAGGTTTTCTCAAACTATCCCTATTTCTAAGGTTATATCTCTTTTCAGAGAGCTCCTGTTGAGGAGACCTTCCTCTGGACTGGGAACGCTTCTCTTTAGGAAGTGTTTGTTTATTGTTTTCCCACTTCTTTTTAGGAGTATTGAGATTATGTTTAATAAAAACTTTCAGGATTTTCAGTTAGTTGGGGTCTTACTGGTTTCCCACCGAAACTATCTCTACCTAGTTCTTCATATGATTTTTCAATAATTCTGGCAAGCTCATATGGTTGCTCACTAATATCTGTTTCTTTTAGCTTCTGGCGGATCGCCACGGATGCTGCTTCACCTTTAATGTTAGCTAATAGTATAGCAGAGACCGGTTTGAAATCTTTCAGTAATTTCATACCCAGATTTAAGGCCGGTTCTGGACCGTAATCATTTTGAATCGGTCTCAGAACGTCTGGTATTACCGCCATAGACGGGACACCATGTGTTTTTGTGTAGATTGAAGCAAAGCTTGTACCGCAAGTGTCGCAGTCCTCTACGTGTGGTGCAATCCCCATTGGTAAACAGATTGTCAGAAATCTGTGTTTCTCATGAGGTGTACTATCAGGGAATACTGCCTCTATTGGAGTAATTTTCTAGGCTAACCAGAATGGAATTTGTTCCCGTTTTGTGGGTAATTTACCAATGACTGACTGTATTGTCAGTGGTGTAATTTTGTTTTGTGATCCCCTGATGAGGGGGTGTGCTGTGGAATTCTTATAGTCGGTTGGACTGTTAAAGTCTGCATGACATATTGAACCAATTGTCTATGGATTTTAATTAGTTGTTTTAGCTGTGCTAACAATTCTGGACCGGTCATTCTTTCAATGTTAGGATGTGGTGTATAGCTGGCTAGTACTGGCCATGTAGCTCCTGGTCTACCTAGTATACCAAGCCTGGTAATGTGATTTTGATGTTGTAGGGTGCCTTTAAACCAGAGCTGATGCTCTTGGTAAGTTTAATAGAATTTCAACGTCCTCGAAGAGAACGTATTCCGCTGGAGGTTGTTCTACTTTGTAGTAGTGGAACTTGTGTATTACTGGATTTGCTGCAGGGAACACAATCCATGAATAGAAGACCTCTGTCTGCCGATATTCATGTGCCTTTTTTAACAAATATTACTTTACCACCTCTTGATGATACTCCATTTTCTATAAGTTTTATAGTAATTGTTTTCCTTATATTTGCCAGGATGAGTATAGAACCTGGGTCATTTTGTTGGAGATTTGTGTCGTCTAGAACTGCCTGAGCTGCTAGTGCAGCTATCTCCCTTTCGTCGTCACTCTCTGTCATTTTGTTGACCGAAAGTTTGCAGAGCAAGAACTGCCTGAGCTGCTAGTGCAGCTATCTCCCTTTCGTCGTCACTCTCTGTCATTTTGTTGACCGAAAGTTTGCAGAGCAAGTTTCAAGGAAACAAAGATTAGGTGCACAATATTTTGGAACACTGTATCCTTCAATGTTGAACAAACCAAAAACTAATACATAGGATTTTCGTCCTACTGAGTTATGGCGGATATTTTATCCTTTAACCCACTCCAGACGTCTATTGGAGTATTTTACGGGAAAAAGGGGTCTGTGTGAAAAGCACGACTGAGTTACTCTAGTATCTAACGTTAAATTATCGCCTTACCAAACGTTGGGCTCCATGTAGTGTAGTTCCTATATTCCCAATAGGCTCTGCGCATTGGAATAATATATCCTATAGATTTAACGTAGGACTTATGTATACTAGGTCTCTATCGAATACACTTAGTTTCTGATAACTGCATAAACATGACAACTTTGTTTCCCAAGAATAAGAAATGTATCTCTAGAGTCGCGGAAACAAAAGATAGTTATTTCATTCAGTCAATCATGCATGCTTCATTTCACCAGAGGTGCAGAGAAAAGAAGATACGGGCGTTTTCAATAAAAAGTCTTTATTGAACAGTCTTCGTTCTCATGCAGAGGAAATGAACTGCTACAATCGTAATACTGGTTGCAAAGTACAATGGGTACAGTACAAAGAGTATTATAAAATAATACTGTAAAAGCATGATATGGTTTCTAAGCCATAAAATACATAGAATACATACATTAATAAATAAAGACTAAAAAGTACTCAACTGGTGCTTCTAAAATACGCCTATCCCGGTGTATCTAACCTAGGTCTAGTACAAAGGAAGAAGTAAGTGAGGTGTAGCTTAGTTTCAGTATTCTTTTGCCAAGAATCTAATCCAAGAATTCTCGAAGGGTCTAATCAGCTCCGTACCTTGGTTTAGAATGAAGGAGGTTTGGTATCTCTCTCTCTCAGGACTCTATTTCCCCAACAACCCGCAACGGTAGCTTGGAAACACTGGAGCTGGATTTCTCGGCAAGAGAAAAGACAGCGTCTCTCTCAGTGCGTCTGCTGGAGGGTCGGCTTCCTTTGGCACTTGCTGTAGCAGGGCGCGCCGGGCAAGTAGATAGTCTAACTGCTCCAAACCACTGTGTGTTTGCTTGGGCAAATGTGGGCATATTTATACCTTGAAGGTGCTGAGTTTGACGTAAGATTGGACATAATAATGTCATCAAAGACTTAGTTCTTTGAAAACTCCATGAGTTCTTAAATAAATCCATATTCATGCAGGGGGAAGTCCCCGACTGCTAAAGGCGGGTTTTTCCAAGAAATCGTTGTAGATTTTCGGAACTAGTGGAAGTAGCCAAGCCGTATTAGGATTACTTAAGCTATGTCTTAATATGGTTATGATGTCTATGCCTATATAAGGATACTGTATATTATACCTATACTAGATTACCAGTCGCCCGTTGCTGCGATCTCCGAAGAAAGGAAATTCAAGGAAACTCGTTATGATAACATTCAATTTACATGGTGTCATTTTTATTGAAACTTATTCATTTTAATATGGATAACATTTCAAAGTGTTGTTTTAATTCTATTTATTTATTCGAGTGCTTTTGAATACACGATTTTTTGTTTTTCCGTCTGGTGCGTACATCAGTATTCGAAAGATTATGAGGGCCCTGAGAGGCCGATATTTTTTTTTAAAAGTATGCCAGAAACCTTCGCGGGAGTGTACTCAACTTCCCAAAGTTTCCTGGCGATCGGATGAATGGTGTTTTAATGCATAAAGGACAAACAAACAGACAAGACAGACAGACATTTGTTTTTATATATATAGATAAGGGCATGAAACGGGAAAATTACACTAGGGTCCTAAAACACTATACAACAATATTATGAAAGAATTAATGAGCTCAATAATGAAGCACAAATAGGTGCCCCAAATGGCGTGCTAGAGCAAGAATTAAATGCTCCTAATTTCTAGGATTTTGCCCCTACCAACAAAGAGAGACGGAATGACATTGGTGGCTGTGAGGAGTAATGGCCAACGAGGAAAACTTGCCTATAAGACAATCTTGAATGTGGTGTGTCGTGTTCTCTCAGTGACCGGCAGGGAGCACATCAGACGCTGGACACAGGTTGGTTACACAACGTTTCCTTTATTTCACTTTCTTAGAGCTGGTTACATGCACGTCCTGTCCTGGTGCCCGTCCTGGTCAATCTGCCGTCCTTCCTGTCCCTAACCGGATGTGGTGTCCGGTGACCTGGTCACCTCCCTCATGACCCACAGGGTCCTAGTGTCCTCCAGTCCTATAGTCCTGTCTGTCGGGTCACGACAAGGTGATCGACTCCTGCCAATGAAACACAGTTAATACCTTTCTGCATGAGGGGGTGAGTGCCTTACAAGGAAGGCAGTGCAACAAGTGCATTTACATTAGATCTTGTAAAAATGAAGACCCTTTAAAGGCTGATGCATCCCTGTAGGGACACACTGACCACTAGGCCCTTGTAAAAGGCAGCAAGATTCATGGACTGCCAGAGGGCATCGCCATGAGCGCGTGAGGATATCCAGCAACCTGGGTTGTCCTTCATTCGAGGAAAGGCAGCAGATGACTCACGGCTGGAGACATAAAAAGCTTAAAGTACCCACATCAGTAACAAGTCCAGACTGAGGAGACATCTGAAGAGCTCGGCTTCCTTCCGCCAGACAGGCCTCGAGCGTGAAAAACGCCAGAGAGAATTAAGGACTTCACAGCAGCAGACCGCGCCCCGGAGGCTGCTGTAGTGTTTAAAGGGACAGCGGTGCCTTTCCTGGAAGGGCGCAGTAGAAAGGCCTGGCTATTCACCATCTGCTCAAAGAAACAAGTATAGGTTGAAAAAGCAGTTACGAGTATGCGGACAGAACCGAAGGGCTGCCGGCCCCGCATATGTGTGAAATGGAAGTGAAGTCACGCACCACTCATGCTGAATCGGTGGGGGCCTGTGGGAGTATTATCATTTCTATCAAAGTGATGAGAAGCCGCTTGCCGCTTGGCCAGCACATTTTGGCTGGTTCACTTCTGTTTATGGACTCAATGGAAGCTTTGTAATTGTAAAGAACACATTCCTGCTAAGCACATATTTGGAAAAGAAATCCATCACAAGAACTCTATAAAGAAATATTGTTCAAAGAAGCAGCTCTTTTGGTAAAACGTTGTCTGTGTGTAGCTCTCCTGTGTGAACCCACCCTACTAAATTAGAAGTATATGGTTAGCTGAATTAATATATTAAACCAAATTCGAAAATTCAGACCTTACAAGATGTCTGAATTTCCAAAAGATTTTAAAGCGGATATTTGAGTGAAACTTGTTATTCATATTATAATCCTGGTGCTACAACATGGAGCTATGGCGGTTACCCACGGGTTGGAGACCCCTGAAGTGTATATCGTGGCCTCACTCTATTTTATACATTTTACCTCTTATCATCCTCAGACCTCGCATTCCAGGGAGGGACTCATCCTGCTGCAGATTCATAGTTAGGCACAGGGTGAGAATTCCATGGTATAACATATCTACAGAAGCGCTTCACGACAAGTAATGGTCAGCCAGGTTACGCAAGTCTTAAAGGACAATCATTTTTTCCCTGGAACAGTTGGCGGGAAGTTTTCCATCACCGCCATGTCCACCAAAACCCATCTGCAAATCATGAAAAATAGCTAGACTCAAACGGAGTGCCGCAGCTTCCAGAACCGCCAGAGACTTGTCCACATTGGGGCTTTGGCATGCAAGAAAGTAAAAAACACTGAGCACCACATTAGAGGAGGGCCCATTCAGCATAAGGGGATACAGCACAGGCTGAGGATCTAACTGTGAAGACAATGTCAAATCAGGTCTGTCTTTGAGTACAGGACCTGGGTGAGTCTTACAGGCCATTGTAGGAAGTTTCAAATGAATATAGAACCTCCCTAGAAAGAAGAGAGTGCATTGATCAATGATAATACATTAGCCTCTGAAGTGCACTTTCTGTCCTAGAACACGCTCTAAAAGACCAGAAAGAAAAGGTAGAGTTATCTGCACAGTCATGATATCAGTCTGGTGAGAGGGAGAAGGTAGTAGGTCACCCTGGCATTTCCTGGTCCGATGTGTGTCCAAGCTCTGCATTTATTTGCTGAATGTAAGGCTAGGAACGTTCTTCATTCGAAGTTGGGGTGCGCCTGAGTAATAGCTTTCAATACAGGGTGCAGTGCACATCTTGCTGCTGGTGGGTGTCCAAGAACGCACTTCAAAGACGAATTCCCTCTTTAATGGTTCAGCAGTGCAGCATTCCAGGGAGGGACACATCCTCCTGCACATCATAGTTAGGCACAGGGTGAAAATTCGATAGTATAACATATCTACACGTCTCAATCGAACTCGGGGACCATGGTGGTGGTGGGCATCTTTTTAAACTGATACTCCGGCATCATAGTTTGGTAACAGCTTTTATAGAGAATTAAGGCTCATGTACATAGTGAGCAACGACTTAAGAGTGGAGGAGTTATTCATCTCCTCTGACCAATTCTGTCTCTGTATTTTGCAGAGATTGTTCCTTAAGGGCCCAAGAAAAAATGAAACAGAATTAAAATAGAAGTATGCAAGACATCCGTTCAGGGCCTATGTTGAGGTGGCACCAGACTATTAGTTGAAGACAGCATGGCCCATAGTAGAAGAATTTCCAATGCTCAACATCTTTTGTCTGAAAGGTTGGTTGACAGTAGTTTTAGAGAACTGGTCTTAAAACTGGGGCGTGGGTCCCCCTAGGGCTGCCTTAACTGATCCGGAGGGGGTCGCCAGGCTCTGGTTAACTCCTTCCGTGCTCATGACGGCTCCTGGCCGTCATGAGTCACGGTAGGCGCGTGCTCATGACGGCTGGGAGCAGTCAGAACGTTGCCGCTCCGCCCCATGCGTGATTAATTCCCCGCCTGTGTGGGCGAATTAATTAGTGGGCAGAGTTAGGACGGCTCCCGGCCGTCATGAGCACACGCCTACCGTGACTCATGACGGCAGGGAGCAGTCATGAGCACCACGGCACCACGCCCCCCCCCCGCCGCAAAATGTGTGCCACGGGGAAGGGGTTAAAAGAAACATCATGCTGATGCAGTGCTTTGTTTTAAGCTTAAAACAAACGATCAGCAGTAAGCCACTCTGTAATGGGCCAATACCCACATCTTTTGTCATTTAAATCTGACGGAGTATGTGTCAAGAGGGTAGGAAATCCAAATATTCTTATAATCTCCCTGCCCCCGTTTCAGATAATCACCTTGCCCCCGTTTCAGATAATCAGACTGTGTATACTTTTATACTTTTACACATTAGTGTAAAACCCAAATAGTATGTTTAGCATTCATGTATTTGATTGCATTTTAAAAGGATTAACAAAACTATAATGCTTAAATAAGTCTAGACATATTTAAACAATGCAAATTTAACAGAATAACTGTAAAAAATTCTGAGGGGGGCCCAATTTTGTTATTTTTTACCGGTGGCGTGGTATTAAAAAGGTTTTTTAAGAGGCCTATGTAGACATCAACTCTTGAGGTGGCTACGTTGGAAAAGCAGAGGTGCGACCATAAGCTATGTGGGAGCTCTATCGATCATCCAAACTTCGAAGCAGATACACTGGTCCAACAGTGATACCTGGTGGCAAGTCAGAGCATAAATCAGAGGGAGAGCGGGGGGAGGGATGAAGTGGGAGTGAGACTCCTGAGAAATATTTAACTTCATTATCGTCAACGTCACAAATACAGGGGGCATCAATCAGGAGGACAGAAAACAAGCATATTGGTGGTAAATAAAGACATCAACATTACGAGACACAAAAAAGTATTAGGACAAACATGTATATCTCACATTATCTAATGAACAAGCAGAATAAATAAGACCCTCTTCTTGTATTTGCCTTGGTGCTATCCATTTTCCAGGTATAGGGCCAGTACAAGGAGATTTACAGACAAAGGTAAATGTTGACCACTTACCCTGATGAGAGGCAGCCTTGTATGATTTTCTCTAAAAAGTTACCCATTTCCTACGCTAACAGCATATATTTTTGAGCAACCAATGCAATACGAATGTCTGAAAGAACTTATTATACAAACAGAAGCCAAATGTTGGATAAGGAGAAGGGTAATAGTTCAGGACACTGGTCTTCTGCTGCCTCCACGTGTTGCTGTAGCGAATACCTGACTTAGATACCCAGGAGAAGGGTTTGAGCCCCATGAAGCAGTTTAGCCTTCATCTTTGGTACAAGGAGGAGGACATTTTAAGCACCAGGTTCAGAGTAAAGAGCACATCTGACGGTCAGAGTCTCACCTTCTCACGTGGACTCAAAGCGCATCAGCACAAGCCCATGCAGGAAGAGGATACATAATGTTCAACACCATACTTGCACCGTGTACAGTCAGACCACACAGCCCTACATAACTGGAAACTGGTCATATTGACTATGCAGGACACAATTTTCTATGGGAGGGTGGAAAAAGAAAAGTAAATTTAGGATTATCCCCAAGGATGGCTCTAAAGATTTTGTGGCAAGTGGTTAATTTTAAAGTACGCTGAACCAGAAGCATTTATCACATCTCACTAGGAATAAAATAGGACTTTACCTGTGAGTTTAGCGGTTCAACTGATGCAATTTTTGGAAATGTATATACTGAATAGTGTATTTTAAAGCATAATGCGTTTCTAGGAAGGGTTAAAGCGCCATGGATTTTACACTGACCGTGGAGGTTCTCACACAAAGATTATGCTGTAAGCCTGAGAAAGGTCCTTCTATGAAGTGCAGGTATGTGTGACTATGAGGACACCAGAGGCATATAAAAGATTCTTCTTCAATGAAGAAGCATGTGGCATAGATCTCTCATGTCTCATGAAGAATAGTAGCTCCTCCATACACACTTAACTGGTCCATAATAGGAAACTGTCAACTTGTTGAAACCGATAATCGCTGACACCCGAAGGCTTACTGAAGAAGCTCCTCCTCCTGCCCCCTACGTCGGATGCCAACATCAGCGATACGAGTCTCGATTGGGACACCAAGAGGATTCCTGCCTCAGGAGGTGCATGGCGGAATCGGGCGGCCGTGTTGGCTAGGAGATACTGCATGCCTGACTTCACATCAGATAAAAAGGCTCTATCAAGGAGAGGCTGCGGTGCCCTGAAACGCGGCAGTACCTTGTTGATGGATCCTAAGAGAGGCACGGTGCCCCCCTACTGCAGGATTCGTGTGGGACTGCGAGTCGAAGGCAGACAACGTGACAGGCAACAGAGACCCTGCTAGGGTACATCCAAATATTTCCCCTTTTTTCCTCAATCAGCGGGTGATGTAGCAGTGAACTGGACTGAAAAAATAATTGAGTTTCTTTATGGTGGCCACAGCCGCAGTGTATAGTCTGTCCACTTTTACGACATCGCTAATATTGGGTCCATGGTTGGAACATGAATATAGTATAGGACGCTTGAAGTTTGCCAAAGCCCCCAAGGAGAGGTCACAGAGAGTAGAAAGAGAAAAAAACGGCGTTCAACTCAAGAGGGCTATAACCATGCAAAATAATTCGAAAATTTCAGGGACCACAGCCAACTTGGACACAACTCAACTCAAAGGGTGAAAAAACACGTAGAGCAGGCAACAGCACAGGCAATCACACTGATTTGTTACACAAGGATCTCATAATGCCTGTCAATTTAGAAGAGCACACAAAGTGCGGCCGCTTCAGAACACAGTCAGGATCATTGCCCAGAGGGAGATATGGAGGAGCTAAACATGAACAATATCTCTAGTACCAACAGCTCAGCAACAGAAGCTGCCTCTCCTAAGCAGACACCTGGGGGTAAGATTGCAGGACATACATTGGGACCAGAGGTTAGCATCTCAAAAACGAAGGAATTTAAGGAATATTTTTTAAATCAAAACCTGGTTCGAGCACTGTGGCAGATTTGTCAGAGAATTTTTAGTTTGTTGCTCCTCAATCTCCAATGTCGATTTCTGCTAATCCTTCTGGTAGTGATTCCAACATGTCCCAACCATTGATACCTTTGAAGCCTTTGATTTTGTCTCCATCTGGTACCACAGAGAAGGACATTCCAGAAAGCAGAAAGATCCAAAATAAATTGAGGTCAGACGCGCCATTCGAGGGTTCATTACATAGGACCTCATCACTCACCATGCAATGGGACACTTAAAGTATGATTAATCTTATCCAGGAGGGATCTTAAAGCCTCACAAACTAGAGAAATGTCAGCTTTCCATTCCAGACTCTAAGATTGAGGATACCATGGCCCAGATCCCGGAGAGGCTAAAGAAGAGGAGACAAGGGTCTTGCAATTAAAAGATCAGGTTCCCGTAATGCAGGAAAAGGTGGCTACATTGCAAAAGCAAAAATATATGAATACAAACTTGAGGAAACGGAAAATCACTCCCGGCGCACCATTTTCCGCATTGTAGGCATCCTGGAGGGACATGAGTGACTGCAACCATTCCAATGGGTGGACTCTTATTTAAAAACATGTTCTTCCAGAATACTCGGGGGATTCACCTCTTTATGAGAGCCCACCGCATGCTGGCACAGCAACCTCCAAATCCAAAATTCCCACGGACAATACTTGTACATTTCGGGGAGTAACGTTTGAAAGAACAATTATTAACTAAAGTAATTAAGCAGACAGTTCACTACACCTGATGTTCCCCTGTGCGGCATATTTCCTGATATGTTAGCTTCGGTAGCCAAGCGTCAGAAGGAATTTGAAAAAATGCTCTGGCTGTTTAAAGCGTAGGGAGCACAGGCAATGATTGCGCAGCAATAGAAACTGAAGGCGTCGGTAAAAAGGCAATTCCGCTTATTCTATGATGTTTCTGAGACACAGGAGCTATTACATCAGATTTGTAATAAGTCTTAGCTATGTGATGCGAGGCTCTTACTGTTATGGATACACTTATCAGTTGTAAACTGGGTTCTAGCTGACTCCACACTCTGCATATAGCGAATGCACCTAATTTTAAATTTCTCTTTTCTCTCTCTTCTCTTTGGTGGTCACACGGGGGGGGGGAGTGGAGGAGACAGGCCAATATGTCACCAGTCAGTTTTTTCAAGGGCGAATAAGTATGTCAGGTGTAAGTGGGAGAGTGAACTACTCACTGCTGCTTGGGGAGAGGTGTGTGGTGTTCGGTGGCGGGTCGGGGGAGGGTGGTTGGAGGGGGTGTGTGAAAGGCTGGTTAAAAAGAGATACAAAATTACGACATTGTTACATGCACCAATCTTAGAGGTACAGAATATTAAACTTGTATGTAGGGAGGTACAGCCGCTGAATTGATATCCTCATTGTTTTACAACAGGTCAGTCTTTGGGCCAAAGGGTATACGAGAGTTAGAGAGAAGATATATAGTTTTAGTATTTTAGATGTGAATCGCACGATGGGGGCCATTATAAGTATAGATGTTCAACTTCTAGTTTTACTCGGAAAGGAAAGTCAAGATGATGATCTCAAAAGTAGTCTCTTTAAATGTCAACGGCCTTAATAATATGAAAACACGTTGCGCAATAGAAACTTGGATCATAACCGAGACCTGTCCAGGAAACACATATCCCAGTAGGGAAATTACCTGAATTCTCAATGTTTAAAACCTGGGCAGCTTATAGAAGCTTTTCTTCCTCCCAAGCAGCACACCGGGGCACCACAATTGTTCTGGCCAAGAGCCGAAGATGTTGATTTCTCCAGCGATAAATGCAGCCGTTGGTGCTGGGTGAGCTGTCTGGTGTGGTCGAGGAGTCTCACATTTGTAAGCTTATATACCCCAAAAAAGATAATGCTATGCCCTATGAGGAGTTATTCAGTCACTTCATCAAATTCCAGGTGGAGTTATAATCGGAGGTGACTTTAATTTCTTGCAGAACCAGAAAGTTGACTCTCCACTAAATCTAAAGAGACCGCTAAAACCAAAAAGCTTGATGGTTTTACAAAGCTACCAGAAAAAAAATGGGATTGTTAGATACTTGGAGGGCAGATGTCTCTAAGAAAATTGCATATACCTGCTTTTCTGTTAGATTTCGGAGCTCTACTTGTATAGACTTTTTTCTACTTTCAAAAACTCTGGCTTTTAAAGATCATCATATTATACCGGACGGATTTTCAGATCACGCAATGGTTGTTTTAGAGATATTGGTGGGGAAAGCTACACAACATCCTAGACGCTCGGTCTTCAACAAACAGTATTTGCAGAAAGAAGGGTGGAGGTAAATATGTAAAGAGGACATAAAGGAATTCTTGGCAACGAACCATGAGTCTGGGCCCCCCTCCCAGTATAGTATGGGACGCCTTAAAAGCTTATATTATACTATATTAGAGGGTTGGTGTTAGGTAAGGATGTAAAGAACATGAAAAAGGCAAAATTTCAAAAGCAAATCTTGGGAAGAAATCTCCAGCAAAACTATGAAAAATTTCCAAGAAATTCATCTATGCCCAATAAAAGAGAACGGGATAGGGCAAAACAGCATTAAGCGAGGCGTATTATACAAAATGTGAAGTTTTAAATAGCACCTACATGCGGAAAGTGTATGGGGAGTCATTTTACGGGAAGATTTTTAGCGTGGCAGGCGTGCGAGCAAGTTGCCAACAATAGGATAGACACTGAGAATCGCCCTTCTAACGTGAGGAAAAGACATGGCGATATACAACTGGAGACTTAAGGTTAAATCATACATATAAATCAGGCCGGACCAGTGATATTTGTCAACATCTTTTAGAATTTTAAGTCTATTTGACACTCTAGGGTAGGTGGTGGGTTCTTTCCCCCCCCCCCCCCCCCCCCCCCCCCAAGTGGTTCTTGAGATATGGAGTGTCCGGGTAAGTAACAATGGAAAAAACAAGATAGTGTTTGGTTTGGTATCCTGACAAGATTTTATAGGGAAATGTAGTGGCACATGTTGCACTTTCTTTTTTCATTTAGTTGCTTGGTTAATCATTAAGTGTTACCTCGTTGCTTACAGTGCTTAATTTGTTAACATAAAGAAATCATAAAAATGTAAATAGGTGCTGCCTTGGCCCATGTCCACTCTTGGTTCCACCTACTTCTAACACTATCCTCAGACTATGGCTAGCACTGGTGTTGTCCACTGTGTTGAGTGGTAGACTGGTAGGACCTAACTGCTGATGGGTTCTTGTTCTGGTTAAGGGCGTTATAGGGTGCCTTTAAATAGCTTTTTCCAGAAAACATCACTATTCCTGGCATCCTATGCATGTAGTTTCTTTGAGTAAACAATAAATGGAGAGGTTTGTACCCACACTCCGAAAAGTATGCTTTCTGAATCCGGATGCAGGTTTTTAAAAAGAACGTGTTAGCAAAGCAGCTAGTTGACATCACTGCATTGTGAAACGACTAGAAAGTGAGGAACGGGGCTCCTGAAGCAGCATTAGGGCGATAGTACTATGTGGAGCCAAGGAGGAAAAATCCAGTGGAGGGGGTGGTTCACCAGTAAGTGTTTTTGGCTGAAGTGATGCTGGATCTTTTCTTCAGCCAGGTCACACTCTAAAGACAGCAGCACTCAGTGCTGTTTGACATTAAAAAAGTATTGAGTCCAAGTGTAGCGTGGTATTCATGGTGGTTCTCCTACGAAACGTAATGAAGATGACAAGATTTTTACGAGCGATGAGCGTTTGCAGCGTGGGTGGCTCAACTGAAGTATACAGAAATAATATTGTGTGCCTGGAAAGTGAAATTATTTGAATGATTCTTACTTCCTTTAAGGAAGGGTGGATTGTGCTAGCTAGCAAAAATATTGAGGGAGAGGTGACGAAGGACATTTGAGATTTTGAATGATGTTTGGGAATGGACAGGCAAGATGTTCGAATCGTATCTAGGAGGCCTACACACAAAAGTAAATGTACACGTGCAGATTTACTACCAGTAAATTTAGTCTTATACTTTTGAGTAACAGTACTACTTTTAGCTCTTCACAACTCACAAGTCTAAATTTACTCAATAGTGTAGACTCGCATGTTCCCACCCCTGGAATAGGGGATTGAGTTAGTAAAAATGTCAAACACGACAGTAAAGCTACTACTAGTAGTGACTTTATGACAGTACTTGATGTTGATAACACTTGGAGGGGACTGTGGCAATCGGGGATTAGATCGCTTATGTTAAAGTATAGGTGAAATTTTAAAAGTTTATTAAACAATTAGAAAAAATATTTTTACATTTTAACGTTCCATATTTACCTTAAATGTAGAATATAAACAAACATTACTGCATTAACTTTTTAAAAATTAAAATACATTTATTTTGAATATATTAAATGAAAACTATTTTTCTGGTGTTTAAATTTGAAAAAGTCCCACCAAACGTTAAAAATTATATTTGCTATAAAAAATTATTAAAACCGATGTATAAAATTATTTAAGCAATTTAATTTATAATAAACATTGTTACATTCATTTTTAAATTAAAAAGGATAATGTTTTAAAAAGTATGTTTTATTAACAGACAATTTTTTTTAACATGAAGTCAAATGTATTTATATTTTTAAACAGTTTGAATGAATACATTTATTTTAACAATAACTTCTATGGGGTTTTATTTTAAGTTCCTAGTTCCATTATTTGTTTCGGGAGGGTGTTTCTGAATCACTAGACCGCTGTGGTGCTAGACGTACTCCAGTTCTGATCTAGACTATATTTACGACAGTTTGGCGTTTTTGGCTGTAGTAAATATAAAAGACCAGTTTGTGAATAGCAATGGGCTTAGACTTTTGTAGGCGAGTGTCTCTCTCCCTAACCAGGCCTAAACTCCTTACAGTTCCTTTAACATCACCCTTTTAGAAGTATTAGCATTTTACAAGCACTCCACTCTGTCACTCCTACATGCACTACTAACATTTATAGTTACTTTACTCAGTCAGGGAGATTTCAGTACAAAAAAGACAGAGGCCGAAACCTTCACTCATAGGTATGTGAAAAGCATTTTTTAGTACATTTAGCAGTACTATCATAGTACTGCTAGATACACTGAAAAATGCACTTAGTGAATAGGCCTCTGGGGGTACAACCTTGAAGGGGTGGCCATCCAGGACGATAATCCTCTATCCTGGCATGTGAAGTGTCTGTTTAAGGGGTGTTTGGGTTTGAGTGTACTGACAAGGGTCTAAAGTGCTCATCCCTAATGGGCATAACTGGACCGCAATTCTCCATTGTGGTGAGGACATTTCCAAAGGAGCTCTTAATATCCAGATGAAAAAGATGTAAATTGTGCTTGCAGAACAGGCCATACGTCTTAGGTCTCAGCTGGTGCAATGGTTGGGATGGCTACACCATGGCTCAAGATGCACCTGCCGCCAGAAGAGGGGATGGTTGGGCCCAGGCGTGTGGCGTCAGAGGCCATAAGAGAACAATGCCTCCAGAGTGGACTCTTTCATGGAGATAGGACAGTTGGCATGCATCCTCACCATAGACTGGAAGAAATCTGCTCTGCTGAAGTGCCTGCCCATGTCTCTTAGTTGGAATCTGAAGCCACTGTAGCGCTCTTGACCTGGGTACCAAAGCAAGGGTGGCTTCAGGCTCCATCTGTGACAAAGGCTCGCCGCACTCCACATACAGGAGGGAGACTGTATAATCTGAAATGCATCAATACAATTAAACCAGTTGCAATATTTCTAACCACAGACTATGCAGCTGCACAGGACTCCAACTCGCCTCATTAGCCTCCAACGTGCATAATCGAAAGCATAAAAAAACAATCTCAGATTCATCGGGTAACGAGTAGAGGTAGCCCAACATCCGTCCTCGTGATGCTGACCGGCAAACCCTCAACCCTGACTAAGCACTGGTCTTACAGCAACTTTAGAGCATTTGCCTCCAACTGAACACTGCTACAAAGAAAGCAAGGATCCATGGATGAATCAGCCCGTGCAGAGCAAGGTGATGTGTGACTGGAAACAGTTAAAACATGATACTGGAAAGCAACATCAGAAGTAAATATTTAAATACTTTCCACAGCCAGAAAGAAGTGTCAGGCGAGTCCAACACTAGCCCTGCTCTGTTATTTCTCGGTGAGGCTCAGCTCAGGGCTTAGAGATGAACAGTGTGACCTCACATCATGCCTTAGGTCAGCCTGGGGGGGTGTGAGGTGCCCCCACCGCATAAGGACGTGAGTTAACAAGGACTCCAACGCTATGCATTCTGAAGCACATTTGGGTCACTACTCTTAAACAAACATTTGCAATGCAATAGGTCTCACATTTACGTATGTCGGCTGGTGTGGGTAGCTAGGTCATGAATATGATAACTTGTTAATTTGTGTTGCAGGCGGAGTTACAGGGCGATCCAGAGGCTGAATGGTACATAGGGGTACCATACTCCAAACAACCCCAGGCGTCTTTACGGCGGGACCCTGGAGGAAAACGACGGCACCCCCCTAATCCTTCGGGTGGTTGTAAGCGTGAGAAACCTGGGCTTGCCTGGACACGCTCCGCCCCTAAAAAGGCGTGAGTAAAAGGATGGACTGGTGGTCCATGGTATTTAAGGGGATAATCCCCAGTAAAAGATGGCTCTGATTGGGTTGGCCACGGTGCAGCTGGCTCATCAGGCAGGCAGCACAGCCTAAGTTAGTAACCACTGCCTGACCTTGGATCGCCCGTAAGTTAACCCACCACGTTGGCATAATTCTTGTATGAAATACACCCGCAGAAAAATGTTTTCCCACAAACAAGTCTCATGTGGTTATTTATTGCTGTGCATGCTATGTCTCCATGTTGGGGTGAGTTGTCTATATTGGCACTAAGCATTTGCAATGCAATAGGTCTAAGCATGGGCGAATTTTGAGAATCTCGCGTTCGCGAATTTTGCGGATTTGCGAACTCGCAATCCGCAAAATCCGCGAATTCTCGCGAATTTTTTTTTTTTGTGTGTTTGCGCGGGTTTCTGCCAGTTTGCGAGGGTTTTGTACAATGTCGCAAATTGCGAACTTACCTGTCGGGTCGCAAGTTTCGCGAACTTGTTGTTTCTACGTGTCCAGCCTGTTTGGGACACTCTTCTTCATCACTGCCACTCTCTGTCACCACTGCCACTCTCTGACTACTCATGCCACCCTCTGGCCCACCCATGCCACCCTCTGTTTCATCACAGCACCCTCTGGTTGTCCAGTCAGTGTACATTATTGTGGCAACGCAAGCACACCTTCCCTGCCTCAAGTGACCTGAATTAATTTGGGGCTGATTAATGTGTCACAGAATATTTTTTTAGCTGGCACCTGCTTCCTTAGTGCTTCCTGATTAGTGAACTTTTGCACTTGCTAAGTGCTTTCATTGTTGCAAAATTAGTTACAACACCTGCCCTGCCCCAACTGACAATAATGAATTAGGGGCTGATTAATGAATTTGAACTGCCAGCCTGGCTCCTGCTTGTCTCCCTTAGCTGTAATTCAGGACCTTTGTGGCATATGTGTAACTATTCTGAGGTTCAGAGCAGGGTCACATAATAGTTGCAACTGGCAACTGAACTCTGGAGGGGCCCCTCAGCAAGCACTACAGGAAATGGCTACTAATGATGAGCCTGAACTTTTGAACCTGGTAAGTAGTTACTTTCAGTTTGCTAAAATCGTATTTCTGCAATTTTGCACTTATTCGCGGGGCGCGAACTCACGCGAACTCACGCGAACAGTGCGAGCAAAATCCGCTGCTCGCGGATTTGGCGGGAGATTCGCGAATCTCGCGGATTGCGAATTTCCCGAAAATCCGCAAAATCCGCGAGCGAAACGGATTTTCCGCCCATGCTTAAATAGGTCTCGCATTTACGCGAGACCTATTGCATTGCAAATGCTAGGCATCACAGACAACAGAAGGGAGGGAGGTTGGGGGGGGAGAAAGCGTGGGCAATAGGAGGGCAGGCAGGGGGCGAGAAGGCAGAGCCACGGGGGTATGGGGGGGCGGAATAGGCAAGACAACGGGAGGGAGGAGCAAAGGCGGCACCAAAGCATGTCATGTCTGCAGTAGGAGAACCTTAAAGAAAATAATGCTCACAGTCTAAATAACACGTACCATGGAACAACCAAATTAAAGGGGCCAGTCGCCATGGGAGGTGACAAATGCAGATGAGGCGGTACTAAGGAGGGACTAACATGCCTATTGACGAATCAGAAGCCAGCATTTAGGACGGGCAATGACAAGCCAATGGCAAATATGGGCAGAGAGTGGAAAGGGCTTCTTTTCCCTACTCCTCTACAATAAGTCTTGCAGACCAGAGAATGCGCGCTAGCTCTAGACTCGACCTAAAACATGAATACAAATTAAATCTTACTTCGCATGGGCTATAAATGTTCTCTACCGTGGAACATTATACAGAGGATGCATTTGAGGACATGTTTTTCTGGGAGAGGGTAGAGGGATAGTGTTAAGTCTTCAAATGCTTGTAATTGGTACATATTAGAGTCAGTTCCACTAAGCAAACCTCTTAAATCGCTTCTAGTGCCACGCACACAGTACCGCTCAGTAATTTTACAAAAGCATTGCACTATCCAGTCAGGGCCAGGTCCCAATTGAGCCCCATAATCCATGCCAGTGCACCTCCAAGATCTACGGTGCACGCGGACTGGCACCGCTCATCCATTTGAGAGGCTATTAAGTCGCAAGATCTTTTTTTTTGCTAAAAATCTCTAAAATTACAAGAAATCACGCAAAAATTCCACACAATCTCTTTTCAGCATCTCTCATGAACACGGAGCACAAGCATACACCAGGTTTAAAAATCAAGCAAAATACCGTCAAGTGAACTAGTTCAAGGAGAAAATGTAACCCATGAGAATTTTTTGGGTCCAACCAGTGTCCCACATAAAGAAACTGGGACACATTTACTAAATTTCCCTAAAGTGAAATGTGCACATTTCGTAGGCCTAATAAAAGTTTTGTACAGGCCTAACTCGCACCGCACAATGTGTCTCCCCATTTACCTTGCCACCTCCGCTTCCTACAGTAATATGCTCTATGCAATTCATATTTAAACCGTTTCCCCTCTTGTTGGTATATTTTTCTTTCCATATTTCTTCATTTTCCACTCATGGCACAGCAGCTAGTGTCTCCCTCTTATTTTGTCTCCCTTAATGCGTTTTTCTCTTCTCTCTTCTCATTCTTCCAGTACCTGTGTCTCCTTTTCAGCTTGCCATCTCCTTTCTGCCTGCCAGAGATCTGCTCATTTGAAGTTTGAGTTTGCAGCTTTTTCCTCAGTGTTGCCATGCTCCCTTCTTTCTTTCACTCTGTTCATTCACCGCCCTGCTGCTCGTGTCTCTGTCCGTCTCTCGTTCCTCCCATCGGTGCATGCTAGCCAAGGCTCCTTTTGCTTATTGCCAACAAGATAACTGCAAACATGAACTTCTGTGAGGGTGCAGTATCCTTCACACCCATAAAAGACATTAAAACCAAAGACTATACAAAGCAGCACGCAGATAAATAGTAAGGCAGCTTAAAAACAATTACGGATTTATATTTGCAGCAAACTGAAGACTCCTTTTTGAAAAACGTCAATCTTTCGAATAAAATCATACCTAAAAGCACACGTCAGTGTGTGCAAAAACAGCAACATAGATGTGCTTTTGTAAATCGTGTACTTCGGGAGCCTACTGGCCTGCTATTCCGTCAACACGTTTTATTTACCCTTTTAAACACACACTGGAACACACAGCAAATGCCAGTACTACAACCTCAACTCTTTATGTCGGTATGGCTTAATGTTCTTAGAATGCAGAATCACAAACGGACAATATGCGTTCCCGTCACCCTCAAACTGCTGCAGCAAAGCAGCTTCTACAGGGGACACATGAACATTGTATAATCAAGCTGTAGAAGGTGCACCCATTTGTTAGGAAATACCTGTATGTCATGATTTGGAAATCCCTCATTATATATATATATATATATATATATATATATACATATACATATACATATACATATATATACACACACATTTGAGTAACCCAGCATGCTACAAGAAAGGCAGTTGCATTGACAAACTGCGCCTTAAGGACAAGGTTCACAAAGAACGTAATCAATGGAAACGTGAAGGATTATTAAGCAAGCAAGAACATGCATTCCTTAAAAATGATTTCCCGGTGACCCCTTTCTTCTATTTAATTCCTAAAATTCACAAGCAGACTACCCCAGTCCCTGGCCGGCCTATCATCTCGGCCCAGGGCAGCTTGTTAGAATCTATCTCACGATATGTTGATCACTTCCTTCATGAATATGTGGAGGCACTGCCCTCGTTTATTAAGGATACGGGACATTTTTTGTCTAA
Source organism: Lissotriton vulgaris (assembly GCF_964263255.1). Classification (NCBI taxonomy): domain Eukaryota; kingdom Metazoa; phylum Chordata; class Amphibia; order Caudata; family Salamandridae; genus Lissotriton; species Lissotriton vulgaris. Next base: position 272,131,964 of record NC_141697.1, on the reverse strand, counting down.
GATTAATGACATTGTGTGGGATAATGAGTCAGTATTGATAGCTTTGGATATAGACTCTCTATATACAAGCATTGCCCATCAGGACGGACTGAATGCTATTAAGTATTTTTTGGGAAAGCGAGATATTGCGTTCAGTCAGCACAGTAATATGCTTCTAAGGATGTTGGATTTATGCCTCAACAACAATTATTTTTTGTTTGATAGAGAAATTTATCAACAATTGAGAGGAGTGGCCATGGGGGCATGTTTCTCCCCCACCTATGCATGTTTACATGTAGGGTGGTGGGAGGAGCATGTCCTCATGGGGTCACTCGCCAGGATGTTTCCCAACAATATTGCCCATTTTTGGCGTTTTATTGATGATATCTGTATGATCTGGAGGGGTTCGGAAGAATCAGCAGCTGAATTTGTCAGAGTTATCAATGATAACCAATTGAATCTCAGGTTTACATCACAAATTAGCACTACTATGATTCAATTTTTGGATGTTGAGATCTATGTCCAAAATGAGAAATTGCATACTTGACTCCACAGGAAGCCCACGGCGGGCAATTCCATCTTGCACGCCGACAGCGAACATCCTGGTCATCTAGTGAAAAGTATTTCTTATGGGGAATTTCTACGTATACATAGAATATGTAGCTCCAAGGTAGATTTGAAGAAATGTCAAAATGAGGCGTTCCTTAGATTTTGTGCTAGAGGCTATCAGACATCCGTACTTAAGGAGGCTTTAAATAGAGCTAACAACGTGAACCGGGAAGAATACCTTAATTCCACTAGAGCCATCCGAATAAGACAAGAGCCCACAACAGAAATCCCTGATAGAATCAGCTTAATCACGACTTTCAACAGTGAGGAAAGGAAGGTGAGGGGGATATTAAAAAAGCATTGGCCTTTGCTAAAAACAGACATCAGTGTGGCACCTTTGTTACCAGAGGAACCAACCATAACCTTTAGAAGGGCTCCTTCTATGAGGGATGCCCTAGTTAGATCTAGTCCAGAGGTGAACATCAAGAAAAATTGGTTATCTGACAAATCGGGATTTTATAAATGCATCTCATGCAGAACATGCAAATTTGGTGTTACAACCAAGGAGTATTGTTCTGCATTTGACCCATCACCTATTTTAATCAAAGGGCATTTTACATGCCGCACTGATTTCGTGGTCTATGTGCTCCAATGTACTTGTGGCCTCAAGTATGTTGGAAGCACCAAACTACAGGCATTTAACTGCATCCTTCAACACCTCAGGGCAATTGTCAATTCTGATGAGAATTATCCGGTTGCACGCCATTTTGGTTTAGTCCACCAGAAAAATTTGAATGATTTAAAATACTTCATCATTGACGCAATTCCTAAAAACATCAGAGGTGGGAATAGAGAGAAGTTACTAAGGCAGCTGGAAAGCAAGTACATTCTGCTCTTAGACACACAAATGCCTAATGGGTTGAAAACAGGGGAGGACCTACACTGTTTTCTGTAATATTTCTTTTAGTAATTTTTTGTTAATAAGAAGAGTGGCAGTCTTCGGTTATGGATGCAGGTTGGAACCCCCTTAACACCCTTAACCCCTTTCATTCTTTCATTTATCTGTTGGGTTTTTATGGGAATGTTTGACAGAGCCTTCTCTCTAAAGTAATGGAAATGTGTATTGCATTGCAATTCGCAAAAGGAATTTTTTCATTCGGTTGTGCTCCATCTCACCTCGTTTGAAGTTTGGTCATGGGGATAGAATTGCCTCTCAACATAGGTGTTGACAAAATCATTTGCTATGAAGACATTGATGTTTTGAGCAGTAATGAATGATATACAGTATGTTAGAACTAAATTGTTGGGATGAAATGGGCACTATGCCACAAGTCTATGCTTCCCTTTGATTTTTGATTTCTGATTTAAAGTTATCATTCCATGAGTCTTAAAAAATCCTACTTTTAAGTTGGGTGTAGGTAGTTGACTGATTCATTTAGTTGATTACATGTAAACCTCTTAATAGGCTTAACGTGTTTTATAATCGCTTTTGTCCTCCCACCTTTTTTGATTAATCAGCCAATGACCAATGAGCTATATTTGAGGCAGGGATCTGTCTCTTTGTCATGGCTGACATTGCACTTTGCACGCGTGTTTGCACGAATTGATTATGTATTTTAGCACTTGCACTTTAGTAATACCCATGGGTAGTAGATATATGATAAACTCATCCGGAACCTCAGAATTCCTCTTATCCTGTAGGCCTTTAATGCTGATCAGGGTACCGGTATGAGCATGAAATTTATGTTGTAAATATTGTTTGCCCTTTTATGACTCTGTGTAAACATTCTATCACCAAGCTTATTTTTAGCTGATAGGTTGTCAATTATATGCAATATAGCATGTGTGACAATGGATATATTTTATCATAATTGTTAACGCCGGATCTGTTTTCTAAGAGGATAATATGTAAACTTTGTATGTCTTCGATGTTTATGGATGTATACGCCCCCTTCGTGTTAATTGTGCACCTTATTTAAACACTGTTATTGGTTCTGTCAGGCATGTGATCAAGGCTACCATGACGTAGCCGAAACGCGTCATGCTGGAGACAACGAGAGAATAAACAACCTTTAATTTGCAACTATAGCGCTGTGGAGTGGTCTGTACCTGTGGCTTTCTCTGTTCACGGAATGCTTTTCCTCGAGTGAGACGTAGCAGGAACTTGAATCGGATATATACACACATATACACATATATATATACACATATACATACACATATACATACACATACATATATATATATACATACACATACACATATACACATACACATATACATATACACATACATAAAGTTCAACTAAGTTAGACGCACTCTCAGAGGTCAAAGTTGGACCATCAAGGATTTATTCTCGCCAACCGTTACGCGTTTCAACACAGATGTGTCTTGAACACACGGTACCACAGTTTAACAAGAAGGTGCATAAATAATGATTAAACATAAAAGAAGGCATTCAAGTACATGTTTACCCAGGATGTATGGCGCATGCTTTTAAGGAGGAGGGGTGGGGGGGGGGGGGGGAGGGGGCGTGCATATACGGTGTGTGTGGGCGGATACCCTCCCGAGTGCAATACCGGGGCCAGGCAAATACCTAAGCTTGTGGGGGCAGAAGCCGTAGTACGGATACCATGAGTACTCAATAAGAGAGTGACATTGGCCACACTGGCGGATATATCTGTACATTCCCCTCGATAGAATCGGGAATTTGTCAGTGGCTTCAGGAACTGCCGACTGCTTGGCGGGGAGGTCTCAAAGCTACCAAGTACAGCAACAGGGAATGCGGACATTGATATCCCGCACTGACATTTCTCCCCGCGTTTAAACCGGAAAGTGCATAATTGACAACGCACATCAAACAAAGCTACCTGTAAACACATCGGAAAATTCATCATGGCGGATGAAAATGAAGGCGAAAGGAAGCACAGACTCTTTGCCCGGGCTCCTGGAAAGGGTACCACTACAGTCTCAATAACTGAGATGCCAAGTGAGAATCAAAAAATTTAAAATTAAGACGATATGAAAAATTAAAAAAACAGGAAATGAGTAAGTGGTGCTGAGCGATCTCACCGCAGGACTATGTAGATAAGGGAATTAAGGATCTACATAACCCCATCACACGAATCCCCTAATCCTCAAATGCTTAAAGACTGGGCAAAGAACTCCGCTACTAGTTCAAAAAATATGCTGAATATACTGATCAAGTATGCATGGGAAGATCGCGAAAAAAATGATGAAAGAACTAGATGAGATAGAGGAAGAACTTAAGAAAAGCCAAGAACAGGACAACATTAAACGATTCATAGATGACCTCAAGGGTAGACTCCGGAAATGAGGAGGATATAAAACTACGCAAACAAAGAAAATTGCACAGGGACTGTGTTGACTACGAAACCGGACGAATACTCACATATAGTCCTAAATATGACCACCTATACAATCAGCAACCTGGGCAAAAGGCCAGATCAGAGGATCGTGAAAGTAGAAGAGAGCTGGCAGATACCATACCAACTAGTGATTCGGATACAGATGCCTCTATCAAAACAGCCAGTACCTCCTCAGAAGTCAAAGCAATAACCAAACGGGCAACTTTTTTTAGACGAGTTTCGTGTATTACGAACCCGCCGACAATTAGCAAAACCTCCGACAATCCAAATAACGCCACAGTGAGGTCGAGGACAAGGAAGAGGCAGAGGCAGAGGCACTGCAAACAAAAACGAAAAGTACAAAGTAGGAACAAGAAAGGAGCCAGTGGGAACCAAGCGAGGTGGCTACAAGAAAACCAAATAACTATGGATAGTACAACGGTAAACAAAACTATCATCAATCTATCATCACGATCTCTGAAACAGAAAAAACTACACTATGCCTAGGATTGACATTTTGTCCAACTGAATGGTTTAACTACACGAACACTAGAGTGGAAAAATTTTTAATTTGTGAGAAAATTAAAATTACGGAAATGGCACACATTGATGAGTAATAGACCACCTGAAGGTACCAGTATAGAAATAAAAGGTGACAGGTAACCAGTCTTTTCTGTAAGGGATGCTAATCTATTGGACACAGTATATACACTAGAGGGGGTCTCGCAAGTAAATGAAAGTGATGTATTTATGGCTAACGATAGCGAGATCCAAACTGACAGGGCAGCGTGCACCCAATTCAAACCTAAGTCCATTTTCTATCCTATACTGCCACATGATTCAATAGACACATTCCATGAGGTTGATGTTTGTGTTTCATAAGCTCCTTAGTTACAAACACCTAGGGACAATAAGGTACACTTTAACTTGTCTAAGAAACAAAGAGACCTTATAGTTTCACTGGCTAAGGATGACAGCATTATTATCAGACCCTCAGACAAAGGAGGTAATATTGTTCTGTGGAGTAGGGAATTGTACATAGAGGAAGCACTCAAACAACTGAATGACGAAGAATACTACTGTCACAGCAACACGACTGAGTACAACCAGAGTATAACCACCACATGGGAGAAACTGACTGGGTGGCAGGGGGCAGGAATAATCACGTGGCAGGAGTATTGTTCCCTTAAAAAGGATTACACTAAACTGTCAATATTCTATCTTCTGCCTAAAATACATATGAACCCCACTAGACCTCCAGGGAGACTCATTGTATCCTCTATAGGTAATGTGAATGAACAGCTCTCCAACTATGTGGAACATTTTCTGAGGGAGTATGTAGTTTGTCTTCCATCCTACATTAGGGACACAGAGTCTTTCTTAATAAAATTGACAAAATCGAGTAGAAAGAGAACTTTACCATGATAACTATGGACGTCAGTTCCTTGTATACAGCCATAGACCATGAAGGGATTGCAGCTTGTCGCTATTTTCTAGAGGATAGGAATATAGGTTTTTTGGAACACACACGTATGTTAGAGGAGAGGATAAGAATATGTCTATCCAACAACATATTTATGTTTAATGGTGAACTCTTCAGACAAACAAGGGGGACCGCGATGGGTTTGTGCTTTGTCCCGCAAACCTCTTCCAAGGCAAGTGGGAGGAGGAAATCCTTAAGGAAGAACAACTGCAATATGACCTCAAACAGGTCATAGTGTGGATGAGGTATATTGACGATCTGTTTGTCGTATGGGGAAGGAATGAAAGTGAAGCCAAAGACTTCATTGATAAACTTAGCAACAACAAGTACAACATTAAACTATCGTAGGATATGAGTAAAACCAGAGCAGAATTCCTTGACACTCTGATTATGATACAGAACGGCACCCTCTCCACCTGTTTACACCGCAAAGAAACAGCGGGCAATAGTCTTCTTTGTGCCCTCAGTGCTCATCCTGATACACTCAAATGGAGCATTCCCTATGGGGAGCTACTGAGGGCACAAAGAAACTTTAGCACGGAAGAAGCATTTTTTCTGGAGCAAGAGAAGATGCTTGCCAGATTTAGAGAACGAGGCTATCCGGAGTGGGTACTTACTAAAGCAACCAACACAATAAAAGGGATCACTAAAGCTAAGAGTCTAGAATACAGAGAAAAACAGAAGGAAGAAGAGATCACTACAAGGGTGATAACCACCTTTACTCAAGGGTCCAAAAAGGTCCACAAAGTTCTGGTGGACAATTGGAAAAATTTGCAATCTGATGACGTCATAGGTCGCAGTATGAGTGAGAGCCCTCAAGTAACATACAGAAAGGGCAAGAGCCTTAGGGATATCTTAGTGAGAGGAGATATCACGCTGAATCAAGAAAGGAACATTCATAATCTGAAAGGGTTCTACCCATGTGGACACTGCAGAGCTTGCAAATATAGTCACATGGTAAAATAATTTGACATACCTAGTAGAAATAACAGAACCATCTCACAATTTCTTACCTGTAGCTCCACTTATGTAATCTATGTTTTGGAATGTCCGTGAAGGTTGCAGTATATTGGGAGCACCATTTGCATGGTTAAGAAACGGATCCAAGAGCATCTAAGGGCTATCACTGATGTAGATCTGCACTATCCGGTTGCCTGTCATTTTCATGAGAAACATCAATCTAATAATTCACCCCTCAGATTCTTAGCAATAGAACAAGTTAATCTAGGAAAGAGAGGGGGAAATAGAGAATTGGCGCGCAGAAAGAGAATCCAAATGGATCATTGAACTCGAGACTAGAGCCCCGGGAGGCCATAATTTGGATGAGGAACAGGCCACTCACCTGCATGATGAATAATGATGTCTTTTTGTATACATTTTGAATAAAATGTTGATTAATTTCTTTCTGATTTTAAAATGCGATGCACTGTATGCAACTGAAATATGAAACTATGTATTTTGCATAACATGTAGCAGATTTTTAAATGTAATATTTCTTTTCTTTTTGGTTTTTAAGCAGGAGGAAAGGAAGGGACCCATCCCGTCTCAGGAGACCTCACGGGCTCCCTACCCTTTTCTTTATCAGGAAGATTCTGCACCTCCTTAAGATAAGAGACTTTTAAAATGCACTTACTAACTTTGGTTGCTATTGGGTAGTTTTGTTTTTTTTAATTCTTATTTTGATAATGAAAGATGGGCATTTTTCTTTGGACATAACCGATTTGTGGGTGGCAATATCCAACGTAGGTGATAATATAAGGGCACTAGTCCGATTGGAAATTTGAGAGTATCTAGCATTTACAATGAACAAGATATCATTGTTTACACGAGTTTAGGCACTAGACAGAGATATATGGATGTACCATATTACATAGGAAGTATGGGCAAACCATCTTGTGTTTACAGGGGGAAAGTGTTCGTAAATGACAGTGTGACCAAGACACAATCTAGTGTCGAAACGCGTAGCGTATTTGGGAATAAAGAAAACCCTTGAGCAACCTGCTTCTGAGTGCGCATTGCTTACGAGCGCTTGATGAAAATTTAATTAATTTGGAAAGGCATTTGGGTTCGCCGTTGTTGTGCACCACCTGACTCGGGAGAGGACCTCAGCAGGACCCTTTGTGAATTGGAATATATATATATACACATGATTTACAACATGGTTTGACAGTATTTCTTCTATGTTGTTTTTTGTACTGTGTAAATTGCCCGGCAACTAGCACTTTAAATACCGGCACCAGCTCTAAGCAACTTGCCATGTGATCAGGCTTTGTGGAAAGCGAAACGCGTAATGGCGGCTGGCTTGCTGGATGCAATAAAGCACCTTGACTAAGCACTGAACTACGGGTCTGCTCCTTTGTCATTTGGGACAGGACTGGGGCGGCTGCCTCGAGTCGGTTGGCGAAATTACTTTTATCTATACTACTATTATAAAGAGAGAAGTCTGTCCTTTGAGCCAGGTAAACTCGAAAAGTACACCACCAATCTAAACACCCAAGACATCTATGAAAACCTCAGGGCAAGCAGAAGGATATAGGTGATATAAAAATAAAAAATATACGTTATTTAAAACATTTACGAATAAAAATACAGTAGTCCCTAGAAAGTAGCGCCGGCCGCGACGTCTGCGTGATGACATCGGGAGCGCGGGGAGGAGCGGCGTTCAGGAGCAGCAGGAAGAGCGGAGGACATGAGCGAGGGGAGGAGCTGCAGAGGACAAGCAGAAAGGAGCGGAGGAGCAGTGGCAGCACGGGGAGGAGCGGCGGATCAGGTAGCGGACAAGCGGTCAGGAGCAGCGAGAAGTGGAGGGGTAAACACAGCAGCGCGGGGAGGAGCGGTGGATGAGGTAAGTCAAGCAGCCGCGGGTGCGCAGCGTGGGACGGGCGGGGGCCATGAACAGAGAGTGAAAGTCGGGACGTCGGGGGAAACAAAGAGTGGGCAGAAGCAGCCGCTCTGCTGTGCCTCTCCTGCTGTGATGCTGCCCCCAGCCCCTTTCTACCCCGGGGCGGGCTGCTAGTATATATATATATATATATATATATATATATATATATATATATACACACATATATACATATATACACATACATACATACATACATACATAAGCAGCCCGTCCCGACTTGTCCGGGAGTAATCAGGCTTCCCCGCCCCGCCCCTCCCCCCTCCGCCCCAACATTGTCCAGAAGCCCGGGCCCCCTGCCGGGACCGTCCCCCGCCTGCCCCGACCCCCGCCTGCCCGGACATTGTCCGTGGGTCCCCTTACCTCAGCCGCTCCTCCCCCGCGCTCCTCAGTTTAACGCTCCGCCGCTCCTCACCGCCGCTGGTCACCGCTCCTCCCGCCTGTCCGCTGCTCGTCACCTCACCGCTCTTCCCGCCTATATGCTGCTTGTCACCTCACCGCCGCTGGTCACCGCTCCTCCGGCCTGTCCGCTGCTCCTCACGTCACCGCTCCTCCCCCGCGCCATGTCCCCCGCACCTCGTCGCGCTCCAGGTTGCCACTCCTTCCCGCACACCTGACGTGAGCACGCACATCGGGGGACTACTTTTTTTTTTATGCACATTTTTTAAATAACTTTTTTTTTTTTAATTTATATAGCCTATAACCATCTGCACACCCTGACGATTACAACGGTGTATCGGGTGTGTGGATTGGCGCTGTGGTTCCCGAGTTTACCCGCCTCAAAGCCTCAAAGTTCTTCCTTTATTATAGTAGTATAGATATATATATATATATATATATATATATATATATATATATATAAATATATAAAAGATGGGCTATGACTTTGTAAATATGCACCTCTTCTCATACATGTAATGTTATTAAATCACAGCGCAAAAAGCAAAGTGTATTATGCTAAAGATTCTTATGGAGAGTCAAACGCTTATAAACACTGATATTTATAGGTTTTGAAAATTCTGTAAAAAGCGTATAAACCCCTACCTAATTCACCACAAAACAAACCTGAAGACAAGAAAGTCTACTTATTGGGTATAGGATAATGCAGTAAATTTATTTTTTTTTAAATCGTTTTTATTGGCATTTTTCTCCAAACTGAACATTGCAGTCATCTCTACAATAAAGTGCGTTATGCATTTCCCCCCTGCTCCCGCCGCCCCCCCATTCATTACCCATAGTGAGGCATACAGTTCACATACAAAGGTGATCACAAGGTGGGTTCTTCATAGTACCATCAGCATTTCAATTATCATAAAGTCTCTTTGTCCTCCAATATGCACCTCTCGAGATGAACCATTATAGTCCGGCATCCAGTCCGTGATAGCTTCGCCATTTCCCCCACACTTTTCGGAACTTCCTAGGACACCCCCTTGCCTTGTATGTAACTCTCTCAGCCGCCATATACATTTCTAGGCCTCCCCTCCATTCTTCCAGACGTGGTATCTCCGGTGCCCCCAAATATTTCGTAATGTCCCTCTTAGCCACTACTAAGGCCAGTACCAGGAAGGTCAGCAGAGGGCGTGGAAGGTCCACATCGATTGTCATGCCCAATAGAGCCAGCTTGGGGTCGACCTGTGATTGACTCTCTAGTACTGCTGACAGTTCCGTGAAAACATCCGACCAGTACCCCTGTATTTTAGGGCACGACCACAGGACATGGAAGAAGTCCCCCCTGGGGTCCTGGCACCGCAGGCATTTAGCATCATCTGACTTTTCCATCCTGTGAAGCCTCACCCTATCAAAGAGGGTTCTATGTAATATGTTAAATTGGATAAGGCAGAGTCGAGATTTAACTGCCACCTCCCTGGGATGTGTTATAACCAGTTCCCAGTCAATGTCCTCCATGCCTCCCACATCCGCCTCCCATTGTTGTCGAAGCTTGGCCAAGTCCCCCAGCATGTTGTTCGTGAGGGTCTTATAGGTTAGAGATACCGCCTTCTGCTGGATGTGCTCCTGTAGGAGCCTGCCTTCAAGTGGGGCGAATTCTGCCAGGTCTACGGTGTCAATATTCTGGGCTCCCCATGCATGTTTTAATCTAGTATATTTGTACCTCTGTGTGGAGTGTAGGCCGAATTCCGTGGTCAGAGCTGCAAATGTTTTCAATTGCCCTTTGGCAATGACATCTCCCAACGTGGAGATCCCTATGTCGTCCCACCTACTGTAACCCGTTAATTTGTGGAGCTCCGTCAGCCACGTGCAGTGCCAAATTGGTGTTTGTTTCGTTGACTTCCTGTCCCACCCCATGCGTTTCGTGGATGCCCTCCAGGCAAGAAGGGTAATTTCGGTGGCCGGTAGAAGACGTTTCCGGCCATGCTCCCCATACAGATAGGAAAGGATGTGTCTGGGTGCTAATTTGTGGGGCTCTAGTGCATAAGAGGGGTGGTCTGCCTGTGCGTGTATCCATTCGTTGATCGGGGCCAGATGTTCCGCCCAGCAATATGCTTCCAGCTTCGGGAGCGAAATCCCCCCACTATATTGGTGCCTCTGTAGGGTGGTCAGGGCCACCCTAGGTTGTTTACCCAGCCATATAAAGGCACGTAGGTACGAGTGTATCTTGGGGAGGGTTTTTGGGGGGGAGGGGGTAGTACTCATTTTGAAGGGCGTACAAGTATTTGGGGAGAATAATCATCTTGTACATAGCCGCTCGGCCTAGAAGGTTGAGTGGGAGTAGTCTCCAGCGGTCAATATCTGCAATGGAGTTTACCATGATACGCTCAATGTTACGGTGTAAGAAATATGTCTATCCAGGGTGAGGTAGACCCCTAAATACAGAAAGCCCTCCGCTATAGTGAGCAGCCTTCCTGGAAGGTCCGACCACGCTTCTCTACCTGCGGGGTCGTATAAGACAGACTTATGCCAATTTATTCAGTATTCAGTATCCGGCATTGTCACCGTACAGTTCCAGTTCGTGAAATAGCTGCGGGATAGACGCCTCCGGTGAGGTTACATATAGAAGGACGTCATCCGCATATAGCGAGATCTTTTCCTCGTTCACCTCTCCTTCAGTCCGCTGAAATCCCCTGAGTTCGGATTCTGGCGAATTCTAGCCGCCAGGACCTCTATTGTTAGAGCGAATAAGAGTGGGGAGAGGGGGCACCCCTGTCTGGTCTCTCGTCGTATTTGGAATTCCCGCGAGAGGACTCCGTTTACTCTCACCCTGGCCCTCGGTTCAGTGTACAGCAGTTGCACCCATTTCTGGAATTTCGGTCCGAAGCCGAATTTCTGTAGGGCACCCTCTAGAAATGGCCAGTGCACCGCATCAAAGGCTTTTTCCGCATCCACGGACAGGAACCAGTGCGGGTCCTCCCTGTCCCGGACCTCCTGCAGCCAATTGTGATTGCGCCTAAGATTCAGTCTGGTAGCCCTGTCTGGTATAAATCCAGTCTGATCAAGGAGGATCAGCTACGATATCACCCGTCTCAATCTCATCGCCAGGATAGTGGCCAGTAGCTTTGTTTCAGAGTTTAACAATGAAATTGGACGATAGGACTCGCAAAGCTCTTTCGGTTTGCCGTACTTGTGGATAGGGACAATGGTAGCCATGGTCAGGTCAGGAGGGAGCCTTCCGTCCTGGAGGGCATCCTCATATAGGCCCTTCAGATGTTTCACTATGAGGTCAGCCGTTCGTTTAAAGAATTCGGCTGGGAAGCCATTGGGGCCTGGTGTTTTCCCCGGTCTCAGTTTGGCCAGTGCCTCAGATATGTCGTCGAGAGTAATATCGGAGTCTATCACTTTTGCGTCCTCCACGGACAGAGTCGGGAGGTCAGTTTGGTCCATATATTGTAGCGCCTCTTCACGTGTCCCTAGATCTCTAGACTCATAGAAGTCTTCATAGTGGTCTGCGAATGCCACAGCTATATGTACGTCTGATTGGAGTGTCGTTCCCTGAGGGTCTTTAATCTGCTCCACCCATCTCTCCGGCAGTTCTTTTTTGCTGAGCCACGCCAGGAGCTTACCAGACTGGTCTCCTACATCATATAGGCGATGCAAGGTAGCTAGTGCCTACGTCTTCGCCTCTCCAGTCACCAACTCCCTATATTGTGATTGTCTATCTGTGAGTCTCCTGACTGCGACTGGGTCTCTCGAGTTCTGCATTCCCTTTCCAGATCTAATATGTCCCGTTCGATGACTTCGGCCTCAGAGTGGAGCTTTCTTCGTTCCTCTGCCAACCTATTCTGTGCCCTATCCCTCATAACGGTCTTGAAAGCCTCCCAGAAAACCACTTTCGAGGTGACCGAGCCCTCGTTTTCGGCAATATAGACTTTGATGTCCGCTCTGAGTCCCCGTATGACATTTGGGCTTTGCAGGTCCCAAGCCGTCAAGTGCAATTGCCGCCCATCTCCCTGGCGTTTCGCCCCGTCTGATTAGCAGCGGTGAGTGATCTGATACTACTCTAGCTTTATATTCTGCTACATCTTGTATTGTCAAGTGTTGGCGGGCCATAAAGACGTAGTCCAGTCTCGAGAAGGCCTGGTGGGCGCCCGAGAAGAACGAGTAAACCCGCTCCTCAGGGTGTAGCCACCACCATGTGTCCGTGAGACCTAGGTTGGTCGCCCATTGTGACAAAGGGGTCTGTGTCCCCTTCCTCTGTCGTGCTTGATCTATCCTTAGAGACATCCAATACGTCGTTAAAGTCTCCCCCTACAATCTGTATGGTGTCGGCTGTTTCCAGCAGTATGTCCGCTACTTTCTTAAGTGTGGGAGCCTGGAGTTTCGGTGGTGCATAGACTGAAACTATAGTGTAGGTGCACCTGTTCCATTTCCCCTTGATAGCCACGTATGTTCCCTGGGGGTCTGACCATGTTTGTGTTATGAGAAACGGAGTGGTCTTTTTCAGAATAATGGCAACACCTCTAGAGTCTGACGTGTATCCTGCATGTGCTAGCAGCTTAAAACGACCTCTAGCTAGGAAGCCGCACTTAGTACCTTTGAGGTGTGTTTCTTGTAGGAGGGTGATGTCCAGGGCTACACGTTTCAGATACGAGTTAACCAGGCCCCTCTTAATCTTACTGCCCAAGCCATTCACATTCCAGGACAAGATGCTAATCCCTCCCCGGCTTTCCCGGTGTGTGTCGTGATCAGCTAACATGGTTTGGGCTTGAAGTGGTCAGGAGAGCAACCCCTGTATGGTAAGCAGCCCGGGTATTTGTGTGGTATGTCGTGGCGTACCCAAGGGCATCTCTAGGCATGTGGGAATGACTTTCAGTGCGGAGGCGCGGCATAAGGCACCAGTAAATTTGACTGCAGTTAACCAACTTTCCCCCCCTCCCAACAAAGATCCCCCCCAACAGAACTATTTCAACTGTTCCCCCATCCTCCCCCCTCCCTACCTTCCCCCTCCCGTCCAGCCCATTTGTGTAACCCGTGACCAATTGGACTTTCAGGCGGTGAAGGTCTGTCACCCACCCACAGGATCCCAAATCAAACTATATTCAGGATTCAAACCAGGGGTATAGTCTTTGCAGGCGCCCTGTGGAGCGTGTCCTGCCTCTCCGGAGATAAGCAAGACCACAGGGGCACCAGCATTACCCCGTGTACAGTGTTCTAAGTCAATAGAAAAGATAAGGAAATATAAAAGGGGGTTATAACTTGCGCGGCACCAGCAGCGGCGCGCTGCTGCTACGGATTTAAGATCCAAGCTTCCTCACGATTGCGAGTCCTGCGTTGCAATGTCCTGTTCATCTGTTCCGCCAGTTGCACCCAGCTCCATCTCGCGGATTACCTCAATCAGCGGGTGTGTAGAACGGTCGGTTGAGTCCTCCGCCTCCGACAAGAGTCCGTTGTAGAGGCCTCAGGTGTCTGCCTCCTGTGGATGAGCTAGGCCTCCAAATCTAGACCTCTGATCCCTGGGGTCGGCGGGGAGCGCGTCGCGGCTCCCTCTCCCTCGTCCTGCCGCATGCAGGTCCGGATAGGGCGACGGGTGTGAGAACCCGCTGCATTCTCGGAATTTGGGATCTTTGCGCCCTAGGTGAGTTTCTTCGAAAGTTCGCAGCCGCTAGTTCTGTTCGGATTCTGCGCCCTCCTCCTCTGCTTCTCGAAGCAAAGGCCTCTCCTCCAGCCAGTGCCAGGCTTCCTCTGGGCGGTTAAAGAAGTGCGACTTTCCTTTGAACATTACTTTCAGTGTCGCCGGGAAGAGCAGCATATACGAGATATGGATTTCTCGAAGTTTCGCCTTGACAGAGTCATATGATTGTCTCTGTTTTTGGACATCCTGACTAATCAGGGAAAATCATGATGTTCGCGTTCTCAATCTTGAGCTCTCCTTTCCGTCTAGCTTCTCGGAGGATAAGGTCTCTATCGGCATAGTTCAAAAAGCGCGCAATTATCGGCCGCAGCCTTGCTTCCCTCGGGCGGTTTCGCTAGTAGTGCCCTATGCGCCCTTTCAATGATAAAGCAGTTAGAGAACTGGGCCTGTGGGAAGGTGGAACGTAGCCAGTCCTGTAGGAAGGCCGCAACATCTGTCTTCTCAATGCCTTCCCTAAATCCTACGAATCTAAGGTTGTTTCGTCTTGCCCTGTTTTCGGCGTCGTCCACCCTCCATAGCAGTTGCCTGTGTGACACCTGCAGCTCCGCCATTTCTTTACGGAGGGTTGTGATAGAGTCTTCCGTTTCGCTGATTCTGGATTCCAACGTCGCCACCCTTCCGGTGAGATTTCGGAAGTCCTGGCGTAGCAACAGAACCTCGGAGCCCACTTCGCCTATTTTGGTCTCAAGTGCTGCTCTAGAGTCCTTGATATCAGTCCTGGAGGCCTGAATCGCCTCCAAAAGCATGGCCGTGTCCGTGAGTGTTTCCGGGAGGCTCTGGGGCATCTCCTTTTGTGCCCTCACCGTGGCGTAGGTTTCGATGGTTTCCTGTCTGGCCGACCTTGCAGGCGGGTCTCTCTTCCCCATGTTGCTCCTCTTTGATGGCGAGGTGGTCCCGCGGATACGTAGGGCGCCCGGTTCGTGTCGGGCCGTGCGTCCCCCGCGGGGTATGTCATGTTCCCACCAGGGAATAGCGACGGAGTGTCTCCCGAGGATTCAGTAGGGTGGGACCAGGGACCCGGTATTGTGTAACCGAAGTGGATCCCCCGAGGGCGGTCACACTCTCAGGTCGTGTGCCGGTTCCCGGAGGCAGAGGGCGGCCATGTGGTCGGGCCGGTCTCCCAACTCCGCGGTGGAAATTCCCCAGGAACCTCTCAGGCCAGGTCACAGTTTTTCGTCTCCGGGGACGGGGAGTGTCTCGCCTTTCTTCTCTGCTGCGCCGCCCGCCAGTCCCACTCAATTAGCTTGGGCTCCTCTCCCGGGGCGAGGGCCCTCGGGGTCTCCCCAGACCGACCGCATCGCCTGCCCCTCCCTGGCTCCAGACGGGCACTCGCGGGATGTAGCGGTGCGGTGTGGGCACCCGCGACCCCCTCCGTCGGTTCCGTGTCCTCCCTGGCTCCGATGTCTGCGGAGGCCCTCAGCAAGAGTCTCTGGTGCTCAGGGGGAGTCAGAGCCAGGCCGCCAGGTTTCGCCCGGTCGCCATCTTGCTGCGGTCGCATCGCTTCGGATTTCTCTTCTCCCCGGCCGATTGCTGGTCGTATTCCACCAAATTACTCGGTTTTTCTGTGGCAGAAGTATCAGGGCCAGCCTAGGGCACAGATTTGGGCTGTTTTAGGAAGCTTTGGAGAGAAATAATCGTCGGATCAACGCAGCACGCCGGGAGCCGAGCCAAGGCACGTCTTACTCCTCCATGCTGCTAGCCACGACCCCCGGAGTACATTTAACTGCAACTCACAGTAATGACCCTTCACCAGAGTGGTGAACCACAACTACAGGACCAGTCAAAGGAGAAACCAGAAAATTAAAATACTCTCACTTCGAAACAAAGCTCTTATGACACCAAGCAAACGAAGCAAATCATCAGGATCCTTCACAAAAGAGCTGTCTTCTGTCTTCCATCCAATTAACTATCCATTCATCCACCTGCTGATATCCAACATTTCACCTTTAAATTCCATTCATTCTTTCATCCATCCTTCGGTATTTCACCACTTTGTCCATCTTTATCCAAACCTATCTATCCATCCATCCATCCATCCATCCATCCCCAAATCTATCTATATATCTATTCACCCTTTCACTCACCCATCGCTCCATCTACCCTTTCACACATCCATCTTTTCACTAGTCCACCCACCCATCCATCCATTCGCTCATCCATCCATTTCCCCTTTCACTCATTCATCCATCCACTTTCAATTTTCCATCTATTCATTCACCCTCCCTTTCACTCACCCATCTATCCACCCATCCATCCATCCTTTCTCTCCTCCATCCATTCTTTCAATCATACATCCATTCTCTCATCCATACTTTGACTCATTCATCCATCTTTTCGTTCATCGATCCTTTCACAGCATCATCTACCCTTCCACTCCACCTGTCCATCCTCACTTTCACTCACCCCATCCATCCACACAACCTCTCATCATCCATCTACCCTTTCACCCAGTCATCCATCATCCCTTTCACCCATCCATTCTCCCTCCCATCCAACCCGTCTTTCACTCATCCACCCTTACATCCATCCTTTCACTCATTCATCCATATGCCCATCCATCCTTTCACTTACCCATCCATCCTTGTACACTTTCACTCGCACATCCATCCATATTTTTTTTTGTGTGGAGTAATATAAAGTGCGAACTAGACCCGGAGGTATCTGAGCGCTTTACATGAGCACAAGTTGCGTTACAAATGGACACATTAATTTTTGTTAGGCACAAGGAGATTGAGTGACTTGCCCCGAATCACAGAACGATGAGCGTCCCTGCCGAGACTTGAACCCGGTTCCCCAGCTCCGAGGCAGACTGCCCTAACCGTTAGGTCACATTCTTTCCCCATGCTCCCACTCACACATCCATCTATACTTTCACTCATTTGCTCAACTTTGCCTGCCAAGTTGCAGACAAGAGAGGCCCATTAAGAACTCCACCCACTGTAGGTGCCAAAGGTGAGTGTTCACGATGCCCCAGCATTCATCCTTTTACTCAATCTATCCACCCTTTCACTCTACTATCCATCCATCCAAACTTTCAATCAGCCTTCCGTACTTTCGTTCACTAATCTATCCTTTTTCTCATCATCCATTCACTCTTTCACTCATCCACCCATCTTTTCATCTATCCAACGTCCCTTCCCTCATTCATTTAACCTCCATTTCAATCATCCATCCATCCATCCTTTCACTCGCCCACCCATCCATCCTTTTCTCACTCACATCCACCGATCCATTCTTTCACTCATCAAGAGCTCCACCCGGATGTAAGTGCTAAAGTTGGGGGTTCACAATACACCAGCATCCATCCTTTCCCTCATCCATCCATTTATCCTTTCACTCAATCTATACACCCTTTCACTCCACTCATCTATCTATCTATTCATCCTTTCACTCAGCTTTCCATACTTTTGTTCACTCATCCATCTATGCTTTCTCTCATCATCCATCCACCCTTTCACTCATCCATACATGCTTTCCCTCATCCATCCATCCACCCACCCACCCTTATATCCAACTACCAATCCACCCATTCATTCATCCTGTCACTCACTCACCTATCTGTCCATCCTCTCCCTTACACACCCATCCATTCATCCTTTATCTCACTCACTCACACACCCTTTAATGCTATTTATGAGCCTTCGTCTACTGAGTTGTAGATAGAAGAGGCCCTTAAAGGACACCACCCTTGCTGTAGCAGCTGCTAAATCATGGTGTTTACGATGCACCAGAGACCAGTAAAAGACCAGGAATACCTACTCATAGACCACCTTCCAGGAGTGCCATTGCCTGAGTATCATCTGGATAAGGCCATCTACAGTAAAGGGTGACTTACAGTGGCAATTCCTCTGTGCAGGCATATTAGGGTCTGGAAGGACAGAACCCCTTAATTCTGCCCTTACCTTATCCACTGCTTGAGTGACCCACTCTCGCCGAGCAAGAAGAATAGAGGAACAGCCACATCTAGGGCAGGCTGATAATGCCACATCAGCTCTTTATCACATGAAAGAGCCTGTAACATCTTGTATGGATCAAATTCACATGCAATAAAATTACTCAACTGACAAGTAGCAATGGTTTGAAAATTAACACTCATCTTTGGTACCCTAAACCTAGTGCTCCTTTGCTTATTCCAAAAATCTCAGACATATAGTTGAAGATGAAAGATATGTAATTCACATTTTTGCAAGATTCCAGAATCCCTCTCAATTGAGCAGAAACATTAAGTAATGTCAGGTTGATCCATCAGCAATTGTTGACTACCTCATTGCTACAACCATTATTCCATTAACCTAACCAGAACCTTTTAGCCAGGCAACAAGAGGACTACTATGCATAAAGAGAAAGAATGCCAACACCCAAATTCAAAGTGGTTAGCCTTACACAGTTAAAGTTACTTTGTCAAAAGCGACCAAGGAATATAAATTAAAAAGTCTGTACAACAGTTTTCTGTACAAATGAGTTTTTAGTGACGCGTAAACTGGAGAAAAATAATAATAACGTGCAATACATGTAACTCTAAAAATCTGTAATTATGCATGACATCACTTTCTAAGACAACTAAACTAATAAATCTTGAGTCTTCCAGTTGGATTTCATGTGTGGTCAGAATTATTTCTCTCTGATCCGCTCTTAATAGCTTTAGGGCTTTAATTTACCTGCCACCTTTAAGGGAAGGCACTCATACCTCACTAAACAGCATCATTTATTCGGTACATGGCGTAAGATTAATATCTCAGCCTCCAGTCTGTAGTACAGTACAGAGAGACCATCAGTCTAGCCTGGTCTTCTCAGCACTTACTATAGGAATCTGATGCTCACACAACAACCCTTTATCCTCCTCCATTTCCATGGGATGAGCCCCTTCTTGGTGATGGCTCTTAGACATTGGAACTCCGATCTCACTCTCCCCCTTACTCCCACTACCCAGGCCATACACTGAGATACCACAACAAAGACAGGTCAACCTACACACATTCACTTACAATAGAAATCTCAATCGGAGCCTATTATGTGATCCATCAGCACTAGAACCTGTTCCCCTACTCGTTCCTGGAACGAGGAGGTGGAGGAATGAAAATAATAAAGGTTAACACATGGCCTGACTTTAGTTAATAGGGTCTGTATACAATGTCTTTGTGACCAGAGGTAAAGAATTCCACTCTCACAGACAAGAGTCCCAAATGAAATTGTGAGGAATTTAATTACACTTCATTTGAAATACATCTGAGATCACTGTTAGCGTCTACAGGGTGTGAGGACAAACTCATTCCACAATTGACAGCTTCATAGGACCCTCATGTGTACACTATCTAGTTTGTGATCCATGGGAAGATATACCCCTTTGGCCACTTAAGTGTTCCATTACTCTGACTATAATGGAGCAGATTAGTTCAAGGTGGCAACAAAATCCAGAAAGAAAGAGTAAGTGGGTGTGCAGGTAAGGCCACTAACCAGGTGGTCAGGTGACTACAACTAACAGTGCCCTATCTTTGCATGCTAAGGGTGTTTGCTTAGAAGAAACCAACGGCGGACCCCTCCGACCTCAAGAACTACCGTCCCATCTCACTCCTTCCGTTTCCGGCCAAAGTCATCGAGAAGACAGTCAACAAACAGCTTGCCGCCTTCCTCGAGACGAACGGATCCCTCGACCCCTCGCAGTCCGGATTTCGGGCCAACCACAGCACCGAGACCGCCCTCATCGTCGCCACAGACGACATCAGAACCCTGATCGACAACGGGGAAACAGCGGCCCTCATCCTCCTGGACCTCTCTGCAGCATTCGACACCGTCTGCCACCGCACCCTAGTGAAGCACCTAAGCAACGTCGGAATCCGAGAGAAAGCGCTGGAGTGGATCATTTCGTTCCTCACCGGAAGAACCCAGAGAGTCCGCCTCCCTCCGTGCAGATCCGAGGCCACCGAAGTAATCTGCGGCGTACCACAAGGATCTTCACTCAGCCCAACCCTCTTCAACGTCTACATGAGCCCCCTCGCTGCCATCGCACGCCAGCACAACCTCAACATCATCTCCTACGCCGACGACACCCAGCTCATCCTCTCCCTCACCAACGACCCCGCCACCGCCAGAGCCAACCTACACGAAGGGATGAAAGACGTCGCCGACTGGATGAGAAACAGCCGCCTTAAACTGAACTCAGACAAGAAGGAAGTCCTCATCCTGGGATCATCAACCTCCGCCTGGAACGACTCCTGGTGGCCCCCGGCCCTGGGCACCGCTCCCAAACCAACAGACCACGCACGAAACTTGGGCTTCATCCTGGACTCCTCCTGTCAATGACCAGACAAGTCAACGCCGTCTCATCCTCGTGCTTCAACACCCTGCGCATGCTCCGCAAGATCTTCAGATGGATCCCCACGGAAACCAGGAAGACCGTCACCCAGGCACTCGTTACCAGCCGCCTAGACTACGGGAACACCCTCTACGCCGGAACCACAGCCAAGCTTCAAAAAAGACACCAACGCATCCAGAACGCCTCCGCACGACTCATCCTCAACATCCCCCGACACAGCCACATCACCGGACACCTGAGAGACCTGCACTGGCTCCCCGTCAGCAAGAGAATCACGTTCAGACTCATCCACGCACACAAGGCTCTCCACAACCTGGGCCCCAAGTACCTCAACGACCACATGACCTTCTACACGCCCACCCGCCAGCTACGATCGACCAGCCACGCACTCGCCACCGTACCACGCATCCGCAGAGCCACCGCCGGAGGAAGATCCTTCTCCTACCTGGCAGTCAAGACTTGGAACTCCCTCCCCACCCACCTTCGGCGAACCCAAGACCATCTCTCCTTCAGGAAGCAGCTCAAGACCTGGCTGTTCGAGCAGTAACCTACCCCCCATCCCCCCCAGCGCCTTGAGACCCTCCCGGGTGAGTAGCGCGCTATACAAATGCCATGATTGATTGATTGATTGATTGATTGATTAGAACCTAGCAGCAGGTTTGTTAGCTCTCCTAGCTAGGCCTGTCAGGCTATTTATTGGAACTCCCAAGGTAGGGGCTTGGGAATGTATATTACCTTCTTTGTAGACAACACAATTCACACAGTGCCCAGCTGCAATGGCGCTCATAACTCTCTAGAGCAAGGAAATAGTTCAGCTCGAGACCAGGCGAGCAATACCTGGACAACTTACACCAAGAGCCTCAGCAGTTAAGCTTACGTCAAGCTAGCCACAGTGATGTACCCAATAAGAGGCCACCAGCGCACTGAAGAGAGCGAGTTCCCAGGTGAATAATTTATTTGTATTATTCGGTTCTTTCTTGAGGACTGGGTAAGCGACATAGCAAGGGCCAGAATGCCATGAATTCCGGTTTCTGTCGGACGGTTAATCAGCACCTACTACAAATGTGAACCAATCATGGTTTTGGATGCTTAGAGTCTTTGTTTATGGTGGCTTGAGATACAGGTACAGTATTATGTAACACTAGGTGAAGGCACTATAAGAAATGTATACCCTGCCTTAGTCTCCCAAAGCCACTTCACATGTGGCACACCACACACAAAACCCCACTATCCAAACCCGAGGCAACAGAGAGGACATCCCGTTTGCACAGACTAGTTGCACCTCCTCTGGTTTTCTCCACTGCAATAATGAACTGAGCCCTACTCAGTGGGTGTTATTCCACTCAAAATACTGAAGAGTACCTAGGCTATGCCATATAGGACAGGAAGACAAGGACCAATGGATGGGTAGTTTACAGAATGTTATGACAGAAAATGACTAAAACTGTAGACGTAACAAAAAGCATTCAGGAATTTCCGGCCTACTTGTAGCCCAATTGTGGGAGAAGTAGACTAGATAGACAGTGGTTGACTTTCTACAACCGTCAATTCGACAGAGTAAACTAGTTGTGCCTTATAGACCAAAAGATCCAAGATTAGATTAAACTTAAAATGTTGTAGCTCCGTGTCTAACATTGGCCAAATGCTGAATTGCAGTGCATGGGCTGGATTAGTTAGGTCTATTGATTGAAATGTGGTGTAGCGATAAGAAGGAATGGTAGGATTTGAAAAGTATACACATGGTCACGGTCTGGACAGATGACAAGTTGGCTGAGGATTCGTAAGACTGGAGCCAACGGATGGAGGATCTGCCAGATACTACTGTAAATAATGAGTAATAGTTCCTGGTTTTTATGCCTATTGCAGCAACCCTCTCCCTTTTCCAGCTGAGTTCAGAGAAATTCCTATTGAAGCGATTATGAGATTATGATACAGTAATAACAATTGCTATTTAGTACTCCTGAGACGGTGCACAATTGATGTGGTACGCTGTCCTAACGGCGCTCCTAATTTTAATGTGTTTCTTAGTTTTGTGAAAATCAATAAAAGGCGTTAAAAGAAAATCTGCAGAAATTTCCTGGATCTTCAAATCCTTCCCTAGCTCTTTAATTCTTCAATTGTTTGACAAATTGGATCTCCAACAGAAACTGTTTTTAGCGCATAACAAACACTTCGATCTAAGTACATCAATGGGGAGTACTTCTCCTCTTTGCTGATCTTCAGCTATTAAAAGGTTTTCTGCACCCACTCTGTTCCAACCACCCTACAGAAAGCACCGACTCGAATAACTATAGGAACACATTTTAAAAATATAAGAGACTAATCAACATGGCCAATAATCACACGATTATGGCAGGATCTTCAGAGGTTCGGTTATTAGGTTTATGGTCATCTGACCTACTATGCAAAAGCTGGGACTTGCTTGCCATGTGCTCCTGCTCCATTGAAAATAAGGGCAGAACGGGGTCGATCAAGTAGTCACAGTGTACTACTAGCGCTCCGGTGTTCATGGGTGAGCAATCGCGGACTGTGCACTTCTCTTTTGAAAGACAGCTAGTTCAAGGTAAGCATAAACGAGTGAAGAAGCCGAGAGTACATTTCATTACCTGTCCTTTTTTTGTGTGGAGGATGTTGTCAGCAATTTATTCTGAGCTGATCGGCCGACATGAATTCTTCCTTTAGGTCCGTCACTATTCATCTGAAAAAACGATAGTAGGTGTTGTATATTATATAACTTTAGTAATAGCTTTTTCAGGAGAACCATTAATATAAAATAAAATACAACACAATATTATTTAAAGCCAACCACATGCATTAGGTGCTAGGACGAGACATTTCTGGCAGGCACTTTCATTGATTTGTATTTGAAAAGTATATTGACTTAATGGTGGGGATATGGGATAAGTTGAATTAGTGGAGGGAGATAAGCAATTCAATAAAGTCAACTGTTTCTCTTTTTTAACACAAGGAGTTCAAATTATTCAGTGTAGCAGAAATGAAGCTCAGAACTCACTTCAGGTTGATCCTGGAACTAAATAAACATATTGCCAATAGCAAGTACTGCGTTAGTTGATTCAAATGGCAGAAAGATTCAGGAACAATGTATAAGTGATACCAATGTCAATAACTGAAATGGATTCAAATGTACAAATGTTTACATTCCCAGAAATTCAACAGCTCTCTTGGTGAAGTGGCCAAGTAATACTGAAACTCCCTAATACTCTCACTGCCTCAAACAAACAAATCATTAAATACACTTCTAATCTAAAATTTAAAGTAGTCAGTCTTCTTATCTCGGTATTGCTCCTTGTAAATAAATT
Source organism: Lissotriton vulgaris (assembly GCF_964263255.1). NCBI lineage: Eukaryota > Metazoa > Chordata > Amphibia > Caudata > Salamandridae > Lissotriton > Lissotriton vulgaris. The sequence continues at coordinate 272,107,965 of NC_141697.1, read as the reverse complement.
AATTTGATAACAGGAGTTTCTTGAAGTTCGGAATGTTTTTTTGAGGCAAGATGGCATCAACAAACACGGACGTGTGAGCTAGCTGCTCCCAGATTCCCGCACCCGCACACTGTTTCGATGAGACATTAAGAGGAAGGAGGAGGCATTGTTTACGTGGAAATCTAGGGCTAGATGTAGTTAAATTTGATTTACCGATTCTAAAATACCGAATTTTACCGATTCGTTATTTCAGAATCAGTAAATCCTATGTAGGTAAAAAATACCGATTCGGTATTTGCCATTGATTCCTATGGGCCTCCGGCCCATAGGAATGAACGTCAATTACCGAATCGGTAATTACTGATTCGGTAAAATTGTGAAAAAGTCAAGGGTGGCAGGGTGTCACTTTGACACACTGTTGCACGCCTGATTAGTGTTGGTGTGCACATGTGGCAAACATACATGCCCTGTCACATGGCACAGGTGTAAATGCACATTAATGCATTTACACAGGAATTCCTTATTTACCACCAGCTAATAGTTGGTGGTAAATAACGAATTCCTAAAGCCCTGTAGCACTGTTTAGAGTGCTTTCTACATTTCATTTACCGATTCGGTAAATACCAAATCTGTAAATGAGGATTCGGTAAATACCGAATCGTTATTTACCGAATCGGAAAAATAGCCTCCTACATTGGAAAAGGCTTTTACAGGTCGGTAACGGCCGAATTCTGCCCTTACCGACCGGTAAAAGCCGACCTACAGCGGGCCCTTACTTACGAGCGCCAGACCTAGATACTGGTTCTTCGGTATGCTGGGTACTGCTGCGGCAGTGATTTCATCGAGGCTGCGCTGCTTGCATTCGGACTATTGGAGTGCGTCTTGGAGCCGGCGTTGGCGTTGCTCAGCAGCGGTTATGCGCTACGGAGGCCGGAGAGGGGCGGGTTTCGCCGCTTTGAGGACCTCTCCCAAGACCACGAGAAGAAGGGCTGGACCTCAGGCAGATTCCATCAGTGCCGGAGCTGTGGGTCTCAAGAATGATGCCAGCATCATCAGTGTCAGTAAAACCACTAACATTGACCCGGCAGTAACGGGAGGATATGTAAGCGAACTATCCCACTTTTGTTTTCTGCTGGCAAGGATATTTTATTTATTTAATGCGATTTTATATAGCGCGAACTATACCCGAAGGTGTCAGAGCGCTTTACATAAGAACCAGTTGCAAAACATAAGGTCTTAGGATTACAAGCGTTACATAAAAGATACAAACAGAAAAAATTGCAAATGTACAAATAGTAAAGTCACACAAGGAAGAGATACACACTGAAAGAAAAATTGCAAATGTACAAATAGTAAAGTCACTCAAGGAAGAGATACGAATGGATATACTCTAAGAGTCACATAGAAATGGTAGAGATAAAAGAAAAGCTTTGCATTCCCCTCAGGTTGAACCATCTGTGCAAACAACGCGGGGTGGGAAAACTTCTGACCCCGTGACAGAACTTGGTGGTGGTGGGGAAAATATGGCATTTCTGCCCACATCAACACTGGCTGCTCTGACTTTGGTCCCTCATCTGTAACTGATGTTACTCAAGTGACTGAAGATGCCTCTGGGAGGAACAGCTTGCATGGTAGCATCTCTACCCTTGAAAATGCTCTAAATGATGATCCCCTCGTGTCAATCCATGCCGTAAATACTTCCAATGTTGATAATATCGGGCAATTAATCCTGGTGCAAAGAGGGACATGTTAAGCTCAAAGCCCCCAATGAAGGAGATAGAATCTGGGGATTCTTTTTTTTCACTATCGGATCATTTAAACTCATCTACTGATGATCTAGAGTCAATCTTCAAAGTCCAGGCTAAAACCAGTATGCATGGTGATGATGGCAGTGACCGTAGTAGTTTACATCCGGAGGACACTGGTGATACATCGGATGGCAGTCTTCGGACAGTCCGTAAGAAACCTGACGTTGGAGAATGAGCCAAGCTGGTAGATAGTGGTAATGGCAGTAATGTTCTACAATGGGACTACACCGGTACAATTGACAGAGGCTCAGGTAATGGATGCAGCCCTGAGACAGATAAAGAAAGTCCTGCTGGTTCATCAGAAGACATCTCTTTAACCGTGATTTATCAAATTATTATGACCCACAGAGAGTAAACATGCACAGAGTCAGAGCGCAGAGCTCCTGTCACAAAATACAGAACTCAGTGCGTCGTATAGCTAAGACTTGTACAGAATTTACAACCAGGTTTAATTAAGTGGAAGCTCAAATTTGATGTTTGGAAGATGAATTGGTTGCACAGAAGGCTATGACAGAGACCCTGCGTTCCCTAAAAGACGATACTCAATGGAAGCTTGCTGATTTAGAAAACTGGTCCAGCAGGAATAATTTCAGAGTATTACAAATTCCTGAGGGTATGGAAGGGCAGGATCTTCGCAAGTTAATCATCGACCTGTTCAGGGAGGCCTTTCCGGAACTCACACAGTGGGACTGGTAGAGAGAAATAGAGAGCGCGCACCGTTTTCCATTTTCCTCGTCCCAGATCTGGTCACACTTCAGCCAGACCAAGAGCTCAGTTAATATCTTTTAATAGCTTTTTGGCTCTGGAAGATGTAGATATGTTGGCATGACAGGATAAAAAGGAGGGTTGGGAAAGGGGTGGACTTTTTTGCTAGACCTGACTTTTGTAACTTAACAGTAGAAAAGCAGTGGCAGTTACGTCAGCTTATTGCAACATTTCAGGCCAAAGGGGCTGGAGCTTTACTATTAAATCCAGCAAAATAAAAAATGATTCATAAAGAACACCTGAGGGGCAAGAAAAAGAGTGGTTACAATCTATGTAGAATATTGTTAACTGTTTTAGGCCTTTGATACACCGGTTTTGATTTTCACTCTGGTTGTGGATTTGTAAGCTTATGTTTCTCTAATTTTCCTTCTTAGATAAGTTATGGGATGTATATTGGTGGCGTGGGTACCTCCTCCTCTATCCTTGTATAATCCCACCCTATGCGGTTTTTCTGTAATATGTATAAAATAAATTTTTGTGGTATCGGCAACATGCATATGTTATATTGGGCTGTTTGTCGCTTCATTGTTGCTTTGTTACGCATAGGGTGATGGATAGAGGTGGGTGGAACATTCGGGTGGAGGGAGCTTGTCATCACAGGGACCATTGGTCCTAAAGCCTCTTTGATGGGATGGGTTGGGGTGGGTGTGGTGGGGTGAGGGTCGGTGGGTGGTCAGTAGATTGGTGTTTCAGGGGGGGGGGGGGGTCTATGTGGTGGGGTAAAAGCAGAAAATCAATCCGCAGTATCGTTTAGTTTATTAATTTGCCAGATTTAAAGTTTGGGGTTTTCTTTAGAAGAGAATTGAGTAAGGGCTTGCTCCTTTACTTTATTAATGGGTAAATCTGGACTTAGAATTTGCTCCCTAAAAAGTCTGTGGTTTAAATAATTACAATAAGAGGCAAAGAGTTGTGGAACAACTTTGTGTGCCCGATCTGGTCAGTCTACAAGAAATGCATGTGTCATGGGGGAAGCAGAAAATCTTATCAGAAATGGTCTATGAAATCTTGGCTGCTTCACGACAATCAATAATGACACGGGGAGGCAGTGTTAGCTAAACCGGCCGTACAAACATCAGGTCGTGTTTTAGTAGATAATTCAGGGCATTGGGCCATTTTGGAATGTATTGTGGGTGGGGGGTAAAGTTCACATTGTGTACAGTATATGGTTCCAATTTCGATGAGGCCCTCGTCTTGGAACAACTAAATTTAGACCTTGCACTATGGCCTACTCCACTAGTACTGTGTGGGGACTTCAATATTAATTTGATTAGTAAGGAACTTCAAACTCTTATTCAAGAATATAAAGGGAGGAAACCCAGGGTCTTTACGGCGTTATATTGTTTATTGGTGGACCATGGCTTGGCCGATGTTTGGGATCCGCTTCATACGCTCGCTCCTGGGTATACGTTTTATTCTCACTCCCATAAGAAGCTAGTACGCCTTGATTATTTTTTCGTATCTCCTTTATTATTTACTGGAGCTAAGATACAAGTCTTCCCCAGAATTACCTCTGACCATGCGCCGGTAGTTCTGGATATTCCCGCTCTGGGTTCTTGTAGAACTCCAAGGGTTTTTACTTTCAATAGAAAGCTCCTCCTTGATAATATTTTTATTGATCACATGAAAGTTTGGATCAAGGACTTCCTCCGAAATAATCGCCATTCCACGTCGATCGGTGTCTTGTGGGATAGCCTTAAAGCCGCTTTAGAGGGGCGGTTCTGAGTTATGGATTGTATAAACAAAAGAAAGCCAAATTGGCTGTACAAGAACTATACACTAAACACAAAGCTGCTGAAGAAAGTCATGCACGGGGGATCTACAAACTAACATGGCTAGATGTAAGGCTAACATGAATTTATTATGGAGCAAGGAGATCGCATTTAAATACCAATTGTATAGAAAAGATTGCTACGAGTATGGCGAGGCTACAGGGCGCGGTTTAGCTCAAAGGTTACATACTAAGGAGGCTGCTCATAGAATAGATGGCATGAAGAACGCTTTAGGTTGTATGGTACACGATCCCCAGGAGATCCTCAATATTTTTTATAATTTTTATGAAGATCTGTATACAGAACAGGAGTCTGGGCAACATATTAGGGATTTTGGGTTCCAAAATCTATTAATGAATTCTTGAATCCGGAGGATGCTGGGATGCTGGACAGTCCTGTTACCATGGATGAATTAGAGCAGGCTATTAACTGCATGACGACTGGGAAGGCGGCAGGTCAAGATAAACTTCCTTCGGAGGGCTATTGGACCTTTTTTCAAGATCTCAAAACGGATATGCTGGCTGTCTTTCAAGCTGCACAGATTGGGGGTGCACCAGAATCATGGGATGAGGCTAACATTGTTATATTCAGGAAGAAAAGATAAGCCAGCTGATGTGCCAGGTTACTATCGCCCGGTCTACCTTGTTAATTGTGATGGGAAGATATATGCAAAAATCTTGGCGAATCGATTGGCGAGTCATTTCTTCATTGGTCTCCCAAAAACAGCACAATTTTACTCCTGGTAAGGGGACAGTGAATCACATTAGGAGGGTAGTGACCCTATTTGATATCGCTCAAGTGGAGGCCAGGGATTTAGGATTGATTTCACTCAATGCCGAAAAGGTGTTCGATCGTGTTGCCTGGGATTTTCTCGGGAGGCGATCATGCAGCAGATGGGGTTTGGCCAGGGGTATATTCAGGCTCTGCGGGTTTTAGTTCGTTCTCCCGTGGCCAGGATCTGTTTAAAGGGGCTTGTTTCTGAACCTATACAGATCTCTAGAGGTACACAGCAGGGGTGTCCTTGCTCCCCGCTGTTGTTGGCCCTGTATATTCATCCTTATTTAAATATGCTGGAGAGAAGTCCCCAGATTAAACCATTTCTGGTCCAGAAGGATCATTTTTGCGTCCTCGCATATGCCGACGATATAGCGTTCATAACATGTGATCCTGTTGCGGCTGTATCTGAAATGGAACGCTTAGTGCATGAGTTTGGATCTGTTTCAGGCTATAAGTTGAACACGTCTAAAACTCAGATCCTCTGTACAAATCAAATTATGGCTAATGACACTAGAGAGGTTAGGGAGGTCACCTATCTGGGAATTAAGATCCGGGTCTGTTTGAAAGAGTTGGTTGAGGTCAACTGGGGGGGCAATTATTGGTAATGTCAAACTATCATTGGAGAAATGGGAGTGTTTACACCTCTCTTTGGTAGGTAGATCCAATGTCCTTAAAATGAATATACTCCCTAAGGTGTTGTATTTTTTTAGATCGGTTCAATTGAAAGTATCTCATGGACAATTACAACAGTTACAAGCTCTCTGTGCCAAATTTCTGTGGGCCCTGAGGCAACCACGTAGAGCTTCTCGTTTTAAGACACTTCCTAGGGACAGGGGTGACTGGTCGGTCACCGTCTTTGCGCTGTATTATCACGCTTGTATCTAATCAAATATACGGATACTGTTGACTGAAGAAGAAATAAGTAATTTGGGCGAGGCCCCTTCAATATACCAGATGGTCCTAGGGACTGAGGTTGAAAATTGCTTGTTCATTAGAATTGATAGTAGTTATTATAAAAAATGCACTTTAAAATTCTGGGTGCAGATTTTAAGGTATGGAATATAGTTCGAAGAAATTTACAGATTGGGAGGCAAAAATTCTATAAACCTACTATTGCCGCTGGGCTACTTCCTCAGTTTCTGGGAACGTATGGTTGCTAGATGGAGAATCAAAGGCAACACGCAAATTGGGGATTTTTATGAGGTTGGGGGTTATACTCTTCTTTCTCAAGTTTGGCAGACAGATTTCTTCTCCCAAAGAATAAAACAAAAATGATTTTGCAATTCTATGATTTCCTGCGTAAACAGTCCACTTTGATGACACCATATAAGATAGTAGATGCCATTAGCCACCAGGAAAAAATAGGAGCTCTTTATAAAATACTATTAGCCTCTAGGACGGATGATATGGATAAACATAACATTAGATGGGCTAATTGTTTGGGAGAACAATCTGTGTCTTCAGAGAAAGCGATCACTATTGCTGGGAAAATCTTTGTAGCACCGAATCTCAAAGCCCATCATGATCAAATAATGAAAGATGAAGAAATGGGGGGAAGGGGGGGGGACAGTGCGAACAATGGGAAATGTTTTCGGTTTGGAGCAGATAACGCTGACATTCTTCACAATTTTTATTCATGTGTCAAATTGGCTTTATATATCAAATATATTGAGACGTTTTTGACAGAGGTCACTGGTGTTGCTATTAACATTTCTGCCTCCATGATGTTGCTTGGGATTGGTGAAGATCTGGGGCATGGGTGTACATCCTGATGTACAAAGTTTGGTATTTGCTTTTCATCGCCACAGCAGTTGCACGGTTGTGTTTAGTTTCTTCGTGGCTCCAGCCTGATCCACCATCTTTTAAAATGTGGCGTGCTCGGTTTTTCAGTATATTAAATTTGGATTTCAGCTTGTATTCTGTTAAAGGACCAAGAAAGCTTAAACTAGGTTTGTACGTATGGGGGGAGCTAATTGATCATATGACCGGTTGAAATCTAATTCAGTACAGTTGAATACATTTAATTGTTACTGTGCCATGACGTGAGAACTGTTTGTATTTATTGATGTTTTGATACTGTGGATTTAAATACATTTTAAAAAGGAGTTTCTTGAAGTTTACCACAAATAGTCTTGACATAGAAAAGAGGTGGCCAGATGAAAAAATGCCAAATACATTATTGCCATGAAGAAGCCTACAAATAAAACATGAACTATTCATCTCTATTAAGTAATGGGAAACAGGTATAACTTTGCCCTTAAAATCTATTCATTGCACATCAATTGATCGTGGTACGTTTATTATCCTCCAGCGTTTATCAAAAACA